>NW_028145758.1:2612500-3060000 GCF_977016875.1 Pavona decussata | reverse complement strand
GATCAACCATTTCACACTTGATCGCAAGCGGTGGAATCAGAAGTGGAATTGGAAGAAAAAGGAAACGTTCCGTTCCTTGCCATTCCGATTCTGTCGAGTTTACGCTTCCGATTGTGAACCAGCCCTAAATAAGTGAATCAGCCATATTTTCACATAGCATCACTGTAATGATCGGGGTTCGAATCCTTGCTGGCAAACCATAAAACAAGTCACATAGTACGTTTCTTAACTTGCTTGTATGCGGCCTATTTTCAATCTGGCGGTGAGGCGTTACAAACATGTCAAAGGTTGCGTCAAGTTGTTTTTAAAATTAAACGGAAATAATATTAATATTAACTATAATTTCCATGGAAGCTTTTATACAAGCCACTGATGGTATTTCTATTCTCAGAAAGCATCGCTAATTACAAACAACGGAGAGGCGGCCTTCGCTCAGTTCTCCCGGTCACAAATATCCCCCCTCCTTCTTCTCCCTGGCGCCAAAAACACAGACAAGCCTGTCGCATTTTATTCACATATTTATCCAAATTCTCATGATCCTGGTGTTTTCCCCTTCGTTTCTAATTGAGTAAAATGTGAAAGAAAAGGATAAAAAATCGTTAATATCATCTAGTTTTTCGCCGCCTGATTTAATTGGAGTTTCGAAAGTTCCAGAGTTTAGTTTGATGGCTTTGCATGAGTTGACGCGTTGAAGTAAATTTTACGTAAATGTGACTTTTGCGTAAAGAAATTCATACCGTAATTGAACAATTTTTTTCCTGTATTGATAATCAGTTTGCTAGTTTGTGTTTTTCCTGAGTTTATTTTTGCAATAACCTGATATTTTAAAAAAAATTTTGTGCTTACTGGATCAGGGGCGGGGCAGAAGACTCGTCAAATTTTCGTATCAGAATCATCCAACAAAAGTTGACGTCACATCCGGTCAAATTGGCGCCGAGCAGCCTGTCTCGGCGAAGTCGAATGATGGCGTCCGGGTCATGCATGATTTCTTCGGATTTTTGAGCCATCAGTATCAAGAACTGTGAACTGTGGATATGAAAGATGTTGTAAAGATATTGCTTCGACTTCATGAGCAAGGGTTTTCCAAAGGAGTGATTTTTTTCTATTGTTTTGACGGAAAATACCAGACCGCTAAGCGTCGTATCATGGCGAAAATTTCACACTCTCAAAACGAGTGGCGTTCAGACTTTTGGCCCTTGTGGCTTCTGATCGTTCGAAAGCTGAAATTTTAATAGCCTATCCCGTGTGCAACATAATGGAGGAGACATCGTCAGTCATAGTTTGCAGTGTTAACATCGGGAACCTAATTATCACTCGACGTGAAGTGTTGGAAGCCTGTATCATTGAAGTGTTCCAATTGTCTTCGTTGTAAGGGACTCGTAATCTTCGAGGTGAGTAAATGTAGTTATCTTCATTTCCAGTTCTTTTCTGCCGACGTGAGTACCTTTACATGTGGGCTTTAGAGTAATAAGTCGGTTTTGTGCTTCGTAGTTCTTTAATAAACACGCAAGTGACGTTTAATTAATAAATAGTTCATATCATGTTGTCCTGTAAGTGCGGGCTCGAGGAGGGGCTTGTGTCAGAAAATGTATCTGCCTGGCCTGGTTCATATTGCTACAGCTAGTGTGAGACAGTTGTTAAAGTTATTGATGTCAAGCTATCCTAAACAATAAATTAAATAGCATTATTGCGAATGACATTATTTCTCAAGTATTGAAAGAAACAACCCCTTCACCCTTTACTTCATCTGCACTCTCACCACTTGGGTGCTCATGGGTTAAGGCTTTTTATACATTTGTACTATAATTATGCACATGTGACATCAAACTATGGTAAGAACAAACAGTATGCCACAAGCCTGGGACAGACAAGTGGCATGACCGATGATCTTACCTTGTTTTGATGTCCTCTTTGGGTTATCAAAGGACACATGGAAGGCCAAATGGACTTTGAAAACTCTTTATGGCTGACAATGTCATTTGTACATCATATAATTATTTACCAGTTATTTCACTTATGTTAGTTGGTGCCAAATATTTAAGGGTGGGGAATTGTCTTTTTCTCTGTGTCCAAGGTTGGGGAAGAGAACATAAAGTAAAAAAATATTGCAAATTCGTGGAGGTTATATATATCTAGCAGCAGAAATTGATTAAGTTCTAACAATATTGTCTCCTTTGAACCAATGAAATTCAAAGTTTATTTTGACAAGGAATTTTGAGTTCTGTTCAATTCAATGAAAAATCAAAAGTTCAATAACCACACAATCAGTTCAAAAACCACACATCAGTTCAGTGACAGTAGACCTCAATATTATAAGAATAACTATAGGTGAATGATTTCTTTTATTCCAATGGGGCAGATAAGAGGAAAGGGGAGGGGAGAGGTTTTTACGGGAGCGTGGTCCATATAATTCAATAAAAAAACCAAAAATTCCATAACCACACAATCAATTTAAAAACCCACATTCGTTCGGTGACAGTAGACAAAAAAATTGTAAGAATAACTATATAGGTGACATGTTTTTTATTTCAATGGGACAGGTAGGAGGAGAGGGTTTTACGGTAGCGTGGTCCATATTTGAAAGTAGGCAAAAAGTACAAGTGAAACTAACAAGTATCTATGTATCAAATAATGGTAACAGGCTCACACGCATTTAAAAATCTATTGCCCACTTATCCATCACCCATTGTTTGTCTTTGTAATTATATTTGGCAACAGCTGCCCAATAATGTAGCTTTTTCTTGTACATAGTTCTACTTCCTTCTTGTCAATGATGCAGATTAGTGGCCCGTTGGTAAATTTGTAAAAATCTAGAAGTCCTATGGTTCATTGAAAATCAAGAAGTCAAATAACCATAGCAACAGTTCAAAAAACACACATCAGTTCAGTGACAGTAGACCTTAAATGTAAGAAAAACTATAGGTGATGTGTTTTCAACTTTCTCTCCTTCATGGTTGTCAAGGATGCAAATGAGAGGCCTGCTTGTAAATTTCATATTAGTTCAATTCAAAGAAGGCTTAAAAATTCAGAAAGGGGAATTATATAAATGTGTATATATTTATTAACCACCTGGCCCCAGTTGTTCAAAGAGTGGATAACTTTATCCACTGGATAAGTCACTGTCCAGCAGAGTACATGTACTCCAATCAATGCTTTTGGCAAGTTTTCCACGCAATCCCATTCTTAAATTTGACATATGCTTCTACTCTATTCACAAATTATAGGACTATCATAAAAATCTTGCACACATTTTATCTTCTGGATAGCAAACTATCCAGTGGATAAAATTATCTGCCTTTGAACAACGGGGACCTGAGTGATAGCAGACCTCCAAATTAAGAAAATTTACTGGTGTGGGTGCTTTTATTTCAATGGGTCTTGCAGGGGGAAAGGGAAGGGAAGTGGACAAATATGTTTTCATTATATTAATAGGTTTATACATTATATTACCATGGTTGATAATTTTCCTTACCTGGATGAAATTTTTAGGGATTTAATGTTTTTAATTTTTCATTTCAATTCTTTTATTTTTAGAGATTTAAACAAAAACTCAAAAGGAAAGAGACTGGCAAATCCCCCCAGACATGGCAAGAAAGGATACAGACAGCGAAGGGAAGAAAGCCACAAGACCGGAAGTTACACTATTTTAACACACCCCATTCTTATCTTTCGTACCTCGCTCTCCCTGTCCCCCTCCCCTCACACACAAACACACACACCCCCACACAAACACCAAAAAAAATGGGGTGTGTTAAAATACCGTAACATTCAGCCTGTTTTTTAGTAATTATAATATTGTAGTATAAAATGTACTGTTTGTGCTTGTTACGTTGTTGAAATAAAATAACCCTTTAAAGAAATTTGCAACAAAAGAAATTAAAAAAAAAAAATCCAAGACCGGAAGAAACTGCAATTGCATGCAGTTAGCAGAAGACAAGAAGGAGCTTGCATAAAGGGAAACAGGGATTGTGGCACTTGCGAGAAGAGTCAAGAGACGAGAAGAGTCAGTTAAAAAGTAAACCGAAAAAATTAAAAAACAAAAAAAAAAAAAAACAGTAATGGAGGCCAAGCAGGTGGCTGCCCAGCTAAGGCTTATGGCTGGTCAGCTTGGCTGACCAAATTTTCGATCATACGAATACGTCAATGTAATCAAACACGATGGTGTACACTAATGTGAAAATTATTGTCAGCAGACATTTATTAGACTTTGACACATAGTAAATTATAATAAATCATATAGCTAAGCGGCCATTGCAGTTACTCGTGGTCTTGTTGCATTCTTCCTTTCGCTGTCTGTTTCCTTTCTGGCCGTCTCAGGGGGATTTGCCGGTCTCTTTCCTTTGTGGTGTTTGTTTAAATCTCTAAAAATAAAATAATTAAAACGAAAAAATAAAAACATTAAATCCCTAAAAATTTCATCTTGGTGAGGAAAATTCTAAACCATGGTAATATAACATTTAAACCCTATTAATATAATGCAAACATATTTGTCCACTTCCTTCCCTTTCCCTACCTGCAAGACCCATTGAACTAAAAACACCCACACCAGTAAATTTTCTTAAGTTTGAGGTCTGCTATCACCCAGGTGGTTAATAAATAAATAATATACATTTATATAATCCTCTTTTTTGGGGGAGGGGTGGGAGGTTTGTTGTTTTGGTGTGGTGATTGAATTTTTAAGCCTTCTTTGAATTGAACTAATATGAAATTTACAAGCAGGCCTCTCATTTGCATCCTTGAAAAGCATGAGGGAGAGAAAGTTGAAAACACATCACCTATAGTTTTTCTCACTGAACTGATATGTGTTTTTTGAACTGTTGCTATGGTTATTTGACTTTTTGATTTTCAATGAACCATAGGACTTCTACAGTTTTACAAAATTATTTACCAACGGGCCACTAATCTGCATTATTGACAAGAAGGAAGTAGAACTATGTACAAGAAAAAGCTACATTATTGGGCAGCTGTTGCCAAATATGATTACAAAGACAAACAATGGGTTATGGATAAGCAGGCAATAGATTTTTAAATGCAGGTACAGTGTAAGTTTGTTACCATTATTTGTAATACATAAATACTTATTAGTTTCACTTGTACTTTCTGCCTACTCTAAATATGGACCACGCTCCCGTAAAACCCTCTCCTCGTACCTGTCCCATTGAAATAAAAAAACATTTCACCTATATAGTTATTCTTACAATTGTCTACTGTCACTAAACGAATGTGGGTTTTTGAATTGATTGTGTGGTTATTGAATTTTTGTTTTTTTTATTGAATTGTATGGACCACGCTCCTGCAAAACCCTCTCCCCTCCCCTTTCCTCTTATCTGCCCCATTGGAATAAAAAACCTTTCACCTATAGTTATTCTTACAATACAGTAAAATCCCACGTATAAAAACCTAGAATTTTTGGGTTCAGGCTGAATAGGTTCTTATATTTTGGGGTAGTTTTTCCAAAGTCAGGCTGATTAGGTTCTTAGTAGGTTCTTATTTGTAGGATTTGTCATAGTGATACAAAAAGTCAGGGCACTATACAGATTCAAGTCCCAAGACTACACCAGTATAATTTTATACAGAACTACAATTATTCTATACTCTGTATTTAAAAGATTTTCAATTTTGAAGTTTCTTCATTGTACTACATACTGTATTAAACAAATAATTTTCATGGTATATTTCTAAGAAATTTCACAATTTCTAACAAAATCCAGTATTTTGGCCTTACAATAAGTCAAGAGTGTTTTTTTTGTATAAGAACCTATTTTTCTTTGCCAGGCTAAATAGGTTCTTATATATTTGGGTATTAAAATGCCCAATTTCAGCCTGTAGGTTCTTAAATCACTAGGTTCTTATACGTGGGTTTTTACTGTATTGAGGTCTACTGTCACTGAACTGATGTGTCGTTTTTGAACTGATTGTGTGGTTATTGAACTTTTGATTTTTCATTAAATTGAACAGAACTCAAAATTCCTTGTCAAAATGAACTTTGAATTAATAATAATAATAATAATAATAATAATAATAATAATCTTTTATTAGGAAGCTTCTGTTCACTAAACGTGGTTTTCAGAAAGGTCCTATAAAGATTAAATATACAAAAGGTTAAAAAAATACAATATATGAGACAAAATTACAAAATGATAAAAACAGCAATTCAAACTAGAAGCTGAAACTACAAAGATATCATCGATGGGGTTAAAAACTTCAAATTGATAAAAAATAAAAAAATGATAAAAGCAAAAACGCTACACTGTAAAACTACAAAAAGTCTTACCGATAGGGTTAATTAAAAACCCTGGCAAACATGTTTCGCTTAAAAAAATTTCATTGGTTCAAAGGAGACCATATTATTAGAACTTAATGTATGGGTCAATTTCTGCTGCTAGATAACCTCCAGGAATTTGCAATATTTTTTTACTTAATGGTTGTGTTTTCACTAGGTCAATTTACTAGCCAAACATTCTTTCTTGGTAGTTGTTTACAGACTGACATTAACTAGTTAAACATGGTATCTGTTTTCATTGTGCAATTTAACCTGGAATTTGAGCTGCTAAATTAAATAATCAACTTACAAAAGCGAGCAACTTTCAAAAATGGCAGCAGGCGAATTATGTTGATTGGGTTGTTCCAGAAAAAATCCACACCTCCCCGACGGATGGGATTCTGGAAATTCTCGGGGGAGGGGAGGGGGTCAAAGACTCTGGAAATCCAGGCGGGAGGGGGGGTTGAACGAGAGAAAGTCTTCTGCAGAAGTCATTTCGACCGATAGTTTACGCAATTCGAACGTTTAGTTCGGTGACACTTCAGCGCTCTTAGACCCTGAAAATAGTAGAAATATTTTGTTCACATATTTCTCACCTAAAATAAATGATAAACTAAGTTCCTTCGTAGGTCCTTTTATAGCAGAAAATGCGAACAACAAGATACTAAAAGACGAGCCATCGCAACATTGTTGCAATGAAGAGTTTGAAACACCTGACACATTTCTACTCGTACCAGACTCAGCGCGTCACCGTTGTGTAATTTCACTTTCTCGGTTGTTTGGTCCGCCATTGCATTCTTAGCGTGGATTCCACTGCGTCAGGCAGAAGAATTTTTTACGTGAGCAAGCAAGGATGCAGAGCTATTAGCTGAAGAAGATAATTCCAAAGAATTTTGGTCCAAACATTCCCTCTTCATCGAAAACACTCGAGAGGAACTTGTAGCCATCTGTACCTCGAGAAAACGTCTGGAAACGTAAGTTATTGCAAAAGCAACAGAAGGAGGAAGGTCTTGGACGGGTTCCTGCAACATATACAGTGGTAACCTCTCTGAAGTCCCATTGTCCGTAGCACAGTTGAACAAGCAGCCAGTGCGTTTTCTGCGTGCAGTTTTAAGATTCCATGGGTATTGTCCATACACAAAGGATGAACTCGTTCGCTTTTTCGCATTGTTGCTCCTTTCTTTTTTTTAGTTCCACGCGATAGGGCTTCTAATATTAGCCAAAGCTTTAGAAATTAAAAAAGAACATCTTCTAGATGTGATTGTGCGTATTCTCTATTAAAAATAAATTAAATTTAAGCCTAATATATTTTTCCGGAAATCCAGGCGGGAGGGGGGGTCTTTGGTTTTGGAAATCCAGACAGAAGGGGGAGTCGTGTGTTTCAGGAAATCCAGGTGAGAGGGGGGGTTAAAAAATGACCCCATCTGTCGGGGGGGGGGGGGGTGTGGATTTTTTCTGGAATAACCCATTCTCACTATATTTATGACGAACAGAAGGAGTTTCTCTCAGAGGATACGGTTAATGTCTCTACAGATGAGGAGGATGCGACGAAATGTTATCCAACGCCAAGACTACATTCATCGCTGTAAGTGCAAGGCCGTGTGGGCTTATCCGGCAAGACCACAGTTTTGGTTTTGACGTATTGTTGAAGTCATCTGTCGTTTTTCTGTTTCGCAAAGTGAACCACGAGTCGAACTGAAACACAAGACTAGCGTCTAGTAAATAATATTGCTAAACTACTTGACAGGCGGCTGTCACTACGTGCAATGTGATTGGCTGCAGTATTTACCAGGGCAAGTTATACCATCTCGCGAGGTAGTATAACTCTGCGTGATTTTCCGGTCTTAAAGGCAAGATAATCTCTTGTTTTCTCTCGTGAAAACAGCTTGCATTTTTATCTCGCTAAACAAAAGACGAACTGTTTTCACCGTATTTCCGGACTTTTCCGGCTTTATCTAGCTAAAATTGTCCTAGTGAAAACACAACCAATGTTCTCTTACCCAACCTTGGACACAGAGAAAAAGACAATTCCCCACCCTTAAATATTGGGCACCAACTAACATAAGTGCAATAACTGGTAAATAATTATATGATGTACAAATGACATTGTCAGCCATAAAGAGTTTTCAAAGTCCATTTGGCCTTCCATGTGTCCTTTGATAACCCAAAGAGGACATCAAAACAAGGTAAGATCATTTTGGTCATGCCACTTATCTGTGGCTTGTGGCATACTGTTTGTTCTTACCATAGTTTGATGTCACATGTGCATAATTATAGTACAAATGTATAAAAAGCCTTAACCCATGAGCACCCAAGTGGTGAGAGTGCAGATGAAGTAAAGGGTGAAGGGGTTGTTTCTTTCAATACTTGAGAAATAATGTCATTCGCAATAATGCTATTTAATTTATTGTTTAAGATGGCTTGACATCAATAACTTTAACAACTGTCTCACAATAGCTGTAGCAATATGAACCAGGCCAGGCAGATACATTTTCTGACTCAAGCCCCTCCTCATGCCTGCACTTGCAGGACAACATGATATGAACTATTTATTAATTAAACGTCACTTGCGTCTTTGTTAAAGAACTACGAAGCACAAAACCGACTTATTACTCTGAAGCCCGCATGTAAAGGTACTCACGTCGGCAGAAAAGAACTGGAAATGAAGATAACTACATTTACTCACCTCGAAGATTACGAGTCCCTGACAACGAAGACAATTGGAACACTTCAATGATACAGGCTTCCAACACTTCACGTCGAGTGATAATTAGGTTCCCGATGTTAACACTGCAAATTATGACTGACGATGTCTCCTCCATTATGTTGTTCACGGGATAGGCTATTAAAATTTCAGCTTTCGAACGATCAGAAGCCACAAGAGCCAAAAGTCTGAACGCCACTCGTTTTGAGAGTGTGAAATTTTCGCCATGACACGACGCTTAGCTGTCTCGTATTTTCCGTACAAACAATAGAAAAAAATCACTCCTTTGGAAAACCCTTGCTCATGAGTTCGAAGCAATATCTTTACAACATCTTTCATATCCACAGTTCACAATTCCTGATACTGATGGCTCAAAAATCCGAAGAAATCATGCCTGACCCGGACGCCATCATTCGACTTCGCCGAGAGAGGCTGCTGGGCGCCAATTTGACCGGATGTGACGTCAAGTTTTGTTGGATGATTCAGATACAAAAAAAGTGCCAGGCGTTATGGAGTGTTCTCCCCCGCCCCTGTTACTGGATCGATGAAATATCCCAGGGGGGCGGGGCTGCTAATGCCTTGTCGTTTACGTCACGGATAGCTGGTCACATGTCCGCACATGCGCAATCACAATCAAAACTTACAAGCCGAAAAGCTGAGGTTGTACTTGCTACATTGGAGTTGTTTATGAATTTTCCGATCTGGTTTGAGAAATCTTCACGCCATTCATAGCACAAGGGTGCTATTTACCTTCAGCAATGGGGCTTAAGCCTCTGGAATTCGAGGACTGTATTCTGGATAGTCCGTACTTTCGCGAGAATATTCACGAACATGAGCGAGAGCTCGAAAGAACGAACGAGGCCATCAAAGGGCTCATCAAGGAATGTAAAACTGTTCTGAAGGCCATTGAAAGTAAGTGCTGTTTTTCTGTGAAAATCTAGTTTTGTGCATAGTGTGGCACGCTTTCGGGGTGCTTCAAAGTTGCTGAGATCTTTTGGAGTAAATGCTACTTGATCTGAGTGCGACAGGAACCCCGAGGCAAATCGACTTCCTGCAAAATGGAATGAATTTTACAGAAATGCCACAACTCGTTGGAATAGAATTTGATCATTCGATCATCTTACTTGTTTGTGCATTTGAAAGATACGCTCCATTAGTACAGTGATCTGAAAAGTAAAATAAGAAAAAATGAGGTTGCTGTCAAATAAAGTTCCATTTCAAGACCGTCTCAATAATCAAGTTGAAATAAATTGATGTAAAAATAAACTTAAGGCTTATGCATGTTTCGTGAAATTTTTGGGAGCAGTTTCTCGGAGTTTTTTCATTTTTTAACCCGGTCTTTACTGATTTGAGTGGATAATTATGGAGTTAATGAATTCGCATTTATTGGATAGGTTAAGTTTAGTTTGACGTCCAAATTTTACGTGTACGGTGATTTCAAGAGTTGAGCTTAAACTTCTACAGATATTGAAGAAATAACTGTATACATGTTAGCTTATATTTTAAACTACAGTGAGCTGTATTTGCGTCCTAAATGTAATGTAGATTTATATATTGGAGTTTTGACCCGGTGTTCAAGTGGGGAATAATTTTAGTTCGAATCTGTATATCTGATTAGCAGTGTAAATATTTACCGGCAAAGCTGTAGGAGAGCAGTTGTTAAAAACGCTAAGCTGGCTGCTGTTTGGTTTTCGTGACTAAGATGTAGGAATTATTTCTGAGTTTATTTGTCTCTTGTTTCTATTATGCAGTGAATTAAATTATTGCCGACTAATTTAGCTTTTCTTTTCTGCAAGAGCACAAAACCACCCCTGGCGTCACATCACTTTTCCTTTTCTTTTGTTTGTTTTACTTGTTTATTGTTGAATATTTGAGACATGACCTTCTTATTTTGACTACATTCTTCAAATTTTATCCCTTTTAAATTTCAAGGAATGAGGAATTTGTAATGGTTATTATGACTTCCCTCAGTTTGGACTTTGGAAAAGTAATATTAATATCAACATCTATTTTTTTAATCGATACCTGAGAGACAGTTGGAGCAGACTGGTGGAGCATTCCAAGATATCTGCATGAATTTAAAGAAAATCAGAGCATAACACAGTTTGACAGTAAAGGATTGGTTTGGTTTGGATGAAGATATAGTCTTTGAATTACTGTGGTTTCATGGCTGTGCACTGCCAGGGATTTTCTTTGTCTGTTTCAGTTCTGAGGCATAGCTATTTTGATGTACTTGATATATGATATGCAGCTGGAAGTACACATAATTTTCAGTTTTGAATAAAGATCATTTTCATTACTTTATAACTGCAACTGATCAAAACACTTCTAAAAAGCAATTCACTACCAAAATATTAGCAATGCAACACTTTATCTCTGTTGATAATACTATTGTTTCAATACATTTGATGTGTTTGGTTTTATTAGTTACGTATATTATTTATATTGAGTTGTCGGAGCTTGTTTTAAGTATATATTTTACATGATTTTTTGTAGAAATTGACTTATGCGGGGCCAGTAGGCCACTTTTGGGGATGTTAGAGGGTCCTTTTGTCACAAAAGTAGCCCAAGATAGTTGAGCTTTTCATCACGGCTTTGAAGTTAGCAATACATTGGTGGTGTAAAAATTAATGTTATTTTGAGATATAAGCGCTTTTTGTAAGTTTCTCATTGGCAGCATGAATTTGTATATAATGTAATTGTACATGGCTGTATTTCAGGATTTTATTGAAACATCTCAGGGGCAGCTAAGTGCACTCCACTATTTACTGCCTATATTTTTTAGTGCAACCCAAGCATATAATGTACCACCTAGTTAATCGGTCAAATTCTATGTTTCCTGTATCAAGTCAGTTATGCTTTATGGTTGTCAGGTATTTTACTACAGCCTTTCTCAATATCTCAGCTTAACTTAAAGAAAAGATACAAAAAACAAACTGAAACAATCATTTTTGGTCATGATGTTCAATATGATGTTGCCCTTTCACTTTCAGGCATTTCTACTTTACAGGGAGAGAAGGGCAATATGTAAAAAAAATCTTCTTTTTTTAACATCTGTTCAAAAAAGGGTGATAGGCCTTGCCTTTCATGACAAACTTTGTGTACTGTGGGCAATTATTTTGATGTGCCAGTATACTGTAGTTTTATTGGCAATAATTCTGCAATGCTGCAGCTCTTGAATAAACCTTTTCCAACAACAATAGCTGTTTTAGAAATACTGTAAAATTGTAGATAGCCAGTGTTCCAGATAACAGAGGGGTCTCAGGTCAAACCCCCGACAAAGCTGGCTACCTGACCCAACAAATTGAATGGTGAATATGAGAAGAGTTTTTGAGAAACAGAGCTATTGACCTCTCAAAATTCTTCATTTACCCCTGACTGTTAAAGTAATCTGGAACATTGGATAGCCCAGTGTATTTTCCTAGTCTTCTTGCAGAAATTGCTGTCCATAGTTTGCCCAGATGGCCTTCCTGTTGGCCGGTCTGCAGTATTAAGCTTGAGTGATGGGGGGTGAATGGGTGGGGAGGGCAACCAAGGCAGATGTGGGACATTTGATATCTCTTTGCATTTCCACCCAGGGGCATTGAACTGTTGAATTCATGACCTTATGGAGCAAGAGTATACTTTTTTACCGTGCTTGGAAGAGAAGTAAATTCCTCTTCATTAGCAGATTTGATCTTGTTTGACCCATTTTTTTTTTTTTTTGGTCTTAGGGAGGAAGTTTTAAAAATTAATCAAAAATTCTTCAAAGAAAGTCAGATGCCCTCATGTCAGCCTTGAAATGTATCCACCACATTATAAATCCTGATTAGTATTTGCAGATAGCTACATACTTTGTGCAAAGGGTTATGTTAGGTTTTTCTCAATCAGGTTGATTTGTTTCAAATGTTTGAATTGAAAAATACCATTGATCAAAGTAAGAAAACCTTCAGATTCACTGTTTAGATTACTGCACCATAGTTGCTAATTTTATATTGTAATGTGAAGTACAAAAATTAGCAGAGAATTAACATTTATTATAACCTTGATGAAAGTATATTTCAATAACAATAGACAAATTTGTGGGGAGGGTTAATTAATTTCTTTTTAATTGATTTTACCATCTATGATCAAAATTACAGAAATTCCTTTTTTCTGAGTTGTTTTGTGGTTGTATTTCAAATTTTTCTTGATCACTTTTTAATGAAGTAGCAAACTGCTTCAATCACTGATGTCAAGTTGATGTAGCTTTTTGATCCATTGATTTAATTATATATACAGTACTGGTATTTGGACATTTTTCCTCCGTTTCAATTCAAGTTACTTGAATTTTATAGTCTAACAGTTTTATTTGAGAAATTGTTAGATGGAAATGGCCAAAATCAGGTTTTCATTTCAAGGGTGATAGTAAACAGAGGGAAAAGGGGGATGGCTTCCTTACAAAATAAGACACAAACACTGCAGAATGATCAAATTTAAAAGTGTATCAAAGGGCTATTGTTCAATAACTTTCATCAATTTTGATTGGTCACTATTGTTTTGATTTCAAAATATTTAAACTCTGTTTATCCTCATTTTAGTTTCAGTGTAAAGCCCCGCACAATAGGTGACCTTTGAGTTGACAGTGTAGATTACTCTTGCCTTCTTTTTATTGTATGCAAGTTGTTATTCCTGTATCAAGTGTGTTTATCTGTTCTGTCATCGTCATCATCGTCGTCGTCATCATCATCATTATCACAGTGTGTGTCTTCTTGCCCTCTCTTCATTCGACCAGTATCTAAACTTTTCATTATTTCTTCCATCAAGATCATCGGCATCATATTTATCATCAGCCTTATCATCGTGTTGCATTATATGTATCCCTGTTTGCAATTGGTTTAAACTGTTTTGCGTATCTCTCTCTTTGTTAGATTTATCCAGAGCCCAAAGGAGTTTTGCGCAAGTGCTGAATGACTTTAGATTTGAGTGTATTGGTGAAGTAGAAACTGACGATGAAATGCTTATTGGTGAGTTGAGTTACAGATGAATAATTTTTTAGTTTAATTTTTTAGTTTAATGGCCTTAGCTCCCATGAGTCTCCTGTAGCTCAGTGTTAGAGCATCCAAACTAGCAATCGGAAGGTCTTAGGTTCGACTCCTGATAGGAGCAATCGGATTTCTTTATCTGAGTTTGCCTGTGTCATTACTGAATAATACATCATTCTCAATTTTTTATTAGTACACGATTTCTTCACTACTAATATTACGATCCCTCCAGGATTAAAAGTTGACTTTGTCTGGTAAAGTTAGTTTTAATTTGAGACTAGTCCAATTAAAGGATGAAGAACGTCTACAGTCATTGCCAATTTCTGTCGGGAAAGTTAGAAAACAAGCCTGGTTAACCTAAATAAGACTTAATGCTAATTTTTACCTCATTCCTGCGGTTCTTTTAATGAGCTTATGTTTGTTTTTGTTGATCTGTCTGAAAGATCTTTGACATGCCCAAGGGAGAAGTCAATGTAATGTCGAGCTGTCCGGAGAGCTCATGGGAGAGGGGAGGGTGTTTACTTCTTGAAATCATGAAAGCTTATGTCATGAGACAGCTGCAGGCTTTTAGCCAAAAATTGAAAGTTTGCTGTTCAAGGAGCATGATCCTTGTAAATTGTTGAACAGATTAATCAGGTGAATAATGTTTTGAATGCATTTTCCCTAAGGGGTGGGGGAAGGGGTTGTGTATAGGATACATGAACGCCCTTCTGGATAAAACATCAGCTGGCTGGTAGAGAGGGCAGCCCTTAGACAGGGTAGGGTGGGTACTTCTTCTGATAATAATGACAAGTATAAATGTTTCCTGACATTATCACTGCTTTCAAGATCAAACATGCAAATCATAAGAATAAAGGAAACTATCCCCGGTGAAGATAAAAATATGTCCTGATAAAGAAACACATTCTCCTTACTAGAAGCATAGGAGATGTGTAGAGAGCAATAACAAGAATATCTGTGTTAATAAATGGGCTTAAACAGGTAATGGGATGCCTAGATGCTGTCAACATCTTTTCATTTTTTGTTTACACAGTGAAAGGATTTTACTTGTTACTCGGGCCGTAAGGCGGCACAAGTTAAGTTTTCGGTAGCGTCATCAAATTCTTTTTTATTTTTTTTTTTGTCGCGATGGGCCGAGAGATAAGACTTCCGGGCCATGAGTTAAGTTATCGGCCTCTTTTTTTGTACTCAGGCAGCACGAGTTAAGTTTTTGGTCACGTTTTCAAATTCTTTTTATTTTTTGGTGGATCGCGATGGTCGGGAACCCATTTTTAGACATGGTATGCTCCTTAGGGCATCCCACGTAATTATAACTGGGCACCTCACGGCTGGACTACAAAGAATGCGACCGACAACGTAACTCGTGACACAAAGTCTTATGCGTTAATGGATAGATACAGAGATATAGTGAAGCAATAAGTAACCACCAGATAAAATTGCATTATTTGCAGTACGAGTAAAGTACAGGTGAAAACATTTGTTAAGTAGAATACCTTGTGCTTCGTACCGGGATGCTTTAATTCCTGGTCTTCAATCCTTACGTTTTTACCTTTGATTTCGAGGCAGAAACCATTTGTACATTGATTATGTTTCAATACGAACCGAGAATCATATAAATATCTGTGTGACCCTGAGCATTGATGACGCTACATGTAACAGCAATTTCCAGCATGATCGTTGTGTGCATGTGAAGGCCACATTCAATTATTAAAAGTGTTCTGTGCTTTCTACCAAATCTTGTGGTGATCACTGGCATTGTAGTTTGCAAGCGTTTTCCGTCATCATTGTTCAAGTCTGGATATTTACAGGTTTGGATAGAAATGATTTAAAGTAGTCATTAAGAATTTCCGAGAAACTTCTCTCTTGAATGCTAAAGTCTTAAAATTTTTAGTCATTTGACCCGGGGTCACATGAACAGACGCGAAGAAACTTAATCTGTTTATGTGTCTATTTTTATAGTGTCTTTTGTACATGACAAATGTCGTTTTTCCCTGTATTTCATTCTGACTGCAAGAAAGGCAATTCTATCTGGTGGTTACTTATTGCCTCACTATATCTCTGTATGTATCGATTTGGGGGAATTAGTGATGCTGGAGGGAGTGGAGGTTATCACTGCCAAAAGATTGTAAGCTTACGCACCACGCAGTCAAATATGGCCCGAGTATAAGCTGAAAACAGCTTCTTGTTAATTAAGGGCGGTGCCTCCTTATACAGAAGTATTTTTGCACAGTTTATGGCCTTGCGGTAAAAGCAGATCTTACATGTAGTATCCATGGACTACTGGAATTCAGTAAGGAAATTTGAGATAGCGGGGCACAGAGATAAGCAACAATAATTTTATTTTCAAAAAAACGGTAAAATACAAAGCAATGTATGTTGTTTTTTTAAACTTTTATTATCTCTGTAAAATGCATGGTTACCCCCAATTTTCTTTTTGGATACCAAGAGCACTTGCCAGGTTCTGCTTTCTTCGCATAGTTTTAAATCGCCAAAGATACCCCTGTATTATTAGGCACCACCCATAGGAAGCCCAAGTATCTCAAGATGTGCAGAACGTCCACAGTAACAAAAGTAGGCACTGTCTTCCATTAGGCACATGTTGATTACAAGTAATTAAGAACACATTTACTCTACTTTTACCTTTTAGCTGATGCACTTAAGGAATTTGGCAGTATGATTGGCAGTGTGGAAGATGAACGGGACAGAATGGTAAGACTACTTTGTTTTGAAAACTCAACTCTTTTAAATACGTGTATGAAGAAAATTAATATTAAAATGCATATTAATAAACTCATTTTTCTCCAGTTAACCCATGCAAATTCTCAGCTTATAATACCACTGGAGACATTCAGAAAGGAGCAGATTGGCGGAGCAAAGGTACAGTAGGCACATCAATAGAGTGTATTACTAAACACTCAGGGTTCACACAGTCCTGACAGTCACTGAATTTGACATTTGCATTCCACGCCTGGATGAATCATGGAAAAATAGGTCATATCCCAGTTTCTTTGAACCTTATTATGAAAGCAAGGCTAAGTTTAAACTTTTCGTATGGAAATTGAAGGGGTGCACGGAATAAGACCCTAAGTGACTTTTGATGTAAGGTCAAATTCTCCTTTTGCTACAGAAGCAAATACAAGACAATTTGGAAGGAGATTCTAGCAATTTATCAGAAGTCACTTAGGGCTTTTTTCCAGGCAACCCTTGTTTGCATATGAATGAAAGCTAAATGAATATTCATAATAAAAGCTTTTCCATTAGCCTTGCTTTAATAATGAGGTTCAAAGCAACTCGGAAATGGTATATTTGTGTGGGTCATAGAAAAGACATGGAATTTCAGTTTTTTTCCAAAATTGTTTTTAACTAATGGTTGTAAAGTAATAAGATTTAGGGAACTTTGCGTCTAGAGCATCAGGATGTTCAGCCAATGGTGCATTTCAGTCACTGTTTCACCAGTTCTCTTGTCAGCGGTTCACTTTTTCTGTCAATTTTGAGGTCATGGAATTGGACCAAAAATCAATGAGAAGTCGTGGAATTTTCTTTCTCAGTTTCTGTGTGAACCCTGACACTGTTATTATTTGAAATAATTAACAAGTTGAAGTTCATTCCAAGTTAAAACAGGTAGCTTCTTTTCCCATGCATCTGTCGCATATGAATTGAAGGGGCTCAGTACATAACCAGCTTATGGTGTATGTCAGGTCGCTTTTTGTTGTTTTAGCTGAGATCCACTGAAGCTTTTGTACATGGCCTTAAATTCCTTCAGGAAATGTTGGTCCAATGTGTCATCTACTCCTTTGCCCTTCATTTGTAACATTTCCTGAAGGTTATCTGCTGTTTTGCACTTCTTTTGTAACATTTCCTGAAAGAATTCATGGCCTCATGCCTAGGCTCGTGAATAACATTTTTATTTTTGCTGCAAGAAAACAAGACCAGGTATTGCAACAAATCCGTCCGCATTTGCGGACAGGATCAAAAAATTCTGCATGCTGCCGGAACCAATCAGATTTCATGATTAACAGAATTCCAAACATCTTGTATGGTTCAGTTTGTCAGTGACCCTTTTTTTTTTTGCAGGAGGAAAAGAAGAAATTTGACAAGCAAACAGAGAAGTATTGTTTAGTGGTACAAAACTACTTAAACCTTTCTTCAAAAAAGAAAGATTCCATTCTGAGTGAGGTAAGATGTTTTACACATTTGTGGATCATATATTCATATTTGTTTTATTTTTAGAACTTCCCAACTTTTGTCTAAGGTACACCAGATAAAGTTAAGTGATGCATCGGAGGCTTTCTCAAAAAGTTAAAAGCCATAAACAGAGCTTTTTATTAACTTTTATTATGTTGCAGCCGGTCAGCACAATACTTTATTCAACTCTCCTAGAATTACTTTTGTGTAAGACTTGTTTGGTTTCTCCCTTGGAATACGATGTCAGTAGAAATTTTCCAACTGCAGCTCTTTATTTTAATAAGATATTTTTCCAATCTGCAGGCAGACACTCAGCTGCAAATGGAGAAACGTTCGTTTCATCAGACAGCTCTGGATTATGTTGTTAAACTACAGGAGGTCAATGAGAAAAAGAAGTTTGAATTTGTGGAAACTGTAAGTGTATTAAGGTGGCTTACTACAGTTTTTGTACTGTGCGATTCTTTGATATGCGCGCGCGCTGCCCAAAGCACGCGAAAGCATCACGCGTGAGGAAAATCACGCAAGCTTGCTGAGGAAATCCCGCGAGCACAAAAACAAAATGGCGGCTCGCGGAAAAATTTCCTGGTATTCCAGGTGGGTTTCAGAGGTGTGTTTACAGTAGCTAGATCGTGTTTGGGCTTGATAACTGAAAAAATGTGTTGTCTAATGGTTGCCATTACCTTAACAGCCTTAAAGCCTTTGCAGAGTTGTGATTTTGCACCAAATGTTTGAACACAAAGGCAGCATGCACTCACCAGTTGGAGCGCGCGCGCGCCGGAACCTGGGTTTTCCCAGAACAAGCATGCGCAATGGTCTTCTCACTGTAACTATTTTTGGTCGCTTAATTTCTCCAAAACTAGCAGTACAACCTATGTTCAAATTTTTGCTGTTGACAGAAAACACTAAAATCGAAATGTGAACATTTTTTAAAAAAAATCTGTCAGAAATTTTTTAGGAATTTTCAAATAAGGCAAAATTTCCCAATTTTGTCATTTGCCAAATTTCTCCCCGACAAAATTTCGTGTTCTTCCCTGTCAATACTTATTTTTGCCCACTTTCCAAATCCTGAAATTTTGAAGTGGGGTCGTATGGCTAGATTCAGAGCCAGACAACTCTAAAAGGTGTAGTTTCCAGGCCCCCACTAAGACTCATTCTTTTGTATTTTACAGTTTTTGAGCATTCCAAATTTAATTTCTGACTCAAAATTATGTCTATTGTATGTACTGTACTAGGAAAAATGTCCAAGAAAATTCCTGTTGGCATTTTTCTTAAGTTTGATTTAAGGCCTTCTTTCACTCCAGAAAACTGTAGTAAGCCACCTTAATTAGTATTTTATATATATTTTTGTGTAGAAATCTATATGTTCTGAGACATTAAGAATAACTTGAAAAAATAGCTAAGAGTTAATATGTGAAGTGGACTGGAAGAAAGCCACTCTGAGTCTCAGCTTGTTGCCTTCAAGTGGCATTCATCTTCTCGTGCACGTCCTGATGATTCTAAATTCTATAAATGCGTGGTAAACTGTGCTATTCACTTTGTCAAAAGTGTGAAACTGAGCTCCAGATGCCAGTCGAACCCAAGAACTCCTTAATGATCATGTTCCCAAACCACTGAGCAACAAGGTGGTTTCCCCAAGTACATGCTCTGTATGTGCATATACATGCAGGAACTGTCATGTATCAACATCAAGCTGAATACAGTATCTCTTTTTAAGACTTAAAACATAAAGGCATTGTGAAATGCACATTGTAGCTTATTTTTTTTCTTTCCATCTTGTTTTCAGCTTTTATCTTTTATGTATGGACACATGACCTTTTTTCATAGTGGTGAGTTTTTTTTTTGTTTTTTTTTTTCATAACTTGTAATATTATTTTAGTCATCCTTTTTAAAGTCAATTTTTGACATTAATATCTGTGTTTTGCTTTTGCTTCAGGCCATGAAGTATTTAATGACTATATGGAGTACATGAAGGAACTACAACTAAGACTTCAAAATGTAAGCTACTTTGTTGCATGATAATTTGTTTGTCATTTTGGGGAAATACATGTAAATGGAAACTGAGGTACTAACAAGATTTTTCATCAGCGGTTTTTTCAAGGAAAACCAAGTACTCAACACATACATGTACATGTATACAGGGCCGTTCTGAAAACCACTTTTGCGAGAACGCACCCTGTTTAAAGATGATGATGATGATGATTATGCGCAGTAAAACTATCTGCATGCACAGTATAAGAAAGCACCACAGGGCGCATAGCGTAACCTGTGAGCCAAGCGAAACTTAAAATAGTACGTGTATAAATCAATATAATATATGTACATAAATAAAAAATATAAAATATATAAAAATATATAAAAGCCATAGTCTAAAAATATAAAATATATATTATTATTATCATCATCATCATCATCATCATCATCATCATCATCATCAGCAGCAGCATCATCATCATTATCATCATCATCATCATCATCATCAATAAGGCCAAGAATCTATAGCCCACTTTGAAAAAGAGTGATGGCCTGGGTCGAGAGTAGCTGCCCAAGCGATTGTGGGAAGGTTTGGGGGGAGGTTGGCTATTATCTTCGCATTTTTGCGTCCCCCCAAACAATCCCACAATCACTTGGGCAGTTACTCTCGACCCAGGCCATCACTCATTTTCAAAGTGGGCTATAAGGCCAAGAATCCAAAAGTCACTTAGGAGTCTTTTCCATGCAGTATCGGTATTTCTTCGATTTAAAATTTGATGGCTCCAACAAAAAAAATTATTGTTCTTAGATTTTCTAGAGTGATCATTGTCTTTTATTATTATTTTTTTGTAGACAAGAGAAAGATTTGACACTGCTAAAGAAGAAGCTGAAAGCCTGATGAGTCGAGTACAACAGGTACATTGATTCACTAGCTGTAGTTGTCTACCATTACACCGTTACCAAAGACTTGATGTGTGATCCAAGTCTCACAATTCCTTTATTCACAACAAGATTGACTTTGAAACCTACATTATTTAGAAAACAATAAATGATTATAAAATGGGAAAAATTCAGTTCTAAGCATGTTGCGACAGCTAAGTAAACGATATTTACCTTGTGGCCCTTGTAATAGAGCAAGGAATCTCGTCATTACAACATTGAAGCTGAACAGTTCAAGTATATGCAAATTACATGATTTTGAGCCATGATACATGCAAATTGTTACTCATGCACACATGCGCAGTATCGCGTATGGCTATTTTCGTGATCGCACGAAACATACGTATATGTAATCAGTTGAATTAATTTGTCATTATTATTATTATTATAAATCATTATTTTGGGTTGGGTTCAGGTATTTAAAGTTAATGCAAAAAAAACATGTTTTTGTTTTCAATTACAGAAAGCTCAAAGTGGTGAACTTCAGTACCATGGTGCGCACACAAGACAAGGATATCTTGGAGTCCAAAAGAAAGGTTAGCTTGCGATGTAAATGTACATGTCTTGAGTTACTTTCAAAGCTACCCTTCTTTGAGGAAGTTGATGCAAAGAACTGATGAAAATTAGTTTCATTTATTTATCAATAATGATGTTTTGTGTTTTGTTTAGAGCAAAATGCTGAAATGAGGCAAAGGCTTGGTCATTATGTTTGATTTACCCAACAGGGCCTGGCACTAGTTTGTGGCACCATGTTGTCCTTGTTTTTTCGTCTCATTATAAATAGGAATTCTTCCATTTTACAAAGACATATATGAATATAGTCAATCATTCTTGACAAAAAGAAAAAACGAAACAAAACAAGGACATGGTGCAATAAACAAGTGCCAGGCCGCTGTCAGGTTTATCATACAGTGTCCAGGCCCCTATCGCATTACAGCATTCTGTTTTAGTGTAAAAGGGGCAGTGTCACCTATTTTTTGTGTTACTTTGAACAGCCAAAAAACATATTTGTATGGATGTAAACGTCAAAATAATGGTTGAATTTTGTGAAAAATAACCCTGCTTGTGCACAGAAACTAATATCACTCATTCATGGCTGCAGATGGCTAGGATGGAAATAGATTGCAACGTGAAAAAATTGGCCAGTTTTTCAAGTTCCTCGTATGTATCTTCCAAAAATGGCTAAAAACGTGTTATAGTTTATTCTTGCACAGAGAAATCATTTGTATTCATATTTTCCCCTGACTGCGGCTCTAATAGCGATATTATTTCATGTTAGAGAAGAGGTTCTAAGTCGAATACTTTAGCAGCTGGGAATCTGGATTTTGTCTGAATAGCGAGTTTCCGTAATAGCAGAGTGTCTTCCAGGCGAGAATTGACTGTATATACTGACCAGTTCCCTTCCAACAGAGCCTGCAGGGTTTGTTTCCTATCAGCAAAACATTAAGCTGTTCCTTATCAGTGACTGATCAGATCTAAACTTGGCTGTTTAGGTAGCCTTGGCACTACGTGGAACAAGCATTATTGTATGTATACCAAGGAAAACAAGATTCTTACGATGATCCCCTACACACAGACACAGGGCCGACTGGTAAGAGTGCTGAAATTTGTTGCTGTTTAATATTATTTTCTTTCATTTAAATATCAGTCGCTGAAGCTATACCTGGCCCATTTCTTGAAAAAAATTGCTGGTGGAAAATAAAGCTCTTCTACTTTGATTTCTACTTAGTATACATGTAATTAAGGTGTTTGACTTTGCTCGAAGGAACCCTGAAATTTTCAAACAGAAACCCTTCATCCTACCATTCAACATTTGCATTCCACAATTTTGTTTTTGTTGATCCCATTCCACTCCAGGTGAATCAAATTGACAACTTTACTCAACTCTACTCTGTTTTTCTCTTCCACCCCACTCTTCTGTTCTTCATTTGTTTTCCTTCCCCCCTCCCCCCTCTCCCTTCTCCTCTGCTCCCCTCCCCTCTCCTTTTCTCTACTCTACTCCACCTTACCTTACCCTATCTCCTCTCTTTGGCTTATGGCTACACTGTGCTGTTAAGTTATACTATGGCATTTGTTTGTGCCTGCAGGTCACCTCTATCTGTAACCCTTGTTTCATATGGTATTGTTCTTTTTTGTTTCAGAATGCATCCACAGACACAATGGTCGTCACATCTTGTATCAGGTAAATTTCTTAAGTGCATGTAAGATCCTTACATGTAATGGTAGCTTGAGATAGTGCTTTGTTGAAGCAGTGGGGTTTCAAGCTTGTCATTAGGAAATAGATGGGTATCGGTATTTGTTTGAGGTAGTTACCATCTACAGAGACAACCTGATTCCACTGTCCCAACACATCCCTAAGAGTGCCAATTGGCACATAATGCTATACCTTTTTCCATATTTATTTTCATATTTTCATATATTTCCATAATGGGGTGGAATAAAGTATTGTTGTTGTTGTTATTTGACACCATACTGTGAATTTGTGACACCAAGATGGTCTTGTGAAGATCTACTCATAAAAGAATGAAAACTTAACCCCTTCCCATATGTGATATGGTTGACCACCCCCATAGCTTTTCAACTTTTTTCCCCTAGAGGATATGGGTCTTCATAAATCTCTCACATCAATGAACATGTTGAGAACTGCAAAATAAGCTATAGTTTAGGGGTATACCTAATATACACAAGGATTGGGACATTTTTGAACTTTTAAATTTTTATGTTTAAAGCCTATTTATCTTAAAGCCATAACTTTTCTCATTTATAATTATATCAGTTATGAAATACACTCATGATAAGCTTTAAAATGGTATATCATACATGGACATTGAGTTTGTAGTCCTAGATCTGGAGAAAATGTTGTTTTGCCTTTGGAGTTAAAGGGTTAACAATGTACAGTCAACCCTCGCCTTGGAGACATTGCCATTATGGACACCCCAGTAATACGGACAGCAACTAAATCCCCGGCAAAAATAATTTACAGACATTTGACTGAAATTAGTTCCTGCTATTATGGACTCTCGCATTAAGGACACTTAATCGCGGTCCTAAGGGTGTCTGCAATAAAGAGAGTTGATTGTAATATGTTTTTTAACCAGGAAACAGCAATAAATGTTACACTGTTCTCATTAAACTGTAAATACAAACTACAAACTGTACATGTTGAGAGCTGAGAAGTAGATTAACATAATCACGCAATAAATACATTACTTTAACCCTTTCCCGTCCGAGGGAAATGGCGAATTTTTCTAAATCGCTAACTATGAACTGGGAGACCACATGTGATATACCATTTAAAAGGTATTTTATGGGGTGTGCTATAAATCACACCAACAGAGATGGAGGAGGTCACATATTAGAGTGAGAAAAGTCCAAAACGAAAAAAGAAAAAACATTGAAAATTTTCTTATTCGTTGTACATACTGGGTATCCCCCTAAACTATAGCTTAATGTTCAGCTCTCGGTGCATTGCTTGTTGTAAGATATCAACTGGACCCTTAACGTACAAAGGAAAAAAAATCCAAAAGTTTGAGGGGTGGTAAATCAAGTCTCATACAGGCAGGGGGCACGATTTTATGCCTTCAATTTATAGATCTTTCAAAGATCTTTTGGTGGTGCAAATTTCACACAAATTGACCAAATACTGAGCTCATAATTGCGTCTTGTGCCATATGGCACTCTTGGGCGGGAAAGGGTTAAAAGGCAAAGTCAATATATTTAGTACTATTTAGTACTAGAGTAATTTAGAGCTATCTACATGTAGGTTGCCAGTGAGATAATAGGATGGAGCTGTAAGCACTGAATTATTTTAATCTGTTGCAGAAAAATGACAGACTCTATTGATAGAAGATTTACTTTTGAAATAACTGCCCTTGAAAGGTAAAACCTTTTAAAGTATTCGCTGAGATCGTACACATACATGTAAAATATTTATTATTGTTTTCCTGTTTCAGTATTATTGAAGGTTTTGGGTTAGAGAGGTGTAAAAGACTTTTTTGCCTTATAGGGACGGGTTCACAGCTCTGCACATGTCCATGAATCAAAATACTTTTTCATCTTTGCTTGCTATGACCCAAGCCTGTTTAATTTAATTCGCCGTTTATGAACCATTCGGAAGGGAATAGGTAACTTGGGTGGTATTTTTTTCATATGATTACGTTATTTGGCATGCAAATAACTGTAAACACATAAACCATGGAATAAATCCTACGGGTCAACACTAAATTCGATATCGACAATATGAGTACAATCCACTAGCATTTTCTGTGAATTTCGGTCATCAGTCTTTTTGCTTGGACTAATTATAGAATGTGATTACTGAAGTACGTGTGAGTGGGATTTTTAAGGCCATAAAGTTGATAAGAAAGAGAAAAAAGCATTTAGATTCATGCACATGCAGTCGCTCACAATAAGTGCTAGTTTCGCACAGAGATTGGTTGTTATATAAGAAGCTTAGTTATGTATTTAATTTTTGAGCAGAATGTTAAATAAAGAAAATTAAAAATTAAAAATGTAACTTACTTCTTATATAACAACCGTTCTCAATTTGGAGTGGTTTCAATTTGAAAGCAAAAAAATGCACTTGCAGTGTATGTCTCTCTTGCCCCAACGCTTGTAATGTATGTAAAGAAATAATAAATTATTTTGCACTTTACTTTTAGTTGACTTTTCACTGCTAAACGTCTTATGATCAGGTCTCAACCAATCTTATTACAAGCACAAGATGAAGAGGACAGAAAATCCTGGCTGGAAGCAATGGATGGCAAGGAACCGGTAAGTTTCTGTAAATTAGTTTCCACAACATTGCCATTTACCAAAGTACCATAACTGGTACATATAATTGTATTCTTTCCAGTGAGGCTCTTGTTCTAGCAGAAGAAGAATTAAGCCAGAGAGACAAGAAAGGATCAGTTGATCCTGCGTCACCCATTATAATTATTTTTAACTTACTAAGTAATGAATGTTTACGTATTAATTTTACTAGTGTCAGTGTTTAATTGTTACCTTTTACTCTTTCTTTCAGCTGTATGTAGATTCCAACAGCATTCCCAAGTTCAAAGATAGTAAGTGAATTTATAAGTCTTGAAGGCTGCCTTCATGTGAGGCAATAACAATTATTGTTTTCTAAGAAAGGAAATGAAGTGAATGAAATTGAATTATTTGTTTCATCTGTTTATTTAGAGGAAACTAAAGATCTGGAACTTAGTTTTATCACAAAGTGTATTTCAGCAGTGGAGAAAAGAGGTTAGTTTCAGGTTACACCAAGACCTAACTCAGCAAACACTTCTCTGCTTGTACTGAACAGTTAATGAAACTTCTTTTACATGCAATTCTGGAATGGAATTCCCTACTAAGAGATGTTTTCACCAGCCTGAGTCAAGATTCTTTTACCAACAAACTGTAATTACTGTTCTAGAACAAACCTCAGTCCCCTACCCTTGTGGTGTGTTCCTCAAATGTGAGATCTTTCATGATATCCATGTAGATTAAGTAATATATCAAGCATGAGAAGGATATCGGATATCCAAACACTGAGAAGTAGGTTGAAAAAACAATGCGCGGCCGAGTTTTTTTAAACGGGAATAAGATTTAAGTTACTCCCATTATTGAACCATTTCACGATATCAGTGTAGATTGAGGACGTAACAGGACCGTCCAAAAAGGTGTGGAGTTAGTTGCAGTTAGTTTATGGCTAGGTGATTTACTGCTTAACCCTTTAATTAAGCCTTAAACAGTGATCAGCATGAAATTTCTAATCACCGAAGGTGAATTTTCCTGATATTTTAATTACTTGTCCTCAGTACTTTTATAAGAAAAGTATGGGGACAAGATAGGAGAAGTTGTTCTTTGATATTGGGGGTTAAAGGGTTAAAAAAACTTAATCTAATCAACACCTTGTTTCCAGGTATCACAGACCAGGGTCTTTACAGAATAGTAGGTGTGGGGTCCAAAGTCCAAAATCTTCTACTGCAGTGTATTGACAAGAAGAAAGTTGCATCAATTGACCTTGAAGATGAAGACTGTGAGTGGGAAGTGAAAACCATCACCAGCGCACTCAAGCAGTACTTGAGGTATGGGGCAGATGCTGTCTCTCTGTGCTTAACCCTTTCCCGACCAAGAGTGCCATATGGCACAAGACGCAATTATGAGCTCAGTATTTGGTCAATTTGTGTGAAATTTGCACAACCAAAAGATCTTTGAAAGATCTATAAATTGAAGGCATAATATCATGCCCCCCTCCTATATGAGACTTGATTTACAACCCCTCAAACTTTTGGATTTTTTTTCCTTTGTACGTTAAGGGTCCAGTTGATATCTTACAACAAGCAATGCACTGAGAGATGTACATTAAGCTATAGTTTAGGGGGATACCCAGTATGTGCAACGAATAAGAAAATTTTCAAAGTTTTTCTTCTTTCGTTTTGGACTTTTCTCACTCTAATATGTGACCTGCTCCATCTCTGTTGGTGTGATTTATAGCACACTCCAGAAAATACCTTTTAAATGGTATATCACGTGTAGTCTCCCAGTTCATAGTTAGGGATTTAGGAAAATTCGCCGTTTCCCTCGGACCGGAAAGGGTTAACAGGGACCCTCAGATTTGACTACGAGTACAAGATTGACCACAACTATGACTCTTCAAATCTAGTTTGCATGGTTCAGATGACCGTTTGTCACACCAATCTTGTTTCTAGGGTATTCTTATCTGCTGGTAAACAACATAAAGGAACGATAGTTCTGTTGATGTGACTGATTTGAAGTTTAAAAGTCGTTCTTGTACTCAATCTCTTTCACGTACGCTGTTCTGAAGGTCCCTATTACAGCAGCCCTTGTAACATGCTTGAGAACAACGGGGTTAATATGAGCGGGATATCAAGAAAAATATGGAAATTTTGTTGTAGACTTGAAGTAGATATTGTGTTACTGGTACTGCAAAGTCCTTGGATATCATAAAGTTTGTATACAGGGTTGTCAGAAAAGTCCAAAGTAGACAACTGCCTTTTTAAAGTAATGGGCTGTTTATTCATGAAAATGCAATATGCTACACTGCATGCAAGGGAGGCAGTGATTTTTGCCAGCACCCAGCTACTGTTGGCAACTC
This sequence comes from Pavona decussata, assembly GCF_977016875.1. NCBI lineage: Eukaryota > Metazoa > Cnidaria > Anthozoa > Scleractinia > Agariciidae > Pavona > Pavona decussata. Next base: position 3,031,834 of record NW_028145758.1, on the reverse strand, counting down.
TTGTAAAGATGTACAAACAAGTGACTAAAATTATGGGTATCAGAGACTTTGGCCACAAATTCAGTTAGTTTTGGATTAATTTGGAGCCCTTGAAAATTTGCGTGAGTCCTTGTTAAGTCCTAAAATGTTTCTGAGAAAAATAATGAATCCCAAAACTAAAGCCCATCAGAATTCTGTTTCCTTAACCATGTTCATGATAAGGATTTATGTTGTCTTCCTCTTGAGTTGTTGCCCTCAGTGGCCGAAGGAACATAATGATGTTAAGACATCTCAAACAAATAAAACTAGCTGTTAATTTACCATGTTTTTATCCTCAGGAACATGCCGGAGCCCTTGTTCACTTACGATTTCCATGAGCAGTTCCTGGATGCAGTCAGTAAGTGCATTTTTAGTAATTTGTGAAGAAAATGCAGTACCAATGCCTAATACAGTAATAGCCCGCGCGTAAGAACCTGAATTTTTCAATTTAGCCTAAATAGGTTCTTATATAAATGGTACTTAAAGCAAATTTAGGCTACCAAGGTTCTTAAAATAGGTTCTTATATTTTCATATGAATTTCATCTGAATATGCTATATATATATTATAAATATCATCTCATAATACAGTATAATGGCAAACACAATAGACATACAACATGGTACTTAAGCTTGAAAGAAAAAAAAGTTATGTCAAGTTACTTTTAAATAGATGATGATCTTAATTCAGCAGTTTCTACCTATACATTTTCACAGCAACCCCACTGATAAGGACCTAACTTAAAATTTTAGCCTAAATAAGTTCGTATGTGGAGGGGGCTTAAAATGAAAATTATAGCCCAACAGGTTCTTAAAACCCAGGTTCTTATACACGGCCTATTACTGTACTGTTTTTGTAACTGTTAAAATGAATGTTAATTGTAAAACTATTTTACAAGGCTGAAAAGTTTAAAAAGAAAACAAACCGAACATTGTTTTACTAATTAAGTCATGTTCAGGGTAAACTGACTGTCTGCTGCATGAATTTTGTATATGCTTTAGTTGATTCTCTATGGGAACAGTTTCACTATGTAAGAATGAATTTTTTTTTTTTTTAGACTGGGGATCCATTGTTGGATATTTAGCCTTCAATAATTATTTTGCACTTGTGAAGAGATTGGGCTGTACAAAGTATTCGCCAACTAAAAGAATGGGATGGATTTTCACGTAGTTAATGGCAGTTTCAGAGTCATGAATGAGTTTGAACATTCATTGATTCCCACCTCAACATTTCTCATGGTTTCATCAATGTAATTAGCACTGCAAGGATAGTCTCCTTTACAGACCACATGTTATCTGTGAATGTTTGATTGAATGTAGACAATTTTTCTTTTTTTTGTCAATAATATTATTTTTTTTGTTGTTGTTGTAGAAAAAGACACCTATGAGAAAAGAGTAGAAGCATTGACATCTCTTGTGGCCAGTCTATCAGAGGAAAACAGAAAACTAATCAAGACAATCATGAGGCATTTAACTCGGTGAGAAGCAAGCTTTACTGTTTATAAGCAATGACGTGAATACATTCTAATCTGACAGCTTGGAAATTAAGGAGTTGAGAAATCAATGTAGCAAGATTTCTAGCCTGCTGCCAGCACTGGAGCCCCATGAAGTGCAAATAACTGTTGAAGGTATCTAGAGTCTAATCAATAGGCCATTTGCAAGTTGCTTTGAACCTCATATTAAAAGTGGGGCTTCATGCAAAGCTTTTGACAACTGCTTACTACTTGTATTCATCAGGGTATTGAGGTCAGTGGATTTTGAGTCACTGTCTGTACACTGTACATCTCTGTAGAGACATTTTTGTGAGACAAACCATGACCATATTTACAGTATGCATGATCTGTATTTTCTAAGCTACTTGAAATGTCTGACAAGATGTGTTGGACACGACAAAATTTGTGGAGGAACAAACCCTAGGTATCAGTTTTACATCTACATGGTTATCCTTGTTTGTTTTCATCCTCCAGAGTTGCTGAAAATTCCAATAAAAATTTGATGGCTGCAAGTAACCTTGGTGTTGTGTTTGGTCCAACACTGATGAAGTCCAGAGAAGAGTCTATGGCTGCAATCATGAACTTGAAGTACCAGAGTGTAGTTATTGAACTTCTCATAAAGGAATTTAACACAGTAAGTATGGAGTAACTATTTAGGAAATAAAAGCCAAGAGGGAGGGTAAGAACAAGAAAGTGCTGTGGAAATAGTTGTGTTTTTATTTGAAAGACCCAGTAGATAATGGGTACAAGTGTTGATTTACAGTGTAACAGAAATTATCATTTCAGAAACATGGTTCGTTATTTCTTTTTAAACCTTAAGGCATGAATTTGAAGAATTAACCAATGATCTTTGTTAGAAACTCAAAAAAACTAGGGCAAAAGAGAACCCAATACTTGGCTGCAGAGTAAAAAACTCACTCATGATTCACTTGAGTTGCCCAATCGGAATCTATAACAACCCAACAGTTACACTGTACAATGGTTTCGCTTTCAACCCTTCAGTTAATGACTTATGATTATTTAAAAAACGAAACCTGCTTGTATATTTTTGTTGAGTTTCTTTGTCTCTCTTACAGATATTTGGGCCAGACAGTCCAGATAGTGTCAAAGACTCACCCAAGCTCACAAATTCTGAGCCAGTCAATACAAATCCGTTCTTAAATGATGAGAATGATGAAGAAGACAACTCCTCAAACACGTATGAGAAGCCAAAACCGCCTCCTAAGAAAAGAAACAGTGACGACTCTGGAACAAAACTGAATGACAACAAAAATGTTACACCAACAAAGCCCCTACTCCCAGCTAAAGGATATCGCGCACCACCCCCACCTGCCAACAAACCAGTTCCTGCTGCTCGGCCAAGAGTGAAGGCCATTATTGTGTCAGGTAAGCTGCCTTGCAAGGTAGAAAATTGTTAAAACACTAGAGCTCTACTGTAGATCCTTCAAACTAGCCAATGACATGTCAGTAAAGTTGTATTTTTCTCACCACCCCTGTTACCCCCTATGTGCTCAGAGAACACAGCTAATTGATGCTGGTGTGGAATGTGATGTCTTGGGATTTGTTCATTCAGGTGTGACGTCAGATAGTCAGATTTATACATGCAGAAGTTTTTTTTTTAATGCTTTTTTATTCATAGTAATAATAATAGTAATAATAATAATAATAATAATAATAATAATAATAATAATAATAATAATAATAATAATAATAATGATTCCTATCAAGCATGATAAAGTGATCGATTTGATTATGAAAATTACGGGTAGAATCATATTTACAACGTTTCGGTGTCCTCATGACACCATCATTAATATTCTTGTTATCTGTTGAACTATTTTGACCTGATGATGGTGTCATGAGGACACCGAAACATTGTAAATATGATTCTGCCCATGATTTTCATAATCAAATAATAATAATATGAGAGAATGCACAGTAGTAAGTAATAAATTGATATTGAGATGCCGAAGCCAGGGGCTTATACGGTACAAGTCACACAGGAGATTGATCAAGATGGTGCAATTATTTACAGTTAACAAATATGACGAGGCTGTAAAAAGTCACCTATTAACATACATATTCTCCACACTGTCCTTATTTTTCTTATGGAACTAGTTAGGAGAATTTGTTAAAACTTCAAGACCTTTTGCCTCTGGTGATCATTTCCTTTTTTCTCATAAGCTGAATGCTTAATCAGGTTGTAGTATTATGAGGAGAAATTGTATGCTTTAGGGGAGCAGGGATGGCGCAGTGGTGAGAGCACTCTCCTCCCACCAGTGTGGCTCGGGTTCGATTCCCAGACTCGGTGTCATATGTGGGTTGAGTTTGTTGTTGGTTCTCGTCCTTGCTCCGAGAGGTTTTTTTCTTGGTACTCCGGTTTTCCTCCTTCGCGAAAATCAACATTTCCAAATTCCAATTTGATCAAAGTTTGTCAAGATACTGTAAAGCGCATTTGATCATCTTGTCATGGAATTATGCAGTATACAATTTAACAAATTTAATTGAACTTAATTTAATGGCTGTCACTATTTCTGTGGAAAGGATTAATTAATGTGTAACTTTTCTTTTTGCCAGATTCTGAAGAGGATCCCAGTAGTATATCAGATGCATCAAGTGTCAATTCAACTCCTCAGAGTGAAGGCAAACAACCTTTCTCACCAAGGGATTTCTGGAAGGAAAAAGCAGGTGAGTAATTCTGTTACTTACTTAATCCATTCAAATTCTGAAATGAAAGGAGGCCGTCTGCAACTAGGTAAGTAGAAAATGTTGGCAGGCAAGGTTTTCTTCTATCAAGGTTTAAAGTGTATATGACAGAATTTTTTAATTTGTTTGATCAAATCTTCACATTGTTCTCACACCAAAATCGAAAACAAATTCTGGTTTCCCACTCGTAGATTCGTCTTTGTTCATCATCATTGTAATGGGGAGGTGGGGGGGGGGGGGGGGGGGTGGAACCATGTCTAGATTGGCCCTGCAGAGGCCTCTGCCCCAAACACTTAGGCCAGGATTGTAGAATGACATTTGACAAAATGAATGCAACTGTTGTGTAACAAAGGATTGTAATTATAATTTCTCTTTTACTTTAGCTGGAAAACCAACACCACCTCCTAAGAAGCCAGAAGTAGTGTAAGTACACTGTCTAATTTTTTTGTTGTTTCTTCTAATTTGAGTATATGTAGATTTTCTGTTAATTGGTTTGTTTAGTCAATAAGGCATTAAAATTAAAAAAAGTACTCTATGTAAAATACATGTACAACCAAGTTTGTTTTGTTTTTTAATTTATCGTACTGTAAGCTGTTTAACCACATGCTAGCTGTTATTTTGCTGAGCTAATTGCACTTACCAGTTACCACCGTGTAACATTTTTTTCTATTTGTCTTTTATGGGTGGGTATGCATGGTTTGGCAGATGATATGGTTCACAACGGAAATCTTTCATCATAAGATAATCTAGTCTGTTTGTGTTTGACACTCGGAGAGGCAAAAAAAAAAACTTGTTTCACATACAATTTTAAGGTTGTTGCTTTAGTAGAGTTGTTACTTTAAGGGTTGAGAAAAGCACAATAATTTTTGTGTAAAGATGAAAAAGTGTACAACAAAATGCGCATTGGTAGATTCATGGGAAGTGTACAGCAACCACTCGTTTGAACATCTCAATCTTTTGTTAGAAATGACGTTAAAGAGGCTTAGTGTGGAGGTACCTTGTTGTAGTGGTTAGTGCGTTAGACTTCGAAATGAACCGTTGAAAGATTGGCGTTGATGGTTTGAGGCCAGGTTGGTCTCTTCATTGCTGTGTTGTTTCCTTAGACAAGAAACATTGCTCCACTTTGTCTCTCTTTACTCACACATCCAGGTGATCTGGTGACGTAACTCGGTGGACTGGGGAGAGAAATTTTAATGCCTTATCCCACAACCGCGCGCGGCCTTCAATACTGTTTTCGATTTTTACAATGGCTGCGTAGTTCAACACGACGTCGGTTTAATTTGAACGTCTACTCACCTCGCACGATACGCAGGACATGTAGAATGCATGGAAAATGATCTGTTATGTAATGCAATTACTGAAGGAAATTGGGAGGCAAAGACTTTGACACTTCGAGTTATTGGAGAATGACATCTGATACGATAAACGATTGAGGACGGATTGACGCGTAAGCACGAATCTGCAAGTTTTATTTGAATAATTTGGTTTCTAATATTACCTTGAACTGTGTTTATTATTTTACTTTTGTGTCACTACTAAAACTGATGCTTTCTGCAGAACGTCTTGATTGTGTGTCTATTAAATGTTCTTAGCTTAAGCAAGAGTGCTATTTGTTAGAAAATTTTGCAAATTGAACTCGACAAAGATCCGGGCGTCACAGTTTTGGCAGGCTTTTGCTGGGAACGCCGACCGGTCGGCAGTGTTGCCTTGACCCTGGGCTTTAAATTTATGTTGTTTTGTCAATTAAACCCTGGTCAAGTCGTTTTGTTTCGCACTTTGGTATTTAAATGTCTTTTTTTCGTGTTGAACTAAGCCGCATTAAAGGCCTCGCGCGGTTGTGGGAAACGGCATTAAAATTTCTCTCCCCAGTCCTCCAAATCACGTCACCAGATCACCTGGATGTGCTTCTGGGGGTAATCCTGTGATGGACTAGCATCCCCTCCAGGTAGAGTGGTAATACTTCTGGAGGATACACTCCAGTCGTGTGGGCTGCTTAGGCTTGTACTGTGACTAAGTAAGCCAAGTAGGGCGTAAATGGCAGCATGTGACAGCTAACGAGCATTTGGTTGTAGCTGCATTTAAATTCACTGTAAGCTGTTCATTCGTAGTGTGTTTGTTTTGTTGGCTTGATGCTTTTATTTTGCTTGTTTGCTCATTTGTTTTAGTGCTGAGTTTAAAAACAGACAAGTAACAGGCTCTTCAAGACCATTTTCTATGTTTGATGATCCCATGTAAGTCTTAGGTTCTAGGAAGCTTAAAGCATCAGTTGCCTCCTTTTGGAGACAATTGATATTTCAGGCCATTTTCCTGTTCAAGCTACAGTAGCTAACAAAGAGCAGATTGGGTTGTCTGCAAGACAGGAGAAGAAGTCCTTTAAAATCTGCAGAACTTTTGAAAATTGTTGTTATTTTCATGACCAACTTGAAATCACAATCTTGTAATGTTAACTAGAGATGTATTATCAGTCTTACGAAGACATCTAGGTTGACCTTGTTAGCCATTTTGAAAAACATGTAGCTAACGGATGCATAATCTATCTAGTACCATCTTTTAGAAATAAATTGTTGGCCATATAATGTTGTTTGTCCCAGACAAAAAAAAAGCCGGCCATTTTCTTTGAAATTATGATAACTTTGTGGGTTTATGTCCCCTGATAAAACGCTTTGTCTTGAAGAGCATCTCTTTTCTGCATTTTCTTTTTTTTTTTTGTTGCTGTTGTTGCTGCAACTGTCGTTTGAAACTTGTGCGCGATGCAATGCAATACTGCTGTTTTGTTAAAAGGATAAATGATTTGCACAGCTTTAAAACTGCACAAACTTATGTAAATAATTCAGTTGTTTTTAACTTGTCAAGTTGAAATCCAACCGAGCAATCAGTTCGTCACTGGTCCCCAGTGTAAGCCATGTTTGTTTGCCTTTTGTTGGTATTACCAGGAATGACAAAGATTCTGTGCCCGCCATTCGCCGTTTTAGCAGCCAGGGTGGTAGTCTTAATAGGGGGATGCAGTCCTGGGGGACACGTCCACCCCCACTCCCACGGGAACCTCCCCCGCAAGAGGAACCGACACCATCACCACAAACAAAAACACCCAAGTAAGTACAATCACACGTTTCCATGATTTTACTTGAATGTCGATTAAGCTGTTGTTGTAGTCTTGTTTTCATGATCAGTTAACTTACTGATTTCTGGAGATGTATTGGTGTGGTGGTTTTCAGTTTGCCTCAGTTTTTCAGTTCTGAAGGTCACAGTGGTTTGAACTCTAGCCTCTGCCGTACACGAGAAACTTGTATTTATTTATTTATTTATTTATTTATTCATTTATTTATCTATTTATTTATTTATTTATTTATTTATTTATTTATGTAATTATTTATTTCATAAAGTAATCACTTCATTTTCTTAGTATATTCTACTCCCTTATTTCCTTTAGTGTCTCTTTAGTATATTGTATATCTTCTTGTCTTACTCTGCCCACTTCGATTAGCTTTCGCTTCCCACGGTCCAGTGTATTTAGTAAAAGGAGCTGCATTTTTCTGTATTTATACGTTTAATGTATTTATGAATCTTTAATGTACACTTAATGAAGAAAATAAATAAAATAATTGAATCCAACTAAGGTGTTAAAATGGATACCGGCGACATACTGTGGAGGGTAACCCCACAGTGAACTAGCATCTCATCTTGGGGGAAAGGGGAGGGGAGGGGTAGCAATACTCCTTGTTTCTTCGTCCATGTTGGCCACTTGAGGATTGTGTTCGACGTTTCCTGACTTCTTTAGCTATAGTTACCTGAGGGTGGAGTGGTTACTGTGAATGTTTTTATTATCAAAATAATAACAAAAAAGTTGTGGTTGATGATGATGATGTGTTATTCACTGCAGGAAAGTAAAGACAATATATCCTTGTGTGGCAGAAAACAGTTCTGAGCTCTCATTTGACGCTGGCTGTATTATTTCTAATGGTGAGTAGGATGCTATTTTGGGTTAGCACATAATTCAATTATGAGAGGATCAATTGCGCTTTACAGTATGGGAACGCTCGCCAGGTCGAATTGGAATTTGGAAATAATGGTTTTTGAGGAGAGAGGAAAACCGGAAAACCCAGTGAGAAACCTTTCAGAGAACCAACAAAAAACTCAACCCACATATCACGCCAAGTCTGGGAATCGAAGCTTGGCGACGTTGGTGGGAGGCGAATGCTTTCACCACTGCGCCATCCCTGCTGTATTATGGTGGTGAGCACATGCTCAGCCCATTGGTCTCTTGTGGGTTGTCTTTTTTTTTAACCTTATAGAGTTCTAAAGTGTGACATCACAAATACTTGAATTTTTGAAATTATGGGATTTGTTAGTGTATTCGGAAAGAGCAGAATGAAAAATACCTACTTGCCAAAAATCAGCATCTTATTGCAATTTGGGAGCGAGATATTAGCTCTGTTATGCCGTGATGACTCCATAGAAATCCTTCTAGTTTTGTCTCAGTTCTTAATGTTTGGAACTGCGACAAAATTGGAAGGATTTGTATGGACTCATCGGGACATAACAGAGCTAATATCTCGCCCCCAAATTGCAATAAGACGCTGATTTTTGGCAAGTATGCATTTTTCATCATTCTCTTTCCGAATATACTAACCATCCTATAATTTCACAAATTTAGTTTTTGTGATGTCATCACTTTAGAACTCTGCAAGTCCCAATATTGATCAGTATCTAATTTCTCCTCACAATATCACTGCTTCATCAAAACAGTCAGGTTATGAGAATAAAGGAAATGATTGTGTTTGATATATTACATCAAACTTAGATGCCTTGATGAACACTCTTCTATATAGTACCCTGAGAAATATACAAACAACAATAAACAGAATATGTCTTGAGGTGTATTAACTTGTTATTCACTGCAGACCCAAAGAGGTCCAATCCATCACAGACATTACAACAACCGTAAACAGATGTCAATGTCGTATTCTTATAATGCATTTTGCTGTATTTTTTCCACAGTTCGACCTTCCAAGGAACCTGGTTGGCTGGAGGGAACATTAAATGGCAGAACAGGCCTTGTCCCGGAGAATTATGTTGAGCCAGTAACCTAGCTATGTATTAAACTGTTAGAGAGTTAGGATATTTTAATTGCTTATTAATAACGAAGTTCATTCTATTACAAATTCTACTTAGCAATACACGTAACTGTCAATAGCCCTACTCTAATGTCCAACCAGAAGTGAGAAAGATTTAGAAATCATTTTGTGGTTTATAACATGAAGAAGATAGAGATGCTATGGGTCACGTGAAGTACGTTAGGTGCGTGATTATCACGTGGATATAATAAGAAAGCACTTGTTACCTGATTGGCCAATGAAATTCTTGATGAACAACATTGCCTGCTGTTTTATGAGCAGTTAATTTAACCATCTCGCGTAGTTTCCTAATTGCATTTAATAGATTGCGTGTAAAATAAGTCAACTCGCGTCGTGGTGTTCTAGGTGGCAGAAATGCAGTTCATTATTCTTCTCCCAAGGAGAGACGAGAGATTTTAATAGTACTGGATTCACAAAGAAGCAATTGGATGACATTTTAAAATTTGTGGATAGTGAGCGCACACATTTCTTATCTGCCAGGTTTTTTAAAAGTTGTTTTTACGTTGCTGGGCAACTAATCTGGGTAACGTTTAGTTGTTTAGGGGACCAACTATGAATTTTGTTGTTTCGTGTTCTGAAACTTTTCAACGCTGGAGTAAGTCATTTGCGTTTTGCAATGAAGTTATGTGAAACAATGTGTGATCACAGGCTTACCATCCTTTGTGTGGGGCCTGTGCTGTGTTGGTGAATTAAATTAGCCCCTTTAAAGGCTATTTTTAGGGCTTTCAACGGAGTTGAAAAGGTTATTTGACCACCGTAAAAAGATTCGAATACTCTCAGCACTGTAATCTCTTTCCGGCAGCCAAATTACCTTGGCAACTGTGTTGATAAAACCGAACAATCGTTTCCATTCCCCACCGACGCAGTACCATAGCTTTTTTTAGAAACTAACTCCTTCATCTAAAATGAAGTAAAAGCGGTACAGGTATTAACAGAATGTTGTACTTTTGTTGTTCTGTTTGTTGTGTTGAACCAACGCTAGTCAGAGCAGTTTCCAAACTTGATGTTTGACATCACTCAGTAGTCAAAGTACAACATTGTGTTAATGTCTTTTTAAACGGATTTTATGTCATTTGAATCTGTTTCAAAAGCCCTAAACATCACTTTTTAAAAAAGGCTAATTTAAAAACCGATACAGCCATTAGTCTTAGCCTGCGAAGCAGTTGTTTGCTTTCAAAGCGAGCACAACAGTCAATGAAAGCTTCCTTTTCGACTTCACGAGCCTAACAACTGTATAAGTCTAGCTGCATATCTTACAGACAAGGAATGTCGGCCTGTGGTGACTTTTAAAGTAATTTGCATGCTTTCATCGAGATCGGTTATCTTGGAACTATCCTGAGAAAAGACATGGAGTACATGAAATTATCAACCTATGTTCGTTTACTCTCGCTTTGTTTTGTGTGCATTTGTGGATGGTGGATGAAGACATACAGAAAATAAAGCGAAAGTAAACAATGGTAACTTTTGATTGATAGATTGATTGATTGATTGATTGATTGATTGATTGTTTGATTGATTGATTGATTGATTGATTGATTGATTGATTGATTCTCTCAACTATTGTCTCCCCTGTGAAATTTCCACGAAACGTTTGTAAATTGATGGTAGATTATCACATCAGCTCCTCAAGATTCAAGCGTGTGCGCTTTGTTTGAAATGTTGGTTGCCCTGTTTGGGGTCATGGCCCACGTTTCTTGATTTTATTGCTAGGTTAGAGTTCGGAATGTAAATATGCCTCATGACAGGTGCCACGATGCGGTGGCCGATTGCTGTGCTTTTTTTTTTCCCGGTGGAAAGAAGCATCTCTTTCTTCAGAATATTAAATGGCAATGCTGCCGTAAAAGGTTTCATCCACTGATTTCAAAATAACATTCAGTTGTTACTCATTTTTCGTGTATTGCTAGTCATGAAACTTTTTTCTCAATTATAGTAGTTTTTAGTCCTTGGAATATTAATTTTCTTATCAGTTTTCTTGATTTATAGCCGGCTACCCGAACTGTAGTTTTTACTTTGATAATTTATCCGAAGGAAAATGAATTTGCGACGTGGATATGTTTACTGTGAGAGGGAGCAACCGCCAGTTCAAATGTTGATTACGTAGAACTTCTGACATCTGGGTAGCACATCTGATTGGTTGAAATAAATCTGAAACAATGAGGAGCCAATCACAAGCACCATCCAGCGCCGCGTCATCAGGCGGCTGTCAGTGGCGGGAAAACTTAGGATTCAAGAAAGTATTTCCGGTTGAAATCAGAACGTTACGCGTCACTGTGTTTGGTAAGTTTTGGAACTTTGTGATCACGATTTGAACTGATCCGGTGTGTCTACTCTTTTTTTTGTTTTCTCTAGATTTGTTGTTTTGTATCATTTCCATCTCTAGTTTAAGTACTTTTTTAATATGTAATTTTTTTCACATTAGTATCCTTTGCCTATTTTGATTCTGATTATGACACGAAGCTGGCTTCTTGTGTTAATCAGCCGAAAGTCCTTTGAGTCGCAGTGATTCAGATTATATACAAAGGAAGTTAGGAACTGCATTTGGTTATGGTTGCTATAGTTACCCTGTAGATGTGTAAGGCATTTAGTATTAAGTACAAAAGAAAGGCACCGTATTTCCTCGAGAGAGCGCTGTTTCAAATTTCGGCTTTACTGGGGAGGTGCACGGGACTAAAACAAACTTGATCAGAATTAACTGTCCTGAAGACAAACCAAGGAATTGAGACTCGCTGAGGCGGATGCAAGTCATTGATTTCTATAGTTCTGTTCAATACTTTGAATGGAGTTAGTCTTTATGCGGTTTGGTGGGGGAAGGGAGCTTATTACAAATTTCTGTTTCAACAGGGCGTTTTTTTAGAGGGAGGGCACTCACTCGAGGAAGACGGTAAATGACTATTAGTAGGTTATGTATATTGAGCTATCGTACCACGTCGTTGACATTTAATTACTCCAAGTTGTAGGTACAAGTTTCATGGATTTGATTTTAAAATTAATAGACTATGAGGGCGTGAATGTTATAGTTACCTGAGTTCAGGTCTGAAATCAGCTCGCTTTAAGCAGAAAACGACTCATGAACAATTACAGATTTAATTATACTGTGTATATGTAGAGAAGAAGAAGAGTTGAAAGAAAATATATAAGAATCGCTTTTACCGCACCTTGGTGTAACTTGTACTTTGTAAAAAGAACGTAGATAATTAAAAGCAATTGATGAGTAACCCAACCTGTGTTGTTCCTTCAAGAAAAGATGGTGCGTTTTCCCGGTTGAAAATTTCGAATTTCACTGATGTGTGCCTTTGTAAAAAAATTGCCCTAAACAGGAGCTCCCAACTCAGTGCAATCTCGGTCAACGCAGCACTTTTAACTATACCCTGGGACTCGGACAAGGCTTGGGTAACAGCGTTAGATAACAGTTTCCCCCCTTAATTGTTAGGGTTTGGTGAGCACAATCCAGATGAGACTTCGATCGTGGCTCTTCACAAACCCCACCCCTCACCTCAAATCCTCCCAATTTCAGACGCTCAAATACTTTAGCCCGCGAACTGTTAAGAATAGCTGGGTTTAAGTTAAAAATCCAACCAATTTTGGAACGTAAAATTCGTACCACACTCCCTGAAAGCAGAGCAATACCTACGTAATGACGGGACTAATTATAAAAAAGCAGCGCATCGTAAAATTCCGAATACTAGCTTTTTTTCCTCGCCTTTTCAGTGAAAAACGTATTAAACCCCACGGAATCGCCCGCGAAGGGACACCAACATGAATGGCGGATACCCAAACCAATATCAAGAGACCCCGGGGGGAGGGGGGTAAACTCTAAACAAATTTTGGGTGGGGGGGGGGGGTCCGCTGGGACTCGGAAACCCATACCCCAAACCAGATCCAGTTCAGATGCATTTTGCAACCCTATACCAAACTTAAGACAAAAAATCCCAACCCTATCCCAGACTTGCTATTTCCAGAAACTCGGTCACTATTACAGTCCAGCCAAAGCAAAATCTTCTAAGTGTAAAACAACAACTAAAACAGTTTTTTATTAAGTGTCAATTCCCAGGAAACCTATTCTACACTAAATTGATCAGTTTCCTGGAAAGCGATACCCTATTCTAGACAAAAACTCAACTGATTTCTAAACCTTCTCCCAGACTGAACTGCTTGAAAACCATACCCTTCACAGTGGCTTGAAATGATGGCTCGTTTTATTATTACACTATTATTATTTTATTTATTTTATTGTTTTGTGTGTCGGTCACAATAAAAATTCGAAGAGGTGCAAAAATGCGATGCAAAGGAACGTACCAAATTATTTTCTTATTTTGTTTCAAGTTGAATACTTACATCAAAATGTTTTAGCCCAAGGGAAATTATGTGTTGATGCACAAATGTTACATGGCAAATGCATTCATGATCAAATAATGTACTGATTAGCTTATGTCATGAGTGCATGCTTTTCTCACTGCCTTGTTGCCGAATGCCCAGTCACAAGTATATGACAAAGGGTACGAAACAACGCAAGCGGATTCGGACAAGAAAACTGTGCAACGTGCTAATTACTGTTCTTTCGTAGAGCAAAATAGTTGTATTGTAGATTGCATTATGAATTTTTTATCACAGCGAGTGCGTGCCTTTCTCACTGTCTTGTTGCCGAATGCCCAATCACAAGTATATGACGAAAGGTATGAAACAACGCAAGCGGATTCGGACAAGTGAACTGTGCAACATGCTAATTATTGTTCTTTGGTTGAGCTAAATAGTTTGTATTGTAGATTGCATTATGATTTTTTTGTCACAGTATAAAGGAAAGTGATGATGATGTTGCTCGCCGTCTGATGTAAGAGCTAAGTTCAAGTCATTGGCCTGATGACATGTGCACCCCTTCAGAGATAAGAAGTCCTGCAGGTTCGTTCCTTCTTGAATTCTTACTAAGTTTGAGTTTTACGCTGGCATCGATCCACGTTGCTGGAGTTCTCGCCCCAAACGACAAACTGATCGCTGGACATTAAGTTGACAGTCATTTGTAACTAATGCTTGTTAATTTGTTTTATTCTTCTGCTTGATTAAGGAACCGAATCGATGGACAGAGGGGTGGATGGACCTCGGCTTGCAAAGGCAAAGTTCGGTCAACTGTCGATTTTAAGAAGGTGAGATTTGTTTGATGTAGTAATGTTTTAATTTGCTTTTTGTATGATATACGTCATTTTGAGCGTGATTCAATCGTATATCCCTGTCTCAGTGCCGCTGTCGACAACGTGTATACAGCATAACTGCATAATACTTCTTGCAAGGACTCGAAATTAAGTTTAAGGAATGGCTCAATCCCTTCTCTATTTTTGATATGTAATAATTCTGTTTGGTTAAGAATTCATTGAGTTAGTGTATCTGTTTTCGTTCAGGTCATTAACTGGGAGGAGTTTAAAAGACACACGCCAAATGAAGAACGGAAAGCACAAGAATATTCAAGTTCTGTGACTCCAGCGCTGGCTAATTCAGATGAGTGCAAACATTTTGTCTTTTCCATTCAGTATGAAGTACACCATACTTAACCGGAGTTAGGCCAAATTATCAGTTGCAGGAAAAAAAAACTGCTTCAAATTAACGTCGGTGGTGCATGCCCCTTGTATGCGGTTACTAGCATTTGAGTCTGGGGTCGGCTTTTGTTTATACTGAATTTGCGCCTCGGTTGATACGGAGACTAAAATATATAAAATTATTTTGAACTTGGCTGTCGAGGTTACCATATATTAAATTTTTGTAGGTTTCTAAAATTTAAATAAAATGTCGGAGGTCGGTTTGATTGCCCAACGAATTTTGCGAAAGCAGAAAAAAGTTAAGGAGAGTAATTTATTATAATTTACTACTTAGCAGGCAGAAGAATGTTCAACAAGTTAACTGTACTTTTCTGTAGCACCAAATTTACAGGACCGAACTTGCAAAATAAGTTAAAATAACCGCAAAGAAGAGTGAAACTTGTTACGCCATCTGCATCATCGTATTGCCATCTTTTATAGCTTTTGTTTAATTTCTGGTTCCTGATAATCATATTCCGTTGTATGCGGTTAGAATGATTCTAACCATGTTTCCTTTCGAAAGCAGTAACTAAAATACAGGACTAATTAATAGATATTAGTTAATTGCGAATGCCTTTTTCAATATATTACTTTTTGCAACGTTGTTCTCAGTCTCGTATAGAAAAATATTTATCGTTTGACGTGAAATTTTTGCCCTGTTTGGCCCTTTTAATTTGTGATTTGTAGAACTAATTTTTTCGATTTGCACACTGACTGACGTCTTCGGCAATTAAAGAACTATTTTTTTTTTCCAACAGAACCACTCAAACTGTCGGCCCTTGTAAACATTTCCTCAAACTTTTACAGACCGTTTACTAGCATGTGTTATTTTCAAAAAAGCAACGTAAAGGACAGGTCATCGTGCTCGCGAAAGAGCCACTTATGAGTCTATTGATCAGTTTTTGCTATGACTGGTAGGTTCTGGATTCATATTAGTAGATAAAGCGGAACTTCAAAACGCGTTATACATAGAGTGTATGAAGCATAAGTAGCAATTAAAGATTAATTTTCCTGTCAGGGAAGCACGCTATGGAGCAGCTTTCACCCAAAATATTTCTAATTACTAAGTGAAAATCGACGATAAGATTGGTCACGCTATTCGTTTAGTAGGAAATAAGCGTTTGGTAATTGGCTGTTTTCACCTGCGAGAAGTTCTATTTAGTTATGATTTGACTGGGATACTTTTTGTAATTTGCCGAAAAAGTGATCGCTTTCAATCAAGTTTAGAGCAGATCACACAGGGATGTTCGATGGAATAAGAAACTAAAATTTAAATGTGACGTGAAGCACTGCAAAGGATAAGCTGTAAACAGACACAAACCAAACGAGGTCTTTCTCTTACCTTTCTACTTCGCGCGTTCCTTCGAAGTCAACAGTTAAAGGAAAGAGACCTCACAATAAGTACCAAATGGTGGTGCTGATTTCAAATGGAAATCCTGGATACGCCTGTGGTGAAGTAAATGCTTGCGAAAAAAATATGAAAAAAAGTTTTCGTGGGAACTTTCTATATTTTTGTAGTTTGTGAAAAATAATTACAAGAACATGATCGCGAAAACTAGAACCAGGAAATTTTCATGCCTTGACCTACTTCGTTTGTTAATTTCTTTTAGTGGTCAGTTTTGATGATGGACTAAATAAATATGCCATTGCGTATGAGACTAATAGGAATTAAAGTAGCGGGAAAAAAAAGGTTGAAAAGTGCAATTTTTGGCCCTCCGTTTTCACAGCAAAGTCGGATTTTTTTGGCTGTTTGTCGGACAAAAACAATAGTAACAACGTTTTTGGTGCGTTGGCGGATTTTACTGTGTTTTCACCATGAAGCAGTTCACTTGCTTGGTAGTTTCTTCATTCTTTATAATGTTACCTTGAAATTACCCTGTTAGGGCTTTAAGGTGGAAGAGAAAGAATAAATCTTTATTTTCCAGGCTTTGATATCTTTGTATTTTGGTATTTCACGCGTATTTTCCATATTGAAACAAAAGATAAATCGAAAATGCTGTTTCAAAGCAATAACTGTAGCGCTGAAATATATACGACCCGATGATCTGCGTTTTCCTGTTTTAAACTCGAGTTACTTTCAAGTTGTCGATTAGTTTTGGCGCTAAACCTAAGCCACTGAACATATTCGTATTATTCAATAAGACGATGTTTTTCTCCGAGGACTTACGCTGCAGTTAACTCGTAGTTCAGTTAGAATGTCTGCTAACCTTTGCACTGCTAATTCTTTTCGCACACCAATCTTCACTTATCTGTGCTTTGCATGAACTGTTTATCCTTTGTGATTTTTCAAGTTTTTTTACAGACCATATTAAATTAGAATCATGTAAATTAATTTTTCCAAAAACAAAAAAATTGATTTAAACTTGGATTCTGTAATTGGCCGAACTTTGTACTTAGCCAGTCAAAATACTTAAGTTTTCCTGTATAATATTCGGTTATTCGGTCAAACCGGCAGGCATGATTTTCATACCCTAGTATAAAGTAGTAAACATCACACAGTCGTATAGAGAAATTTACAATTTTTTGATGATGCAAATATGGTTTTGTTAGCAGAATATTGTTTAAGACGGGTATTCTTAGACGACCTAACAAGTGTGTAAAACATTTCCTGTAAATGAAACTCAGTACACTAAAAAATAATCGTTAAATATAGATCCTTGTTTTTTTCTGTGCTAGCTCCGGTCTCTATAGTTATGAAAATAAGTTTATCAAACTTTCAATCTTGGATCTATTTTCGTTTCACTTTGTTGTAAACCATTGCAGTAACGAAACATCTTCGGTTATTTTTCTGTTCATCTCACAATGCACCGTTCAGAGAAGAACTCAAAACTTGAAGATCATCGCTTTCCTTCGGAATTGTTCGAAGGTCTGAAAGTCAAAACAATCTTGCGCAAATAGCATTCGACCTTGAACCAATAAATAGCGCAGAATTTAATTTTTTATGGCATATAGTTACTCTGGTGGCGGGGAACATCATTTCGGAAATTAACGAATCAACTCGAGGGAAAATGGTTATATCGCTATCTGACTGATTTCTGGGTTTCCTTGAATTAAAAATGGCTGCCAACCGGTGTACTGCAAATAGAAACGTCAGTGCATTCTACCAAAAGCACGAAAATGGGCGTGATTTTAAAAAAATATATGTATATGAAAATAGTACAAAATGAAAGAGACTAGGCATTTTTTCGCTTGAACATGAAACTATAGCACGGGACAACCTGGCTGACAACGGATCATCTTGTACAGAGAAATTTTATTTATCATCGCTAAGCACTATACTGACAACATTAAACGGTAAGTGTCATGGGGTTTTTAACCTCTTTGGTTAAAAATGATGAAATAAGACCTTCACATAGCTACAGAATAATTCTAGAACAACGAGAGGAAAGAAATCAACTCAATTGAAAGGAGCAACCCTATAGCGCGTTTTGGAAACAAAAATGCGAAAACTCGAAAAAACGTTTGCCTTACATTTTTCAAGTTTCAATCCATTCTGACCTACGCTGCTTCTGGCCAGAGGCATTAATCGACAGATTTTTTGCAGTGGGGTGATACTTGATAAGAAAACTAGACAATTTTTTTTTTGTTTCTATTGACAGACAAACATTTTAGGGCTTTGAAATGACATCAAATTCGCGTGATACTTCCCTTTAAATCCACCTAAAGCTTTACATAAAATTATTGCTAACCGCAAATAGCGAAAATTGCTGATCGAGGCGGACAGCAAAACTAAAGGAAGGAACACATTAATGAAAAGGAAGACTAACACAAATAACATTTGTTAAAGTGAAATTGAATACTACTTGTTTCATTTTTTTATCTCTCGCTTGCTGATAGTTAAAAACATCTAAAGGCTTTTTTAACATTTTAGCACTATTTTCACATGAAAACCCAGGCTGTGAGGATGACACATGAATAAAATTTCAAGATACATTTAATTTTTAACAGAGGAAATCTATGCTTCTCTTTCAACTGCTACATTGGTAGGCAAGCATACAAATCGGTGTAAAACATTCAAATTTATGTGGAAGAAATTTTATTCTCGATTCTGGAAAACACCCTTACGTCTTTCTGTAATATTTCATTAGCGCGGAGATGTGCGTAGACAGTTTTGACATTTATCTTATAAAAGAGTTAAGGCAGCCATTTCCCCAGCAAATTCAAATGCAAAATGCAAGAAACAGAAGCCGCCATTTTGTATTTCTGCAAATTAGTTCTGAGCAGTTGACCAATTTTTGTTCTAAATAAGTAAAGACGGTGAATTGATCAGCCGCTACGATGTCAATCTCATCGACATCTAGGACTTTATGCTATGTAAGACGTAAATATAATGCGTTGTTCGAAGAAAAGTGTGTGAAACATTGAAAAATGGAGCGAAAGGTTAGTGACTGATAGCTAGCACAGAATCAATACTGAAACAAAAAACTATTCAAATTCCCTGTTTGCTCTTCTGCTATATCTTAGATGTCTTTTTTTTTTCTTTTCATGTAAAGAAATTATTTTTCATACCTGAAATTCCCTTGCAGATGTCTTATTGTACTTACGAAATGAAACCCCAAAAGGCCTGACTTTTTTAAAGTAATTTAAAAGTCTTTAATTCGCAGTAAATGTAAGATATTTCACATATTCACGCATTTAAACGAAATTCTTTTCGATATGATGGCTTTAGTATCTGGAACGAATTACTTTCCAATTTTAAAAAACTTCAGTTAACTAACATGAATTTATGCCCTAATTTATACACATTAAAGTTAACTCATTCCTTTTGATACCAAACAGTGATATAGTGAAAGGGAATTTTACTTATTTTGAGGTTAGCGGTCCAAACATGGTTAAAACGCTATTTCATTTGATATGTTTTGTATACACCAAAAATTGCTCTCAGTGGTACACTGGAAACAGCAACGGCAGTATTTTCTACCAAAAGCACGAAAATAGGCATAATTATAAAAATGTATCTAAAAATAAAAAGATACGAAAAAGAGCCATTTTTATTGGCTTACAAATGAAACTAAAAAAAAAAAACGATCGATAGACGATATCAACTGACAAATCCTAACCTTCCCCACTTAAAGCTTGGATACTTTAACTTCAATCTCAATTTGATTGTTATTTTGTAAATTTTGCGAAACATAATGGCTAGCAACAAATAAAGAAAAAAGAAATTAATGATTATGTATATTTTCTGTTTTCAGGTTGAACTGGGAGCAGCTAAGAACTTGACAGTGAACTTGATAAAGAATGGAAGCAAACAATGGGAAGAATTGTTGAGCATTTCCACCAATTGTTGGTTAACCAGATTAACTAGATAATTTAGTTTTTAAACCAAGTTAAAGTTTCTTCCTTTGCTATGGCCAGTGAATTTGGGGAAGTTTACCCCCTTTTATGGGCTATATAGGTATGTGCGGCCCCAAAGGGTATGGTTTTTCGAGAGCTGGGCCGGGTTGTTCAAAAGCCGATTAACGATAATCCACAATTAGATTTTAATCGAGGCTTTCAGCTCGCTAGTAAAAAAAATGGTTTTAAAGGCTAATTTCGAGCTTAAGGTAAAGAAAGGTCTAAGTAAAAATTTGAGGGTCAATATTTTTTGGACGAGGAAGAGGAAAAGGGAAGAAAACAAATAGGCGGCCGGATAAAGATTATTAAACAGTTCAAATCCTAACTAGAGAGGCTGTACTGTCACCGGACGCACTCGGAAACAAGCCAAACGTACCAAACCCAAATAAAATGCCTCAACGGGTATAAGAACGACGGTTGCTCAACAGGCGATAAACGCAGCACTCGTATAAACCCAGAAATGACAGAAATGACCTTTGATATCAAAATACAAAACATGCGACAGTTGCATTGTTTAGTCTATCATGATAATTTTTGTTTTCGGCGGTGTAACGTTACCTTTTGTGTTTCCTCCAATCAGCGCCAACGTCCAAAATTCGGACGTTCGACACAAACTTCTGAAAGGTTTTGTCTCAGGCTTCTCCCCCTTCCCCTCCCCCTCCCCCTTCCCTTCCCCCCTCCCCTTAGGAAGGCCTGATACTCAGGCTAGCGCGAGTCTAGTCTCCCTCGCAGCCGTTTTTTGGGCTGTCACGCAACTTGCGTGACAGCCTAAAAAACGGCTGCGAGGGAGACTAGCGCGAGTCTTATCCTGTGCCGAGACTCAATATGGCCGCCGTGTGAAAAGGGTGTGAGGGTTTCCGTGGATCGAGATGCAAGCTATGCCATCAGGAACTAAAACAGTACATTTCGTTCGTCATTGCCAATCGACATGGAACGAGGCGACACAAACTTTCAACCTGAAGCACGAAGATAAGGAACTTCAATCCGAGGCATATATAGATGCTCCTTTGACTGCTTTCGGCGAAGAACAGGCTGCGAAAGCACAACAGAAAATACAGGACTTGAATGCTCAAATCGCCATCTCCTCGCCTCTAAAAAGAGCAATCGAGACATGCATTCGAACTTACGGAGAACAAAATGTTGTCGTTACACATTGGTGTGCCGAAATAGGAGAGTCGATTTGCGACATCGGAAGCACTAAAGACACTCTCGAGAAGATGTACCCGACGATTGATTTCAGCAATCTTCCTCCAAATGTTTGGTGGTATGTTGATGAAAAGTTCAAGGGTCAGCTAACGGATCCAAGGAAATGCTATCAGTGGGTTTTGAACAACGGAACTTTCCAGTTGGGTGAAACCGATGGGCATTTTCAGCAAAGGTTGGAGCGGTTTCGTGAATTTCTGCAGAACCGAAGTGAATCCAATATAGTGGTATTCTCACACAGTGTGTTTCTCAGGCACTTTTTGTTCAAATATTATGGACGACCATTATTGGAAAAATTCCCAAATGGAGAAATACTTACTTACACTTTGTAAGTTCTAATAAAGAATTGTCATTCTTCCAACATGGAAAAATTGGAATGCCCCCACGTATTTTATGTTATTTTAACTTTTTGTAATTTATTTATATGTTGGTGGTTAGGGAACTTGGGTTCAGTTTTACTGGGTATGTGCCGCCGGCCTCTCATAGCCCCTGCCCCATTATAGTCTATTTTGTGGCCAGTTATAGACCCCATCTTAGTCACTTTTGGGAAAATGTAATTTTCGCGATCCCAACTAAGTCACTTTCTATTTATGCATCTACTTTGTTCTGGACCGGTGGTTTTGTGCTATTGCGTAACTGGTTAAGTTGTGGTTTCAAGAACAGAATGTAATGTGAGGTGATTGTTACATTTAATAAACAACAACTTTCTGACTTTTTTAGCCAAGACCATTTTGACTCCCCATGTAATAGAATTTTCTTACCCCAAAAATCCGAAAATGTGCGACCCCATTCTAGTAACTCTATTGAAAATGCAACCCCATTATAGACGATGAGAAGTCCAAAGACTACTGCAAAGCTGACACAACGTAATATATTTTAAAACAATATTTCGGCTGGCCAAACCAGCCTTCTTCAGGTTTAGATGTTACTAAATTATATAAATGAAATTACAATATATATCATGGAGGATGTTGCAATACATGGGAGCAGCGGAAATGACGTTTACAAGGTGGTACCAAAGGATGAGGAAATAAGTAAAATAAAATAAAAAAATTACAATTCATCACGTCTATTCAAACCGTGGGGTTCCAAGGTCCCCGCTAAATCTATAAGAAAAGATTCTCTGGCTTTTCTGATTGAATCACGTGAGGAGTGGATAACTTCAAGTGGTATTAGTTGCATGTCAGTGTGGCAGTGGTTAGGTTGAGAAAGAAAATGTTCAGAAACAGTGGTTGGTTTGGATGAAATGTTAGTTTTGTCAACTGGGCGTCTATGTTCGTTGAATCTGTCTTTGAGACGTCGCTTAGTTTCACCTATGTATTGTAAATGGCAGCGGTTACATTGTACCATGTAGATTAAATTTTTGGTGTTACAGGTTATGTGTGAAGTGATGTTACGGGTTTCGCCTGTTGAAGAAAATGTGTAATGTTTAAGACCGTTAGTAATGTATGGACAAGTGGCGCAATTTTGTCCACAGCGGAAAGATCCTGGTGGTGAATTAGTGCTGTTAGGAGCGGTGACAGTCGGTAGCTGTGCTTTAAGGTGATTCCGCTGAAAAAGAAGGAGTATTTAAAATTGTCTAAGACTTGTTCCAGTTCATGACTATGTTATGAGCATTACAAAAATGCAATAAAAAATGGGGGTCACCGTGCTCGTTTTTGTGCAACCTGGATGGCTATTATAGTAAATAGATGACCCACGAGGTTTATATTAGGACCGCTAGTAATCAGAAAAGGGAACTATCATTTTTAGAAAAATTAATTTCTTGCATTAAAATATCGAAGCAGTTCAACAAAATTTACTTTAATCTTACACAACAAACTATTTTCATTGAACTGGAATTAAGATTATGAAAGAAATTAAAGATTTTGCTGCGTGTGCACGTAAGCAGCACTACCTAAATACGTGCTTTTTAAAGCATTCAAATAAAAATATCTCAAAGTAGAGTATTAAACTTTTCCTTAAATTGCGATATATAGTAGTCACCCGTATGACATTTAAATTGATGCATTAAAAAATGGGGGTCACCGTGCTCGTTTAGAAGAAAAGGACCATTTATTTTCCTGCCGACAGCTTAACCTCAAGAAAATCCCGTAATGTTGTGCGTGCGCGCGCTCGTGCGCGCGCTAAATGACGCGAAAAATTATGCGCAGCAAGGATGCGCAATGCAATTCAGCGGAATCACCTTAACTAAAATGTCGCGAAGGTTGGAAGTGCGTCTGTAAGCGACGATAGGTGGGTGTTTAAAAACGTCCCTGCAACGGTCGGAGGAAAGTAATATGTTAAAATGTTTGCGTAATATATTAGAGAGGTGAGGAAGTGCTGGGTTATATGTAACGACAAAAGGTATGCGGTTAATAGAGTCGTTACGGTTAGTTTGCAGAGCGTCAGTGCGAGAAATATTAGCAGCTCGTAGGAATTGTGAGTCCAGGAAGGTGTTGTGATATCCTCGTGCTAGGAGATAAGCTTTTAATTCATTAATGCGGATTTGAAATGTAGCGTTAGTAGAACAGATACGGCGGATGCGAAGAGCTAAGCTAAATGGAACAGATGTTTTAGTATGTTGAGGATGGCATGATGAACTAAGAAGATGTTGGTGTTTATCTGTAGGTTTAGTGTATAGGTCAGTTTGTATAGTGCCGTTATGTAGAGATACCATTACGTCGAGAAAAGGAACGTTAGTTAATGAGTGACTGCTAGTGAACTTAATAGTGGGATGAATATTATTGAGGTAATCGATGAATATTTTAAGATGATCTAGACCTTCAGTCCAAATCATAAAAATATCATCAAGGAACCTCCACCAGGTATGGACATGGAAAGGAGCATTAGAGAGAGCGTTAATTTCGAAAATGCCGAGAAAAAGGTTAGCAAATGAAGGAGCCATCTTAGTACCCATGGCAGTACCATGGACCTGAAGATAGTGTTGCTGATTAAATGTGAAGTTATTCATGGTCAGTATTATGCGTAAAAGGTCACAAAGTGTCTCAGTAGGAATGTGTTTGTCCGTACGAGTTTCAAGGAAATGACGGCAAGCATCAATTCCTTCGTTGTGTGGAATGTTGGTGTACAATGATGAAACGTCGAGAGTGACAAGCATAGCGTTACTAGGTAGAGTTCCAAGGTTAGAGAGTTTGTTAAGGAAGTTAACATTATAGTCAATCCAGTCGTGAAAATGCGACCCCATCCAGCAGCACATCCCCATTAGCCTCTTATAAGGAAGTGCCCCCCCCCCCCCCCCCTGGGGGGAATGCAATCAACCTATAGTATGGAACATAAACCCCCAAAGGCGCTAGCTGTTGCACAGCTGGGCAACACATTATTTTCCTTTGCAACATACTCTGCAATAATTATTTTGATGTGACACCTTGCCTATATATGCCAGTGTATCATGCCCTAAAAAGAACTTGTCTTGCAATGTTTTTGTTTCCTGCAACCTTGCAAGAGGTAGAAGTCGGTTCTACTTCGTGCAATGCCCACTGCAACAAAAACGTTATTGCGAGACATGTTGATTTCAGGGTATATTATACTCTGCAATGATCCACGCAACTTTTGTCACAATGATGCAATGAGATCGCGAGACCAGATACAAGAAAAATTACCCAGTGTAACAGTGCCTTAAGCATAGAAACATGTAGCTATGAATATTCACTCTTGTGTGTATCATATTTAGAAAATTGTGGTGCAGTTTCCTGCTACATGTTTGCACTTTGCTTAAAATTAAATGGCCAGTTTTTTCAAATATGATACATGGCAAAAATGAATATTTGCACACTGTGAGCTCACGTTACACATTTCTGATGCAACCAATACCTGGAGATCCAATGATTAATGCATGCATACTGTCTATATTCATTCCTTTTTGGGAAACTTCATTGGTGATTTTCCTGTTGTTGTTTTTTTTTTACTGTAATGAAAACCTTTCTCATTCGTGAATTTCTAAATCACCAAAGGGGCAAATAAAAATACGTAGAGAATTTTCAAACAGAATGTAATTTTGTAAACAATTAACTTTTACCGATGTCATACGGTTATAACACCGATGTCCAGCCTGACAGAGTATATGGGTCTTTTTGTAAGAAATAGGGTATCCATTTTTCTATCTTATTGGCTAGCTAAGCAGGGTATCTTGTTTGGAATTGCTTCAAGTTTAACATCAGCAAATTCTTAAATAGGCAGAACTTTATGGGACAAGAACCACCTTTACAACAAGTAGAACAAGTGGGTCTCAAAATGTGGTGCTTTGTCTCAGGTTAAGGGTACAAAAATCAAAGGTTGGTAGTCATGGGAGCCAGCCATGCCTCCATCCCAAGTTTTAGTTGAAACCAGCAGTTTTAGTTAGTTCCAAGCCTACACTTTGTCTATGGTTTTAGTTACAAGTTCCAGGCTTTTCTCTCTCCTTGCCCTGTTACACTTGGGTCTATAGCAGACCCAATCAGTAAATTACAATCCAAAATCATGAAAAGCTGAACACAATTTTGGCAATGTTTGTTGTGTTGCAACCAATCGCAAATTGTGACTATAACGCAGGGCTGTCAACCTCACAGGTCTTAAAATATGGAGAACATAACTTCCTCGGCCAGCAATAACAAAGCACCTTACAGAGCCCTCGCATCAAGGCCAAATTCACGGGTTCAGTGGCGGGGGGGGGGGGGGGGGGAACGTAGCTTAAACAGTACCAGAAACAACGCTATACGTTTCAGGGGGGGGGGGGGGGGGACGTAGCTTCAATAGTACCAGAAACCCACCAGAAACAACGCGATACATTTCAGATTTTCTTATCAGAAAGTCGATTCTAGGGAAATAAGCAAGGTTCGTCAATTATCCGGGAGATTACAGACATAAATCTGGAGATGAGAGGATACGGCCCAAAATCTGGAGATTACAAACATAAATCTGGAGACCGGGAGATACGGTTCAAAATCTGGAGACTCCCGGATTATCCGGGAGAGTTGACAGCCCTGATAACGGTTTTTGGTTGTAAGTGTTGAGTATCACTTGCAGGAGTAACCGTTTATATCACCATTGGATAGATTTTATTTTCAAGAATTCAAACTTGTTGTTTTTGCTTCAATCATGTGGCTTAATTACTGCCAAAATCCATTTTTCCACCAGTGTACTTCACTCAAAGGTTTATTTTTAGCTGTTTGTTGACTAGAGCTACCCCATTGAAACCCTCTTTTTTGGGTCAAGACTTCCTGAAGCTAAAACAATCACCATAACACTTTAGAACGTAGGGAGTAGAGTTTGTTTTATTATTATTGATTGATTTGACTTTTTATTTGTAAACTCAATGGTCATTTGACGAATGAAGTGAATTTAAGTGGAAAATTACAAATTCAAAGTGTCCATTTTGAAATAATACTATTTTTATTGGTTCATTACTGTATATTTGAAGTCAAATAAACTGTATTTCTCATTTAAATACTGCTAATCTTTTGTTAGTTAACTGGCTTATTGAATTAAGTTATCAATTGATGCTCATGTTCGCATGGCTGCTTATTTCTCGGACTTAGGCCTGTTCAGATCAGCTCCCATGTGCGGTTCTCAGGAAATATGGGCCCTATAAGTCTGAACATAGCTTTTTGTGGGTGCCCAAGCAAAATTTGTGCACTGTGCCCAAACAGTGTTCCTGGGCATGGCAATCCCGGCGTCGAACCAATTTTGGTAGAACACAGGTTTGTTATCTACGAGGATGTTACAGTTAAACCATAGTACTTCATTTTTAAGGCGTGTTGTGATATCGTAGCCTGAAGACTTTTGAAACTCGCACCAATAGTCTTAAATGTTTTTATAGAATGTGGGAAGATTTTTGAGATCAAGCGTGTTTGTTGCGTATAATTGCACTTTGCTAGGAAGGATAAGCTTCCGTGTTTGTGTACGAGGTGATTGGGGATTATTTTCCAGGAAGCATGTGAGTCGCTTTCAACATTCAACATCGTGGCAAGATACACTGTTTAGCATTTCTTGAACAGAAGTCGCAATAAAAATACTACGACACCAGGAAAGTATAGAGTGGTAGCTCATTTTATTCAGGTGTTTTCCTTCATTTCATCATAAAAGAAATATATCTTTAGTAATGAGAGCGGATACAAACAGCATTGATCACGTGACATGTTCCACCCACACCAGTGCTGTCAAAATTACTCTGACGTCACTGAATAATTAATTCACAAAAATATAGCTGTACCTATGATGAGAAGTGGAATATCTTTTGAATGGTAGTTATATTTACAATGGTTACATTGAGAATGAATAAATGATTACATGATGGCCTAGACTATTTACATGCTTTCTAGTGTCATTACGAGACCACGCCTGTGAAAACGTACTAAAGGTGCAGCGACAACGTCACTATCAAAAAAGCATTCGCGTTTTTTCAAACGTCATCGCGATTATTCCAACTCGCTTTAAATGTCAAATGCAGGCGAAATTTCCTGGAGTTGAATTCTTGGAAATCGCTGACGGCATCCATCCAAGTTTTGAAAGAGAAAGAAAAAAGCGTCGTCGTGTGTTTACGTCCTCCATAAAACGTCCCTCCAGGAAAATTCACGACGGCTAGTCGTGCAGTGGCGCCGGCGAAGAAATGTACCAATGAAAAAGTGTAATGCACATACAGAGTTTTTGTTTTGGTTATTAAGTCTATTGCTTTTTTGAAGTTCTCGTTGCCGTCGTCGATGCTAAAGCTCCCTAATATAGCTCTTAGAATGCTGATAAAAACACTAATCACTCTGACTAGAACTTCCAACTATCCTACGTAATTTTACACACTCGATATACAAGCTGTCTTTTTTGAAAAGCTACGTTCGTAGCCCTTATTAACTCGTATGTAAATGGCGACTATCTTTCAGTGTACCAAAGAGGTATTTTACAATTAACATCACTTGTGATAGTTCTTTACATGAAAAATTAGGATTGAATAAATACGCTAAATCATCTTTAATTAGTGGCTTAAAGGAAACGCAGAGATGTTGAGAATCAGTCAAAAGGACCTTGTTGGCTTTCTTCAAACGTAAGTAAAGTTTCATGAATACTGTCTTTCAAAGGACGAACAATCTTCACACTAAACGCTAAAATGTAAGCATCCGTTATCCAAAACCATACTTCCTTTCTCGTATTTTTGAAACTGGTTTTCCGTTTTTTTGTACTTATTGACTAATTTATTCTCCATTCTCCTCCTTCAAGTCATAGTAAAAAAAATACCATAAAAAATGCTATTTTATTAGTGTTTATTTGCTTTATAAATAAGACATGTGGCAAAGGGTTATATTCTAGCCTAAATCTGCAACTGAATGTGGTTCTACTGAGGTTTTGGTTTGTGATCTACCATCCTCTCACTTCAAAAAACGTGACATAACACTAGTAACACGCGAGCATTATGTATACACATTCGGTACACTTTGTGTTTTAAGAGCAATTTAAATACTATTGCCACGTGGACATCACGTGCGCCCGAAATGACGATATACTTTCATCACGTGTTTCTGTATCTGGAACAAGTGAACAGTTTTCGTCACGTTTGCGTCTCCCTAACGCCGTCTTCGCTTTCTTTGATTGGCGGGAGATGCTGAACTTGACTTACTGGGTGAAGCCATGACGTCTGTTGTGTCACGTGACTGCAAGACAACAAGAACAAAAGCGTTGAAAGTAACGTTTCACTTTACTCATCACAAAGTAGCGCTGGCTGTTTCCTGGCTAACGATCGCTTAACTATGCTGTATCTGGATTAGTCGCAAAGAAACGAAGACAACTGGGGTTTTAAGAAGGAACATTCGTGTAAATTAATTCAACATGAGGAAATACCGAGACACAAGCGATTAGCGTCAATTAAACAAGTCATCGAGTAGATTTTAACTCTTTTTTTCTCTTTATCCTGAAAAAAGTTTTAACCCAAGATACAGTCACATTTATTTCGATAGCTTGCCAATGCACGTCTCATCCCTGTGCTCCCACTCGCTCCAGACCTCTCTCTCTAGGGTCGCCTCAATACATGTGTTGTCAATACGCCGAACAAGCTCACGGAAACTAAAGTTTCTAAATTACACTTACTTGATATAGTATCTGACTCCATCTGTGGTAAAAGCCTCTTCCCAACCAAACGGAAGAGCTAATTGACAAAGAGAGAAAATTAATAGGAAGAACCAAAGACAAGCGGAATTTCAACATTGCCGGAATTAATTTCTGAGCTTTGATTAAAGAGTTTGTAGCAAAAAGCGACATTGCTTCTTTCATCTAAATGTCCATCAAGAGAAAAAAGTTAGTCCTACATTACTAAGCAAAATAAACTGTACCACAACAAAGCCTGAAGAAAGCACTAGCAGTGTACAAACTTTACGATTTCACCCCAAAATTAAAAAGTTACAACCAAAGTTCAGCCTCCCCAAACAATCTCCCTATGACATCGTTTTTAACTTACGTTCTTCCTCTATCAGCGACTTGACTGACTTGACGGTTTCCCGAGCCTCTCTTGCAAGAGAAGCTGGCGTGATCTTGGCATGACGGGATAGGTAGGCAGGCGGTTTGGGACTGGTAGCTCCTTCACGACGCACTGTCTCTACCTTACCGCGCTGTCGTGAACTGGAAACAACATACGGGAGAGCTCAAGGTGAGGTAAAGTCGCACTACAAGCCTAAGTGACCCACAAGGCCGGAGCTTAGCCCGGTTCCTGTCGCATGAAGCAACTAGGAGTATTGCTAGTCCCCCGTGGATGGGATACTAATCATCCGCAATAGTATGACGCTGGTGATGTGGAGTAAAGTTCTTGACTATAAAGGAAACAACAAGACAATACAGAGACCAACCTAGCCTCGAACCAGCGACCAACCGCGTAGCAAGGGGAGGGAACTCAAGGAAGGTTAATACGGAGAAGCACCTCCCCGAGGTCCAAACTCTTACTCTTTTACTGTATACCATTTTTGACAGGCAAACCTTTCAGGTAACGCTTTCATGTACCTTTCATAGGAAATGGTACCCCTTTCACAAACCTATTGTAGAAACACCCTTTAGATACCTAAATGACAGTTTCCCTCCTTCCCTTTTTCTAAAATTCGGCACGTGAAACCCTTACCATTGTATATACCTCTATCCTGTAAAGGTAATCCTTTCGGGTGGAGCCTCCCCGTACAATCCATTTTAGGGGTACCCCCCCCCCCCCCGACCCTCCGATCTTCTGTCCGAACGTCCGATTGAATGTCCAACGCGCTAATAACTACACCACCGCGCCATACGGGAAAATTAAAGAAGTATTAAGGAAATGTTCTGATATGTCACATGACTTAAGAGTTTACTTACTTTCCCGAGGTTCCGTCCATTAAGTTCTCATGGACCATCTGAAAATTAACAGGAAACAAAAATCAATCGATATGAAATGAAGAATCGAAAGGGCAGGTCTTAAAAAATTAACGGGAACTTCTCGGAACTTTGTACAGGAAATATTTCGAAACTGTAGCTTTCTCATACCTCAGCAAAGCGAATCAGTTTTTCCGTCGCTACTTCGTACGTTCGTTTACTAACTTCGGCTTTCCGAAGTTGACAACCGAGGACAACCAGTCTCTTCTGTAACTCTTGAAGTTCCTTCTGCGAAAAAAGAAAAGTCAACTTCGGTTGACATCATACAAATAATTAAACCACTTTTGGGAGATCATCACCTCACTTCTCATTAATGCAAAACGGCCATGGCCAAAAAGTCAAGTCATGGCGAGGAAATTGCCATGATGTCTCTCTGCTGTATTAAAATACTGTAGAAGACACAAAGAAACCGGTATCTTAAAACATTAGCATACAGCGTCGATTTGCAGAGTACAAACGCTTACCACATCAGGTTTCGGCTCCGCCTCTTTCGCTTTATAGGAATCCAATTCTTGTTCTAGAAGTCTTATAACCTGGGGAAGAGAATAAAATACCTTTTAGTTACAAAATGTCCTCAAGTTATGATTGCAACATCAATACCAAATGCAACAAACGGCAATACTATGATGAACCAATCACTGCCATGCAGTGAAAAATACTCAACTGGTGAAAATGCTTGTGAAAAAAAAAAAGAATTTATGCACGCGAAAGTCGGTATATCTAGTGTACCGTGCCAAGCTCGGAAAAATACTTGCAGGAATAACAGGATCGACAAGATCACTTCCCAAAACGAACGCAATTCCTCCTACTAAATTATTCCCATTAACATGAAAACCTTCACAAAAGAATGCAATTCTTTTAATTCTGAGTAAATTGTATTTCGTTCATTCGGCAAACAAGGGTAAAATAAACCGAATACTATTCTGTTCATTCCGAAAACAGAATAGGTCCCAAAAGAAAATGAATCCCATCTGAAAATTCCGTGTCCCAAAAGAACGCGTCCACACGCTTAGCGCGGGAAAACATCATAATTGCAAGCGGCGGGAAAAATTTGTAACATTTTCCCGCCCTTTTGTCTGTGGTGCCAAGTGCCGCAATGCGCGGGAAGTGTCACCGGCAATAAACGCGGGAAAGAGCGGGAAGTCACCGTCAACATGCAACAAGGAAACACGGACTCTGAAGAAAAACGGTAACTCGGTAAGTCTGCTAAATTTATTTAGCTCAAGCTAAAGGAAATTTGTATATTTAAAGCACACTATTGTTGGCTTACCTCGGCATAGTCGTGTTCCACGTCCTTTGCGGCTTTCTGAGCTTCCGAGGCCAAATGAACTTTTCTTTCAAGTGACTGACTTTCTTCCAGAAGACCTTGAGCGTCCTGACACAAATCAAAATAACAAGATAGGATTGTCAGTGGAAAGCACACATAGTAAACAGGTTCGTACGATAGAAATTAAATTTGTAATCAAATAACAGAGGAAAAAGTTGTGGCTTATTGTCGAGACGCGACTAGCATAGGACGCGAAAATCAACTTTGTACAATTTAAGAAAAGACATGATTTTTTTCTTGATTGATAAAACTTTCCTTAATGAAAACCAGCCCAATGAATCTTGTTAGATTATAAATATTTTAACATATCATAGAGAATTTATGTTCACGAAAGCCGCTGTGCACATGCGGTCCCTAATTTTGAGACAATGTTTTCCGAAGTTTGACAAAGTTTGATTAAAAATGTATCTGACCACACAGCATTCTCACCCTTCTTGCTTTCATAAGTTCTTCTTCAGCGGTTAGACAATCTTCTTCTTTCTTTTTCAGTAATTTTCGTAAATGTTGTACTTCTCGTAATGCCTCGTCACGTTCCCGTCTGATTCGCTCGGCATTTTCCGCGCTCTGTTTTGCCATGGCCTCCAATGAAGCTAACTGCGACTGTTGCTGCATCTAAAGACACAGACAGCTCTTTTAATCGTGAAAGACTATTGTGTTATGTAGATCTTCGAGAACAATCTTTTTCAAACACCTTTAACTCAGTCTGCGGTAAAAAGGATCTCGTCGAGTGAACTATTAAAGGGCCCTAGTCAGCCACACCTTTGTTTTTGTTTATATGTGAGAGTTTCGCTATTATATTTTATTCGGAGCATGTCGAAATGAACGAAATCACTGTGAAACTATTAAAGATAATGAAACATATTTTCAGGAACACAACTTACAGTAAAGCAATAAGATTTCGCTTCACCATGCAATATCAATGGTTTCGATGGCATCAAAAATGGCGGAGGTTGACTAGGGTCCTTTAAGAGGAAATGGGGAAGCTAACTCCCTGCCTATTTTGTTCTTTTCCAAGCAAAGGGAAGCCTTATATGGTTGCTTCATACTCTGATCTACTTTTTCAACCCCATACGCTATGTCTGTTTCTCATACAACTTCTGTTTTAGCGTTCTCGATTTTCAATTTTTGTAGTAACGAGAGCTTTCGTTTATCAGGCTACGGCAAACTCACTAGAATTTTCTGAATCACCCATTCCTAGCACATCAACACAACTGACTGCTAACCACAACTAGCACATGTATACTTCATCCAGCACTATAGCAGAGGCTTTTGGGCACGCGAGCGAAAATCGCCTCCCCCACCCCCCAACCCCTTACCCTCAGAACCCGTCCTCTTTCACTCTTCTCAACTACATGTTTTGCAAATCCAAAATGGCAGCTAAGAAAAGAACGAATTTAATTCAGAACTCGCCTTCCCGAAAACTACAACCACTGAATGACTTACATGTTATTAAATGACTATAATCATCATCATAACTAAACATATTTCACACCTGTTCAAATGCGTCTTTTTGAGCCGAGACAGCAGCGGTGTTAACATCTTGTATCGCAAACTGAACAGCTGAGTTACTCAGTGAATGATCATCCAGTTCCAAAGAAAATACGTGCCTTGCAACATTCACAAAATCTGAAATACAAAAACAAAACCATAAATAGATCTGGATATCTACGCAAGTCAAGGCTAGGCTTTACATTAATTAACTCCCTCCTGCCCGATGTCTGCATCACAGCATCAGACCATCGTGTCACAAAGTGCCGGCGATCTTCCCAGCTCAAACTTCGGTTTATTTCGTAACCATTACAAAGAAAGATATTGAGCAGTACTTTCCCTTAGTGTGCATACATGGTAGTTCTACCTTTTTAACCTGTGGACGAAATCCTACTGTTTGATTATTCAAATGAAAGCTTTCTGAGTGTTGTTCATCCAAAATGAATTACTGGGTGTCCTTAAAGCCATGTACAATTTATCTCGTAAATGGCTTCAATTTATGTCTTCGAATATTTACCTCCATATGACACAAAACCACCTTGATCACCAGGCAATCTACGCCTCAACTCTCGCTGTTGTTCCTCTGTTGGGTTGAATCCCAAATATCGTAGCGCCTGAAGAAAAGTTTGAAAATATATTTTATCAGCATCAAAAGAGACGCAAGCCACTGATCTGTAAATCATGCAAAAATGGAACTGTTTTGAAATCATGAGCTTTAAACAAAAATAGAAGCATCAGATTGAACAATGCATGATTACACAGCTGGACCATATAGAGAAAACCTTGCAATTTTTTGCTCGTAAAGTATATTGGTTCGAGACCGAAAAGTTAGACTTGTTACATTTAGAAAAAGATCTGATAGAACTGGAAGTAAAGGAAAACTTTACATAACTCAAAAACTGCAGAGTGAATGGAAGAAAAACAACACAGTATTTTGTTAACCTCGCCATCTCGACAAGCTGTTCAATCCCGTTTGTTTCAGACAAAAACAGAAACGGCGCTTGTTCTATCAGGCTTTTAAATAAATCGTGTCATATATAGTTCTGTTACATAGGTTTGATTTCCCTATAGGGATATTTGAATTAATGCTTTCAATTTTCATTGAGTAGCCTATTAAAACTATTTTGTTTTTCAATGCAAATTTTACCCGTGTCAAACCTCTAGCCTATACCGGGCAAGTCACACATCTACATGTTGGCAAAGGCAACCAGCAGAAGTTCTCAAGAAATTTGTGCTTTTTCGTTTATTTGTTTTCTTAGCTCCCTGAGAAAAAATTATTGGGCTCCAGATGTGGGCAAGTCTAGGCCCAATTTTGGTATGTACACAGACAGGGGGTGGGGTGGACAATTAGCAAAAGCCAGTTTGAACTAACCACTTCAAGTTTCTCCACTCTCAGCCTGGTATGTGGATCAAGTGAAAGCCGTCGGCTGTTTCGCCCATGCCGTTTCGCCCTGGAGCCACCCGCTGACTGTGTTGTTAAAAGTGACCCTTGACCACCAGGACTAGACGGCTGGCTCAGAGGGGGCGATGCATTCTGCTGCGAGACTCGATGCAAGGCTTCCAGATCCTGTTGTAAGTAGTACGGTACTGATGAAGGTTCAAATGCTGTTTGTACGGGACTTATATGAAGAGATCCTATGGGCAGTTGGTGGGGCTGTGTGCCTAGCACAGATGGCCCAGTTCCTGAAAATAGACGAGAAAAAGTCTGATCGCAACAAAGACAACAAAAACCAAACTGTTCAACTTATCACTAGTTCTTTTACAACTTTGGTGTGTCTATACAAAATTAACACACTATAATTTAATTTTTTTAGCGAGGCCTGTCTGTCCTGGACTCTCCTGTGTGCAAGAACATACTTTTAAGAGACTTTCTTCTGTTCTTTCAGCATTATTTAATTAATGGGCATTCCTTACCTCCTAGAGGTTTCTAAATGTTTTAGATGATTACATGGAAATATGATTTCAATAATAACTAAGCCACTTCCACAAAGATTTCATGTACATGTGAAATCACAAATTTCAACTCTTTTGCTGCTAAAAAAAATATACTGTTGCTCAGGAATAATTGATAACTACAGACTCCATTTAAAATAGTTTGACACTGCCAGACATTTCTCATGATCACAGCATAAACAATAAAACTTTTTCCCATTAATACCTTATTTCCATGTTATAAGTACAATCTTCACTTCAGCTAAAACCCATAGGAGGCATTTTGAAATTTATATTATCAAAGAACAGCAGACCAGAAATAGAAATTATATATATTTTGTTTCAGCAGCTTATAAATTATTGTGTATGCAAATAGCTGGCCAATGATTTTTTAGATTAGTTCACACTTGTTTTGTTTTGCAAGAAATAATTGTGCCACTTACAAAGCAAGATAAAAATCCATCATCAATAATTAAATCAGATTTACCCACCGTTTTGCCTACCTTTGGCAAATCATAGATTTCTAACACTTAACAATTAAAATCTCAATCTCAGCCGTTTGGAAGATAAAAAGTTGGCATTACATTGTACTGTCTTCATCTTTTTTAATCTATTGTAAACATCACTAATTTGAATGAAAGAGTAGTAACAAAATTTCAAATGACTGGGAACATATAACTTAAATGTGCTATATATCTGCTTGTAATTTCCCACATAGCACATACAGTATTTAATTTTATACAGATATGTATACTACAAGAATAAAAACATCTCAAAGTGTAAGGAATTTGATGTTCTAATTTCCCCTTATTAATGATGTCAAAACACACCTGTAACAGAAGTGATTAATTTAACATTACTTTTGGCATGAAAAATAACACACAAACAAACAGGATTTCAATAACCAACTCAAAAACAAAACACTTGTAGCTGAAGGGTCTAACAACTATGTTGAGTGAATAAGATGACATAGTGGGGTTAAAAGAAAATTTATAGAAAAGAACATAACTTAATTCAAAGCGTTGCCAATAAAAATATTATTTTGAATAAGGCAAAAAAGTAGACTAATCATGACAAGCTAAAGGTTTACTTTTCAACAGCTTTCTTTAAATGAAAGCTAATGTTAAGCAAATGGTTGTAGTGCACAAACTTGTTTTGTCGGAATAAACAGTCTAATTGAAACATTCTAACAACAGACTGCAGACTTGATAACTAAAATTTAAAATCTAATTCTTAAACAGTGGTTTGACTTGACTCCACCAGAGTGAAAAGGTGAAGGATCTAATCAGACTCAAACTGGTAAGAACAGTTTAATAATAATAAAAAAAATTATTGATGCTAGGTTGGGCTTTAACAAACTCGTCAATTGCAGCACAGAACATTGTGACCATTCAAGGAGACTATTTATTTGGGACGTATGCTCAGAAAACAAATTCAGAGAGTAGACTGGAACCCTTGGCTGGCCAATGTACAATTAAGCAGGCATGCAAACATCACACTGCCTGGTCAATATACTTATAGTCTGCTAAATAAACATATAACTGCAGCACTGTTCACGGCTACACATACGCACACACATCAAGACATATCAGACCTTCAGGTATGTAAGTGGAAGGCCCACTCCTCAAACGCCCAACTTGCTTCTCTTCATGAAATGAAATATGTTGGTGGCTCAGCCCACTGGCCTCAATTTTGGTGTAAAGAACAGGGGGTGGGGGTGGCAGGGCAGACCCCTCCCCTAGATCCACCACTACAATTCAAAACATCACTTGAATGCAAGGGGATCATCATTTGCTGAGCATGGTAGTCTGTCTGCACAGGAAGCTCTGCTACATACAATGCATGCTACATTACAAGTCAAAATTCTGAACATGGAACTCACCATTTCCAATAAATGAACTAGATTGGTTTACATGGGACTGGCTTCCTAAACCCCCATTAACATATGGTTGACTTGTCCATGGACCGGCATACTGTTGATTCACAACCTGAAATCCATTACGTGCACTATCAACAGTTGTAGGCGTTGACGACAGAGCTGGCTGAAAACCACCATTTAAGAGTCTCTGTGGTATTGCTGTTGGTGCTTGGTAGAAGCCATTTACTGGCTGTGGATGAGAGCTTGGCATACCTGAATGGTTCATAGCATTAGCAACCCCCTGTAGTGGATGTGTCATTGGTTGTAAAACAGCAGGTTGAGTGTCTGATATGACAGGAGGCGATATTTGAGACTGAGGGCTTCCTTGAAAAGTTTCCACACTTGGAGTACTTCCACAACTGTTTGTGCCAGCTGGATGCGATGCACCACTGCCAGCCAGGAGTTCTTGCATAAAAATATCAGTGTTGCTTAAGTCTGGTTCACTAACTTGAGATGATCTACTTGATGATTGAGAAGAGCTGGAGTTCTCAATTCTGTTTAGGTTCAGTTGTGTTGGAGCAAATCCATTTTCTGAGCCCCTCCTTGGGCTGTTCTGCACAGGACTGGTTGATCCATTAGGTGTCCGGCTGCCAGGTCTGAGCCCTCCTCGTATGAATGTTACCTCTGCGTCTTGACACCTGTTAAAAATTTAGCAAAAAATCCTTGTGTTCAAAACTAAGTGTCTATACTCTGAGAAAGGGCTGGAGGGGAGTACTCAGTGATGGAAAAATACGAGAATGGAGGTTGGAACTGGGAGAAAAGGGATATTTGTGAGCTGACAGAGAACTAGAATGCACCATCCCTGCTCCCCCAAGTGCAGTATTCAAGGCCCTACAAAGAAGAAGTGAGAACTGGGAGACCAACTCCCCTATCTTCCCTATTCCGTCAAGAACCATTAAAAAATGTTTTTTCTTCAGTGCTTATATTGCCGCCTGTTAGCTTGAAAAGGCAAACAAAAAAAACAAACAAAAATAAAATGTCAAATACAGTGTATTGCATTAGAATTAAAATTTCTACTTGAAAATTAACCATATAACAGCACCACACGAGAGTACCAACTGTGTGTGAATAGGTTTCATAGACCTTTTTCATAAATGGCGGCCAATTTATCATTCTTTTCAATATATGTTAATAAGCCCTATTAACCTCATTTCAGAGTAAAAATTCTTTTGAATTTTGCACATGCTGATGAGGCTAGTAGGGCTAATTTTCATGAAAATGAAAGAATAATTTATCAGCCGCCATTTATGAAAAAGGTCTATTTGAATGGTCACCCAGCAAGGCTGCTGGGTGACAGGAGCCTGCTGGTAGCCTGGGGTGCCCAAGAAAATGCTCTGGGTGCCTAAACTTTTTTGCAGCAGGACCTAACACTTTACATGCTGGCCTGGGCTCCTACCTTTTCAGCTTTTGGCATTGTGGGCTTCTTTAAAAATTTTTCTTAGACAACCGCATTGCCCAGGTTTGCTACAAGTGTTACAACATTAATTTTAATAGACAACATAAATAGACAGCACCATAGAAAAGTACTGCCCAATAGCTTTTATTATAATAAACGGTCACACTCTAGGGTTCCATAAACCAACTCAAACAATAGAGTCATGTTTTGTCTCTAGGTTTGTCATTATTTAAGGGACTACTGATAAAAGACAAGTTCCTGCCCATTCACAGGTACCATTAATGTACAGTACTTTTCAAGGGTGATGCAAAGCATAGGGAGAAAAATGATTCGACCACAAGCACAACACTTTATTTATTTAATAATAAATATCCAACCTCACTCAACACACCAACCATAGGCCACTTCACCATTATAAGAAATAGTTTTTAATGGTCTATATGCTGAAAGAATTTTTTTTTAAAATGGTTTGTTATTTTTGTAAAGTCCATTATTTTGTTCTGACAACTGAGAAAATACTGTAGAGATGTTATGTAACTATGTTACTTAAAATACCAAATTCACTATTACCCTTACTAGCTAAATTGTAATTCAAGACACTCAAAAGCATCAGGCAACAAATTAAAATGCACTTTACAGCCTCTTAAAGTTTCTTGAAAAAACAATTTACATTGATAATTAACATTGAAGAAGGAAACATTTTAAACCAAAAATACTTTGGGATTTTGTTGTTGTTGCTGTGTCAACTGACAAAATAAATTTTCAATCCATCATGAGCCTTGAAAATATTTAGTAAACAGAACACAGGTGTTCACCAAATATAAACATGCAGCTTTTAAGGCACTAAAATGAACTAAAAACATGTCTGCCATAGACAGACATAATACATATCAATTTTCCAAAATTCAAATTAATTTCCTGTTTGCTAAAAAGATAATATTACTCGATATACTCAAGACAAATTGCGGTATTATATAAACGTTCAGCTTAATATTTACCTGAGCTTGAGTCTAGTTAAGAGAGATTTTGCTTGCTCATGTGTAACACCAACAAGAGTCTCCCCATTTATATACATAAGCCGATCACCTCTTTTGAGTCTTCGGTCCTGCAAAAGAATAAAACTTTCTAGCTTAAGTTGATTTTCAATAATGTTATGGCACTACTACAAGAGTCAGTTTCAAGATTCTAGCTGTGCTCCATTGTTTATACCACAAAGCAGGTACTGACAGGTGTCTGGAAAAACCTAGAATTGAGAGTGAATTTAAAATGAAATTTGAAACTTAAAAATGCAAATTTCATTCATGCTTGTTGGTTAACCAAGGAGTCCTAAAAATAAAGGTGAAAAATTGTGAATCTGTGGTTGAAACAAACAACAACAAAATATTTCTTGCTATTTGATGCTCTAAAAAGATTTTAATAACAGGTAGAGTATTGTTTTTCACAAAAGAAAACAATTATTGCTGTTTTAAATAGACTAAAAGTAGAACCACCTAGCGGGCTTACTCTTCTTTGTTGATAACACCACATGTAGGGAAACTAACTTGACATCGCAAAATAATTCACAAATACTAAATGAATCCAAAACAGTACGATGTGTGACTGGGCTGGGTGAAAATGGATTTTCCATTAGTTCTAAAAAATATAATATGTAAATTAATTCCCACAATTAAACCACATGTTAATGTGCAGCATCCAATATTTACAGACTAAATACACTGAATACACTCTTGACATAGAAAGAAATATTTCAAATTTGGAATATTCGCACTTTGCAAATCATGATTACAATTTCATCACCAAATTTATCTCAAACCTTTGTATGTAACACTAATGAACGGAACAGTTCAAAATAAAACTACAGAAAGTGTAAGAATCACCTAAAATTTTTAGACCCTGAATTTGACCTGAACTGCAGAATTGTATTTTAAAACTCTTGACTCAGTCACTGTTATATACAGATTACCTAGAATACTTCAAATCTGGCTACTAATATTAATGTTTCTATGCCAGATACAAATTCACATTTCAATAAGTGGACCTTTTAATGACTGCAGTTTCTTGGGAATATAATCATTATCATTGCGTATAATAAGTGATGACATATCAGATAAATGTTTAAATTTCTTGGCACATAATTATTATTAATAATAGTTAGAACTACAGCGTATGGATAATTTATCTTTAGAAAAAGTAATTTCAATTGGAAAAAGATTATATTCATCTCCCATAATTACAAATTATAGCAATGGCTAAATTATTCTGTTGTAAGGCAACTTAAATTTGTGAACTGTGTATTGGTTGTCTTTAAGGTGGCTTACAAGAGTTAATGGGGGTCACCAGATGCTTTCAATGTGATCGCTGGTGTCATTGTGAGGGAACAAACAACAAATCCAAAGTCAAAACCATCATACAAGGCAATGTGTGTTTGTTATTTTACCATGCTCTTGCTAGAAGTGGCTCAAAACAAGTGGCTGAGTAGCCGTCACAGGACTGGGCTCTAATTCTTTGAAAATGTTTTACTAAAAAGCCACCTGTATGACCCAGGGTTTTCAAAAGCACCCGACGCCCGACGCAAGTCACCAGCTACTTATAGCATTTGCGCCGGGTACTTTTTGTCGCCAATGTATGAATTTATGTCAGTAACGTAGCTGATTATGGACGTGGATATTTTTGCCCAGATTTTAAGTCCAATTGTTATAATTAATAGTTATATACATCTTCTTCATGTTTATTAACTACTATCCAGTGTTGTCTTTGGGTTCTTTTAATGACATTTAACATGAACCGGAAACTATTTGGGGTTCCGCGAAGCCAAACAAACACTTTTTTGCCCTGAAAATGCACCAGAATGCATCTATGGGAATGCAAAATTTAAAAATTTGCCGTGAATTCCCCCCCCCCCCCCCCGCAGGAGGGGGTATCCCCCTCTCACACACCCACCCCCCACCCCAGTGCAGCAAAAGCCACACAGCACCGCTGACGCGGTTCAATTGTCCTCCACCTACTTTCACATTTCCTTCTGGTACTTTTTTTCATTTTGAAAACCCTGATGACCCTACATCAAAATCTTACCATTTAAATTTTGGATCAAATTACATGTTCTTACAAGTTAACACAAAAATCTGTAAGAGAGGTTTTTGCATATTAATGAAAATGTCAAAAATCAGGGAATTTTGAAAATATCTTAAAATCACGTTTTACAGATTTTGAAAAAAAAAAAAATAGTCTGAAGATTGATGTTGACATTATTTAAAAATATTAAAACTTGAGCATAGGTCGCACAGCTAGATTTCAAGAAATTAATGATCAAAAAACATTTCGTACGACCTCCTTGAGCATGAGTACTTCTGCATACACCTCTGGGGAAACCCATTCACTTGCGTGTGTGCATACATGTGCATTATGAACTGCTTGCTTGTTTTCCTTGATCACTTGAGTGATATTTGCTCTCGCGTAATTGCTTATGTGACACCCACGTGTAAAGAAATTTATTATTACTCAAAACTGAGATAAACCACCTTAAGACGTACATCCTTAGCATTGAAACCAGTAATTAAAGAAAAGTATATGCTCTTTTTGTAAAGCTACTGGCCTGTGCCACTATATACAAAAATATTTGACTGACTGATTGATTGATTGAATTGATTATATGGAAGGATGGATGGAAATGGGATGGATCAACTCATTGATTCATTGATCAATTCATTGATTCGTCAATTCTCTTCAATGGAATGGACCTTTTCTCAAAACATACAGTAACAAGCAAGGTTCCATCTGTAACACAGATGCGGTATCACAAAAACACTGAACTCAAAACTCTCACCTTATGGGCATCTCCACCTTCAATAATTTCATCAATATAAACATGCGGACCCTCTGATCTGTTTGTCCCACCAACAATACACAAACCAAGCCCCGTTGAATAACGAATCTGAATGCTCTGCAGCTCTCCAGGGTGATCAAAAGTTGGAGAAGAGCTTTGTGAATGCCTGTCTGTCGTCGGCAAGCCAGAATCATTAGTGACCTCTGATGAAACACTTTGTTGCTCTGCCGTCAGGTGACTGTGGCCATTGTACTCTGGGGATCTATCAGGGGAGTGGGAATCCCCATTTAAGTGGCGTGCATACTGTGTTCCAGCTGATGGTGTAGAGAGCTTTTGAAGGCTGGAGTTGTATGATGGAGGTTCATGTGCTCCTATCAGCAATAAACACAGTCATTGTGTTATTTACATCTGGTAGGTGGGTCAGATAAGGTGCAAGGTTCAAGAATCACAACATGACAGACTTACCAGGAGGATGTTGAACCACCATAGGACCAACTGGAAGGGTGGGCAAGTCCATGGAGTACATTCTCTGAAGGCTTGCAGAAGGCCTGTCAAGTGAGGAGGTGGGTGATAGGACAGGACTGCCATGACGGCCACCAGCTAGTGGTGACATCTGACCTGCAGTCACCACCCAAGAACGCTTCCCTGCATGGAAAGAAATTGATCTAGTAAATAACAGCAGAACAGCCACACTCCCATCTGGGCTGTTCAAAGCAAGAAGAAATTTAATATAATGAAAGCTGTTAGTCATTGGGGGTTGATATGATAGCTCAAAATTAACTGTTTGTCTCAGGATTGTGTCACCTAGGTATAGATCACAGAAAAAGACTGAAACAAAATTTGATGTTGGATTTAATGGCCTTCTGAACAACCTGGAATCTGGGTCATCCTTAACCAAAATGCTTTCACTCCACCCCATAATAACTCCAGTGATGCCAACTCTCCCGCTTTTGGCGGGAGACTTACGCTTTTTTGCCTCATTTCCTGCTTTTTACGTCGACTATCATTATTGAATACTTAGTGAAAGATTGAATGCTGATTACAGCTTTTTGAAATGTTGAAATTACGGTAGAACGGTGAAGTTCCCTCCCTCCCCCCACTGAAGGCCTAAATATAGCCCTAATTCCACAGCCCTCGGAGGCTCTTCGCTATTGCTGACACGGTTCTGCTGGCTGCCCCTGAAGATTTCTGGACGTCTCCTGATTTTTGAACTCCGTTGATTGGCATGTATGTAACTCCTTTCATACTCTTAGCACCACCTTACAAGAAGGTCATGATCTGCAAATGAAGTTGCATCCAGACCTAAACTTTGAGAAAGGAAGTTCACTCACCAGTGGTTGGTGAAGGAGTGGACATCCGTGAACTGCCAAAGCTGCCACTTCTCATCAAGCCATTCATGGCTCCATTGGTTAGACCAGATGCCACAGATCCACCATTAAGAGCCTCCATCAAGCTAGTGAATTCTTGCCTAAAACAGTAAGAAGTGAAATTTATTAGTCATAAAACAATAAGTTACAATTAATTATTATAACTGTCTAAATTTTCACATGCTGATTGGCTTTTGGCTATAATAGGTGACAGTGTAGACCATAAAATGAAGTAAATAAAATACATATAACAGTAAAATTTTATCAAACAGTTTCACACAATGGGTTCTTCAAATTAAGTGACAAGACAAAGTGGATAAGAGGACATGTGAAGAAAGGAGTCTTTCATAAGGACACATTAAAGGGGTAGATAAAAGGACTACATACATGCAGACATCACTGTCTGGAAATAAAGCTTCTAGTCTATTTACCACTTGATCACTGCACCTTGACCTATTCCAGGGTTCAATATGTATTTCAGGGTAAAATTTGCAAAGATCTACCTACCTGGCATGGGAATCTCTGCTCACCACCAGTTTGGCATGGTTTGATTGAGCAGC
Organism: Pavona decussata; assembly: GCF_977016875.1. Lineage (NCBI taxonomy): Eukaryota > Metazoa > Cnidaria > Anthozoa > Scleractinia > Agariciidae > Pavona > Pavona decussata. Next base: position 2,987,221 of record NW_028145758.1, on the reverse strand, counting down.
ATTCCTCAGAAGTGACATAGCCCTGATTTAAAATACCAGTAATAAAAGTGAGAAAAAGAAATGACAAGGTCAAAAAATTATACAACTAGAGTCACTGTCAACAAAACAATAACACCCATCTACTAAATTGGAGGAAAAGCAATTTAGGACTTGCCAAGCTACTAAACATGAATGAAAAAGGTTAAATCTCTTGATCAATCTAAGTGATCAAAACTTACTTGTCATTTGACACTCCAAGAAGACTACATCCATTCACTTCTAACAGTTGGTCACCTTCCCTTAGTCGCCCTAATTAAAATTAATAAGACATTATTTTATGCCACTTTAAGACTGCATAATTAAAGGGGTACTGTCATGGCGATCTTGCTGTGTTATGGTCAAAACTGCCCAAATATTTGTCAATGAGCCTGTTTTGTAACATGAAATTGCTCTTACAACATCGGGAAGAAAATACTAAGGTTTTTCTCCCAGGAAGAACAAACCATAATCAATTTTTAGCAACCTCTCTAAATACACAGGAAGAACTGGAAAAAATTGGCCAATTTTTTCAAGCTGCAATCCAGTTCCATCCTAGCCATCCGCAGCCAAAAACAATTAAACGTGGTTTCTGTGTACTAGTAGGGTTATTGTTAACAAAACTCTGCCATTATTTTAACGATCCCATTAAAAGAAATACGCTTTTTGGCTGTTCATAGTGACACTAAAAATAGGTGACACTGCCCTTTTAAGATTAATAACAGACATCTGAAGTTTAATGTTTACGCTTACCATCAAGATCCGCCACACCTCCACTGAGAACTTTCTTGACAAATATCCCAAAATCTGCGCCAAGAGCTGATCTTCCACCGGCTATCTTTATTCCTGGTAACAAAACATTGCAGATCTTACATTAATATATTGTTGCATTAATTCAAATTTGAACATTAGAATGAAAGTTGACGCAACTAATGTTCTGGCTGTATTCAAAATTTAAAGGAACTTACCCAAGCCACTGTGGCAGTTTTTAATATTTATCACTTCAGTTTCATGCCTATCTGCAGTATTAATATGGGATCTGAAAGCACGGTAAAGAACATAATAATTATAAGTTAACTGCCTGACAAATGATAATTACGATGTATAGATTTTGAAGGTTAAAATGAATCCAGGTTAAAATGATTTCAACCTCGGTTGATTTGTATTTTCCTTTGTTAAGGTTGGGTAATTTACATCTGAAACAAAGGAAAATAGAAATCAACCTAGGTTGAAATCATTTTAACCTGAGATTCATTTTAACCTACAACATTAGACATATTTTTATATGAAATAAGGTAGAAATTGAAGCAAATCTGCCAAAAACAATGTATATTATTATGGTCCAGCTGTTACAAAACTGCTCAAATAAACGTTATAGAAAATAACTCATTTTGTCAACAGTTTCAAAAACAGAACTGCCAATTACCACTTTATCAAGGCCTTTCATAATTTAATTAATTTCATATGAGGGTCATACCAAGACATGACTAAATAACATTGTAGTACCTATATAGGGTAGTGAGACAGGTTCACATTACCTTATTATAACAAAAATGTTTGCCTTTTTTTTTTTACTGGGTAGATTTATCACAGGCTTAAGACTGAAGCCTAATACAGAAATTGAAGGTCTGAGAGCATAACCGACTTATGTCGAATTTTAGAGGGGCTTTCGGTTTCGCACGGATTTGTCCGAATTTTGGCTCTCCCTGGTTTGGAAAACATTTCGCGGTTTTACAATCGTGGACAAAACTCCTTGAGAAAACCAAACACGAACAGAACAAAAACCACTTCCTTACTTCTCCCTCTCACCCCCTCCCCCTATGCAATGACAACCGAACACAGACAGCCAAAAAACCACTCACTTACTGTTTCTCCCTTCATGATTCTACCACAGTTACTTCTCCCTCCCCCCCTCCCCCTTATGCAATGTTGATGTGGGAAGCGATGCTTGCCAGGAAACTGTTCGTGACCCAAAAGACAACATTAAGTCAGGGGGGGTGGGGGGGATGGGGGATTTGGTAGTTTGCTTGTCTACAAGTGAACGCGCTTGGAAGGCAAATTTTATTATAGGTTTTGTCCACGTCAGACTCGTTTTCCAAATTATCGGTAGGCTAAAAGTTTCCACTGTCCACGAGCCATGTTTAGTCGCACCAGTTGTTGTTGCTATAAGTAATGTTTGAGATGATATCATGGTTTGCTTTTGCGGGTTGTAACAAGCCCAAAATAGATCAAGGCAGTCGGGATAAACAACTTGCGTATCGTACTGGCTAGTTGCTTTCGCTTTTGTTTGGTGAAGTTTGTAAACGCACGACATCTATGGATCTTTTGAAAAGTTACGAAATTGACGAATGCAGTTCACAGGAACTAGTGGAAATGTTGTCCAAAGAATCCCTCCTTGGTAGTGATGACTGTGCCGTGGCGAATTTTTCAATTCGATTATCAAATCCCGCGGGAGCATCAGAGACAAATCCCGCCATATACAAGGTGTTTTGCAAGCCTTAGTTGTGGTTTGCCAGGCTTGAAATTCGGTATGTAACGATTAACTTGACAATTTCAAGGCAATGATTCAATAAAAGTACGATTAACATACATTTTCAACGGTTAACACCGACTGGTGGTAAAAAGAATAGATAGTCTTTACCTTTTTAATAGAACTGCTGTTAATCGTTGTTAATCGTTGAAATGGCTACATGTCTTCCTGTTAATCGTGTAGAATGCTAGTATTTTGCGTTATCAAGAGTGATATGTCGACAAACGGGACAAAGCTGGATTTTACGCCAGGAAATGGACACATTTTCTCTTGGAGAATGTAACTGTTTACATTTGGGACATTCCTGTCACGTACGTAGTAGTTTGTAACAGAATCAAATAAAAGCGTGACAGCATTCTTTTCCTTGCTCGCCGTGTTTCAAAGACAACGAGTGTATATTGAATACAAGTATTTAATCCTCAGTGCATTGTCCTTTTGGTCATCCAGTGTCTATAATGTTACCGATATATCTTTACAAGATGGTAAAATTTCTCAATGGCATTAATACGAAACACAAAGCGGCGTGAAAAAATACTGGACAATGGTTTTCAATCGAATTGCAGTACACATGCAAAAGTTTGGACAAATCCGAGCTACATCGAAAAACGGGCTGAAATTCGACATAGGTCGGTTATGCTCCCAGCCCTTCAATTGCAAGTCACTCAAACAGATCTTGACAGGACTTGAACTTAATATATGGTGCTGACAAGCTGAAGTGAGCTGCCAAAATCATGGGAAAATCGCAAACGTGTATATATGCTTAGAAGCCTGGGCCTGGTTGTTCGAAAGCCGATTAACACTAGTCCATGATTAAAAGTTAACTGAGGTTTTCTGCTCGTTTGTTAAAATTGTTTTTAAACTCTAATGTTAAGCTAGTGGTAAAGAAAAGTCAACTTCAAAACTGAGGGACGAAAAGGGTTTTGAAAATTAAATCTTTATTGTTGTGTATTTAAACTCGAACCAAAGTTCTCATTAATCCAGCATTAGCTTAATCGGGCCCTGGTGTTGCCAAGGCTGAACAAAAGGGACCTTCCAGCAAAAAGAAGCTGCAATGAATCTTTTTGAAATGTTGCAGTTACTCTTTACATCTAGTAAATCAGGCAGAAAGTAACAAAAACAGTACATAAATGTAATTAAAGGCTTGTTGTTTTCTGGCATTCTCAATGTTGTCATTGCTGTCATTATTCTTAGTACCGCAGATGAAAATGGGATTCTCATCAAAATTACGAAACAACACCAACATCAACAACACCTTACAAAATAATACAATGAGACTAAACCACAAAATTAATAGCCAATTTGCAAAACAAAATTACTAATAAATTAACGAAAAGTTGTCCATCTAATCCAAATTGAATGCTACACTTTTAAATACAACAAATAATTTTGCAAGGGGTGAGAGGGCCTGTTTATTTTAAAAAAACTGTTTTCTGTGCACATTATGGTAATTCTCAAAAGAAACCTAACAGGCCCCCAGGACACCAAGCCCATTGATCCCCCCCTTGAAAATACAGTCGAACCTTCATGTGCGACCACCTCTTGCAAGCCACCACCTCCCATGAGCGACCACTATTCAACACACAAAATCTTTCCCAGTCAAAGCTCTATAAATGGAACCTCTTGTAAGCGACTGCCACCACTTTTTGAAGTGATGGCATTATAATTTTTCATTGATTGTAACCTTTTGTAAATGGCCATTTGACACATGCATGGTCTGATCTCCATGTTTGCTGGATGTGCTATGGTACTCAGAATTTACGAGGAACTTTTAGTGTCAACCTAGCACTGCTCGTATCATAACTTGAGGAAAACATATGCAATAAACCCTCTTCAAATAAATAGATTATCAGACCTGTTCCCGGAAGAGACTCCCTGAAATTTGACTCTTGTAAACGACCAGCTCCCAAAAGCGACCACTAAATCTTGACATTTTGCATGGTCACTTATGGCAGGTTCGATGTAGCAAAATAAACCCTGATTTTTAAAGGGAAATGACCCACCTTGGGGAGATGGAGTCAGCTGTTGTCATCACTGACAGGCTTTCCATGTTCAGCAATTCTTCTACATCATAAATGACTGCAATAAAAAATTAATGCACCATCAGTGTACCATGGACTGTAATTTTTGCTGATGGTGTATTTCATTCAGCAAGCTCCTCTTGTTTATAGCTTTTAAATGAGATTTTACAACTTACAATGAAATCAAATGATAGTTTTCACTCTACAATAAAAAGGTAAAAATTATCGACTATCTGAGCGATCAAAAGAAACAATCATATCACAAACTCATAATTGAAAAAAATTGAAATTAACTTTGTGCTCACCGATTGAATATTTCTCAAAAGAGTTGCAAATATAAAATTACTTTGAAATCAATCAAAATAAAATGGCTTGCATGCACTATATTATATACTTGCCGCACAAACTTATTTATTATTAACACTTTCCCACCAGGCAGCAAATATTAATATATATATTACAGTTTTAGTGAAAGTTACAGCCTGACTGTATCGAACAAAAATAAGGCTAAGTGCGTACTTGTAGATAAACATAAGGATAAATATATTCCGTAAGTCATCTTACTAAGATGCTAATAGCTTGCAAACGTTACTAATTTTCTTCCCATTTTCCGCCAGTTCCAAACGAATTTAAAACTTATGTAAGCATCAACGCTTAAACTAAACCTGTGCTATAAGAAAGATGAAAATATAACGTAAAAACTTAGAAAAGAAGTCGATCGACAAATTCAAGTATAAAGCTCCATGCGGGCCGCCATTTGTTTCGAGCTTATCCTAAATTAACTGCCGGCGAAACAAGCCTATTCCAGTGCTGACACTACGTTCACCGCACGCGCTTTTCCACGCGATAAAAATACGTCAAAAGTTACTTTAAATATCGATCATTTATATTCCGGTTATAAACATTTCACTTACGACTACTTCTAGACATTTAGACGGCTCAAAGCTTGAGAAGGATCCAACTATAAAAGCGTGTCAGCGTCGAAATGTAAACAAAGTACAATATTTCATGAGACAGATTTCATTTCGCAATCTTCTTGCCTCCAACAAACACATTCGGAATATATTCCAGGTTAAGTTTTCTTTGTTGAAACTTCCATCGAACAAATTGCCTTCTGTTGTCAACTACCGAACGAGTTAGTTTCCTTACAGGAGGGTAAATTACATTTTCCATCTCAGCTGTTTTCAAATCGCAACATGAATTCACTCAGTTACCATATTCATATTTCTAATATCCGAAACGCTCGAGAACGAATGGCCTATCCGATTGTCAAAAAATAAACACTAAGATTGAAATAAAATGACGCTTCGTGGCAATTACTAATGAAAAACTACGGCAGAATTTACGCATAGGAAACAACAAATTTGATCAACAGATATTCAACTGAGAAAAGATTTCCCGACGAAAGCCACTTGGGTGAGAAAAACGCCAGCAGGCGCTAACGAAACGTGCGAGTTAAATTTTTGGCTAATGGTAAATAATTTTCTTTATGTCAAGTTAACGACAGAGGTCGATTGAGAGTAAACCATGAATAGAAGCTGTCATAAGCATTGGTGGTGGAACACTGCGGTTAAAACAACCAGTCAAGGTTTATAGACGCCGATTCAACTCCGGTTTAAAATTAACTGCATGCTCACCTAAACATTCGCAACAAAAAGTACCGGCTCAACATCGTAAAGTTTTCATTGGTCTTTGAGACAAAACTTATTTTTGATTTGTGCCGCAATTTATCGTAATCTTAGTACAACATTAGAAAATTCGATCGAAAAAGGCTTACCGCTTTCGTCGCACGGAATTGTTACATACAATACTGACTCAGCTCAGCCGGTTCAAACGTCCACTGTCGATATCATAAAATTTCCTCAGAAACCGTGTTTTCCTTAACTGGTGTGGATAATCAACGGTTAAATACAGTGCAATATCATCCAGTACGCTGTGTGTAACAAGATCTGTTATCTTCAGGTAAACATATGCAAGGTTAGGCTCCACTGCATGCATGCATACCAGTCATCAAACGTAACATGCGCGCTTCTGTTGTTCTTTAGCAACGGGGGATACAAAGTTTATCCCAGGGATTAGTATTACATCCTAGGGTAACTGTAAGTACCCGATATCGATCTCAGAGTATCCTCTCAAAAACTGGAACGATATTATGTTATTTTTTTTAAAGAAATACTAATAGGAAGAATACAACTGTTTGCCGATGTTTTTACAATAGTTTATTTATTGCAATCATGTATCGCGACTACATATTGGGTCCATATTGATATATTGCTGTCGCACTCCGCTGGCTTCAGCTGGCTTCTGAGGTCGGTAGTCAACAGCTGAGTCAACTACAGTCGAACTTCGATTATCGGGACTTGCTTCTCTGGCCCCGTTTTTTCATGAATATTAATATTAGGATGTGACCTCCCTAATTCAGCCCATGGATCAAGGAGTCTTGCAAGCAGTGAACGGAATCGCTACAAAAGAAAGCTTCTCAGAAAGTGATCTGCGCCCAAGACCTCGATCCAACTCAGAGCATTAAGGACATTGTAAAGCCTCGTATCACCCAGATCTAAACTCTTTCAAGTTCTTAAAAGCGTCTCCATATATTTCACACGGTACTGGTTGGGAGTTTATTTTTAACATCAAGGTGATTATCATAGGCACGAGCATATAAAAAAAAATAAATAAAAAATCTTGTGCTTGCGCTTGTCTCACGCAGGTTTACTCACGATTTTTCTAATGCCTCTGCTTTTCGCGCTTATGTGAACTGAAGGCGCGCTTTCCATCAGTAGCTCAAATTTTCGGTTAGAAATTCCGGAAACCTTTCATTTCAGGTAGAAAGCACTTTTTGTCCAGTCATTCCAAACTTGCAATCTCATCAGTAGATCAAAAAATATACGTGGTGGCGAGAGAAGACGACAAAATGGAAATGGAACGGAAGAACTGGGATACTTTTAAAGGTCGTCCTTTTGTTCCGAAAAATTTCCGTCTGATCTTCGCGTACCACTTGCATTTTAACAGGTTGAACCGAAATTTTTGGTCAATTGGAAAGCACCCTGGCCAGTACCGCACTAGACTCCCACGCAGACGTTCCTTGGGGTTCGTCACGCGTTCCTGCCCAGGAACGCGTGACGAACCCCAAAGAACGTCTGCGTGGGCCCGGAGGCTTGTACCGCACGAGTACACTTCCTTGTGCTTATGCATGCCCTTTGTTTCTTAACCAGCCGCAACGCTTCAAAAAGCTTAAAAAAATGTAAACGCCGAAGCGCTTGTTCGAGTAATTACGCTGCGCAAGTGTACGTATAATCGCCTGACGCGATTCTCTCTAGCAACTGCAACTTTAGCGCGGTAAGCCAGTCTCAGTGAAAATATCAATGAACGTTGTCGTAATTCTATTCTCTCGACTACCCTTGTGTCAGGAAGAAAACTCGGTGCTCGTAGCACGTCTTAATACTAACCACCCAGCCTGCGTAGCTGCATGGCAGGATTGTTGGGCGAAAACGAAAGTTGGGCATATTCGCACACGGACAATAGGGCTTCAGACTTGACCACGAGTAAGAGAATGAGCAACTTTCAAACTAGTTACATCTCTAGAACTCTCGCTCTTTCCTGTTTCTCACGGCCAATAGATGAGGAGTCTCTAGAGACAATATTAACGTGACAAGTGATTACCTAAGCACGCAAACTAGATTTGAAAAGTCGTACTCCGCAATCTTGCACGCGTAGTTAAATCTGAAGCCTCAAATACCGCAAGCTACGCAGATTACCAAACGCACTTTCCTTTGTACACTAAGTTCTGTAAACGCGCATTAAGTTTCTTTAGTACCTTTGGTAGTAATGAAAAAATGTTTTATTCTCTAAAGACCTTTTTTTCTGCTTACATTTTTTGGATATTTCTGACATTTTCCAACACTTAACTTGCTTAGCAAGTATATTTTCTGTTTAACAAGTTATGTGTGATTTCTTTAGATCTGTTTTTCAGTCACTGGAAGCCACAGAGGATAATAAACCATCTCACCAAATTTTGCGAATTCTGTCCAAAAATGATTATATGTGGCGCATTGGAACAATTTTAATTGCTTCCAGTCGTCAAACACTCCAATTTGAATATTTGTATAAAATTCATGTTACTCGACGCAACATATGCGATTTCTTTCTAACCTGCAATTAGGCGCCGTTTCCCCTTTTAAACAAAAAGGCGCCTAATCGCAGGTAAACTTCGCCTTTGCTACTTTTCTATTCGTAATTACTATTAAATAAAATATTGACATTTTCCATAATGTGATGTCATTACTATTATCCAGTTGCAAATTCGGCACAATCAGTTAAGCTTTTACGCTACTATTGCTGAAGTCATATTGTAATAATGTGTGTCTGCTTCATTTCTTTACGCCCTATCCTGTGAACGAATACGTTGTCCTCTTGGGGGAAGACGGGGCGGGTACGAGGGTGCATGTTTTGTGTACTGGTGCGGCTGGAGGAGGCTTCGACGAAAATCAATCGGTAGATCAATGCTTTAATGAGCTTCTTCGTCCAGGGTTCCCTAATCAATAGACCATTACTTCCTAGTCTTTTCATTGTTTTTCATTGGTGCATTTAATTCGAGGACCACTGATCTGCTTTACGACAGTAACGGTCGTCGCTCACTTTCGGTGATTATTTCATCGTACGGTGTAGGCACTTGTTTATTTGGTTGCTTTAGTCGATGAAAGGACAAGAACATCATAATCTGTGGGAGAAAAGAAAGATATTATCGGAAAAGAAAAGATATTATCAGAAAAGAAAGATATTATCGGAACAGTTTTCTATGAAACGACTGTTGTGAAGAAACATACTAACATTCTTGTCCAACATTTTGATGGTTCAAAAATACTACGTACCGGTTTAGCATTACTTCTTGTCTGATAAATGTTTTAGTTTCGATCAAAGGATTTAACAATGTTAACGTCTGTTAGCTGAAGACGTATAGTTGTACGTCCGACATTCTGAACATTGTTTCGGTCCATTTACAAGTGCGATATATGATGCAACTATTGTCGCACCATCATGCACTTTTTCTCGCGCAAGGCTGCAACTTCAAATCGCACGTGTAAAGCGGCTGGGATTTCAGTGCGATTTCTGCGCGATATCGCTGTACGTTTTCTGAGAAACTCTGCAAATGTTAATCAAGTTTCAAACAGGTTCAAAACCTCTGTGATATCGTGGCGACAAACCACGCATGAAATCGTCTCTAGTTTACACTGGTGATTTGAAACTGTAACTTGACCGCGACAAAATTTGCTTAAAAACTGAAATCGTTCGTGTAAACGGGCCTTTACAGCTCAATATTTGAACGTTATCAAAGTCACCATCGCGACTACAATAGCGAATCAGACTAGTTGTAATATTTATTTTATTTTTCCACCGGCCGAGAGCAAAGCCGAGGCAACTCGTAACTCGCCCTAGCGCATTTCTCGTGAAAAGTCAAAGTTACGTCACTGCAGATTTTCACAACCCAAAGCAGGTCGTACGATTCTAAGTTTACGTTTTTGCCTTCATGTACTCACAGCTAAGATGACTTCAAGGGCTGTCATGACTCCTAACATAAGATATAACCTCCGGGTGAGTGCACCGCCCCACAAGGGACCCAGGATCATAGCCACACCTGTCACGGACCTCTGAATGCCTTGAGCAATACCTGAAAAATAGAGAAAACAGGTACAATACGAAAAATGTCGTTCTATTGTGTTATGTGTGTGGACCAAAGTGGCCCTGTATTCTGTAGTTGCTCCAAAAAATTATCAGAGTTTTACTTCTTTCCAGTATTTACGTCATAAAGCCTTCCACTTTATATATCAAACACCTCTTGCCATAAAACTGACTCCTCAAAACAAATGCTGTCATTCAACCCCAACCAAAAGGTCGCATAGGCAGAGGTTTTGTTCAAAACCTTGACAAATAGGTAACCCAATAATCGACTATTTGTCCATTAAATGCTTTACAAAAGAGCAACGGACGTCTCAAATAAACCATGACAAGGAACGCGTTTGATCCTTGTCATATTTGTTACGCGAATGTTTGACCCTTCGTCAGAGCGATTCGCTACGATGAAGGGCTAATGTTCGAAACGTCAGCCCTCGAATCTCTTTCCGGTGACCAATTTACCTTTAGTTATCAACTCTGTTGATAAACCAAACATTCGTTTCTACTCCCCACTGATGCAGCACCACAGTTTCTATAGAAACTAACTCTCTTGTAACAAGTTACATGTAACGGTAAGCTAGTAACAAGTGTTTACCGTAAACCAACCGGTCTTCTTCTTCACTATCAGAGTCATGTCGATAACCGCTACAAAAGATCTCTAGTCAAGACAATGTTAAACCGTGCTTTTCGAGTCACGTGACGTAGTTCTGAATATATACTGACCATCCAAATGAATGCTATCATTAGAATCAAGCAGCAATTTTCTTTGTGCAAAGTGGTTCTAATTTTAAGCGTAAGGATAAAATTCATTTCTTTGTTGCACTGTTAGCCATCCACACCCTGCTAGCAGAGCCTTTCTTAAGGACGGTGCCTACTAATACCGAAGTATGTTTGTGCGGTTTATGACTATGCGGGAAAACCAGATCTTAGCAAGGCCTATTGGAATCCAAAAAGAAAATTGGGGGTAACCACGCATTTCTCAGAGATAATTAAGCAATAATATCTCCAAAAAGCGCCAAAATATAAAGCAATGTATGGGATTTTATTCCTAAATTAAAGCTTAATTATCTCTGAAAAATGCATGGTTACCCCCAATTCTCTTTTGAGATACCAAAAGCACTTGCTAAGTTCTACTTTCTTCGTATAGTTTTAAACCGCGCAAAATTATCCCTGTGTTAGTAGGCAGCACCCATAGGAAACCCGAGTATCTCGCGATGCGCAGAACGTATGAGCAGTAACAATAGTAGACCCCGTCCTTAAAAAAAAAAAAAAAAAAAAAAGACAAAAGGAGGCTCTGCTCGCAGGGTGAGCCGTCCAGTGATGGCCAAGCAAAATCTGAAAATTAGCTTTTTGGCGGCCTTGCAGTGGAATGGTTCACTTACCCTGTGTTTGTTCATCAGTGATTTTGGAGTAAAGCGATACATTTGCTACTGAGAAGAATGGTAGACCAAAGACAATAAGCAAGGTTCCAACGATGATGGTAGGAAGAACAACTGAGTCATCTGGAAAAGATACACAGTGATAACAGACCTATGACTTCAGTGACATGATGTAACCTTCTGTCAAAAGCCATTTTATGATTCTTTTAGTTCTACTTTTAACTTTTGTGTATACATTTTTTGATTTCTTGTTTCTATGATTAGGTTTTTATTTGTTCTTGGTAATTTTCTAGAGGACCCTTCTGTAAACCACTTTTTGTGATGTTGGCATTCCTCATTAAAGATTACCCTCACAAAATTATAGTTCCTGAAAAAGTTTTACCTAATGGTCTGTCAGTTAAGGAAGCGAACCTTTTGAGCTCGTTTTAGTCACGTCAAGATTAATAAAGTCATGGCTTGAAGCTGATGCACAACATTCTTAACTGGAATTTTGTGAATTTTGTAAACATTTTTACTGCTTTGTAAAAACGGCAACAGCCCATGTGCGAAGTAAAGAAAACTATTCTTCGTGGAAGTAATAAAATATAAAATTTAAAAACAATTTGGAACAGACCTCAAAACATGGATCTACAGTACAAAATATATTCAAGTTTTGCAACAAAAAATTTAAAAATGACGAGAAAACCAGCTTTTCTGTTTGGTACGCCGTTATTGTCGTTGGAGCAAAATCATGATTTATGTTTTCATGTTCAGTCTTTCATAAGTGAATCGATGAGATTTCAAAATACTGACTAAATGTATAATTGTTACCTGTTGGCTTTCGTTTTCACCTTCTTGTTTGTTGAACATTATTGTTGTTTTTCTGGGCTAATCCTATTTATTGCTGTTAATTTTGTAAAGAATGATTATTTTTGAAGGGAGCACTCTGGATGAGCTTTGTTACTCTTGGGGCAAATTTCGCCAATAAATATGTTTAAATAATAATAATAATAATAATCTGGACACTTACATGGCTTTGCATTGGCTAAAAGTGCAAGATACCAGATCAGGGCAAAACCCTCAAAAGCAATACCAACAACCATCAGCCATCTGCAAAGAGAAGGGCATGGCATGAATAAGGACACTTCCAAGAGACCAGTAATGAATGTACTCAGTCTGTATAGCTAAAATACCAAAGCTTCACTTTGGTTTCATCTAACATGAAGCAGGAAGAAGAAAGCAGGGAGCATCACAGATAATTATTACTTTCAATGTTCTTGATGAAAGAAAGGTGTGTTCTTTTGGGACTATTCCAAAATAGAATAAATGGAAATATAAGCAGTAATCATGTTCTTTTGAGAGCTATTCCCCTGTAAACAGAACAAATGGAATACAGTCTACTGAAAAATCAGAGAAATTGCTTTCTTTTGGGAAGATGTTTGGGTTAATTGAACAACAATGACAATTTATATAGCGCAAAAATCCAAATGTTCTAAGGCACTTTACAAAAGTGAGAACTGTCGCAAAAGAATCTGTCCCTAAGTAACCAACTGGGCTTGGTTGTTCGAAAGCCGATTAACGCTAATTCCCTGATTAAAAGTTAGCCGAGGTTCTCATTTTGCTCTCCAAAAATTTCTTAGAAAGCTTATTATTTTAAGCTACCGGTCATGAAAAAGAAAAGGCCAAGGTAAACATGAAGGACAAAAACCTTTACGAAAAATCTTTAATGACTAGTCATTAAAATTGAATCAAAGTTCACATTAAACCAGGATTAGCTCAAGCGAGCTTTGAACAACTCGGCCTTGTAATTTAGTGGGTTTCCTTTTACTGTACACAACATTATTAGTTATTGAAGGGCTTAGAGCAAAACCGTCTAAAGTCAAATTTAATTTCATTTCCTCAAAAGTGTCTGAACATTTGCATGTGGCCTTCAATTTAGTCAGGGAAAATTGCTCTGTGGTTTTTTGCGCTGGTTTACACTTAGTTTTCAAGAAAAACGATGCAAAAAAATATTGAGTCGGCAAAATTCCACATAGGGCAATTATTAAGCTCTGAGCTCTCCAATATTATTTATTATTCCTGACTCAAATACACCTGGGTGAAGCAAGGTATTGTGGAGTGAGGTGTAACGTCATGTGCATCGTGAGGGCAAAGACTGAATTCACCTACACAAACAAGGGAAGACAAACTAGGGAGAAATACTCCTTGGGATCAGGACGGTTATAACACCGAAACAGCATTCTTTAAATACATTTCAGTAAAATGCATTTAGTGAACAGGCTCACCTACCTGTCTGACATCCTGCGACTAAGCTTTCTCACCAAAACAAATACCAAAATAGCCTGATGGAAAACAGAAAGGAAGTAAACTTGTAACATCTACAAAAAAATGCATGTTGCTTTCAAGCTGACTGTGAAAAAATTACCATTAAAAAGGGCTTGGAGCATAACCAACCTGCAGCACTTGAGCAGCACATCTGAGCTAAAATAACAAAGAGATCTATAGCATTATAGATCAGTTATTCTCCAAGCCCATCAATGATAATAAAATACAAACAAATAGTTATATTACTCACCTCTAAAGCAATCAGACAGTAAGCAATACTGTTTTCAATTTCTCTCCAACCTAAAAGATGTTCCGACAGAGGGGTAACTATAGCCTGCGACAAGAAAAGAAAAGAAAAGAAAATTGTTAGATATAAAAACCTACACAATAGCAGAGGACTATAATAATAATATTCAAATATAACTAACAATGCCAAAATGCCTTGCCTGCTTAACTACCTTGTATGATAAAAGACATTACAAGATCTCTTTTGTGCTTTAAACTTTAGAAAGAAAGTCACCAGATGATATCTGATGAGATACATTTGTCGCTCAATTGGTAAAACATGGGAATTAATTACCTATATAAAATGCTAAGTGTCATTAAGTGACAGTTTCTGTTCTACTTGTAAAACTACATTGCACCACAAACCTCAAATGCAGTTTCATTGAAAAACATCATGAACTGTGATGCTAAGATAACAATGACTTCTTCCCTGACAAGATCTATCAAAACAACAAATGTGAAAATGACATGACAACGACATCTTTTCATGAAAATTAAACTACATAAAATCAGGGAACTTTATTCTAGAGCGCTGCGTCTTCGTGGGATTTCCTCAATTTGAAAAAAATGCAGCATAAAATTTATGTCAATTGGCGCATCAAATGGGGTGCACAAAATTGTGCCCAAGAATAAGTATTTATTTTCTGAAGTAAAGTATTCGAAAACATCACTGACGATAAAATTGATATGATCGCAACTCTAAACTTCAAAATTTATAGCCTCTTACTGCTTCTTCGTTTGTTTCTGTGTTCATATTCTGTACTTTCTATGAGTTGCTTCTGAATAGACCGTACAAAGAAGTTCAATTTATATATTTTTCGCAACATGTAGCAACGAGCTTGAGTATTTGAACATTTTGTTTAAGAGCAGTTTACCGTCAAAAACGTTTAGAGCGTATGTTGTTTTCTAATACTGCTTTATCGACCAGCAGGTTTATCTCTTTTTCTGTCACAAAAGCAAACCGTTCCCCCATCTTGACCATTTTTTAATTTTAATTGCAAAGAAGACGCACCTCTGAAGTTTTTGAAATTGGGGAATATCACCGGATACAGTGGAACCTCGATTTAACGAAGTCGCTAGGGACCGGCTACAATTTGTTCGTTAAATCGAGGGTTCATTATATCGAAAACCTCGATATAATGAACTTGAGGGGAAACGACCAAAATGTTCGTTATACCTAGGTCATAGTTAATGATTGATTTTCAACATAGGTGACTTTTGTCATGCAATTCAATGCAATTTTCGTCACCCAGAAGTGCTGCGTTTTGAGATGCAATTCATTAAGCATGGTGGCTTCAGCAATTATTGTCACTTTTGAGCAGACGCACAGCTTTTATTTACAAAAAAAACGACACTTTCAGAGTGTTGATCTGTTCAGCATTTATCTTCTGTCGCGTGTTAATGACATTGTAATTCGTCCTATCGCGGTAGATTTTACGTTTAGGCTTCCGGATTATGTTCGTTATATCGAAGAATTTGTTATATCGAGGTTCTATTCCATACATTTTACTGTAACTTTGGCCAGGACATAGAATATCGTTCGCTATATCGAGGACTTCGTTAAATTGAGGTTCCACTGTATTCCCCAGTTTTAGTTGGGGTATACTCGGTCACGTGAGGCGTTTCGACCAATCACGCGTGAGCGAAAATGTTTGATGGATTATAACATCTCATATCCAACACGCGCTCGTGGAATAATTGTTAATCAACTGATTGAAAGTGCACCAAACCAACCTTTAGCCAAGTGCCAGTTTTCCACTACTGAAGAAGTCCTTGAACGTTTACGAAAACCTGCTCCATTGACATTTACAAGTTTGCTTTTTTCGCCATCAGCAGTGTTGATACTGCAAGTATCACCAAAACGTTGTTTCTTCTCAACTGAGTCACAGTTTACACTGCCATCAAATGCATTCTCACTGTTGTTTGTATGTACTTTTGGCAGGTCAAAGTAAAAGAACAGCATAATCAGCTCCAAGATAAACCACACAACAGTCATAAAGATCTGACAAAAAAAAAGGAAATTAAAGTAACAATATTGTCATGCATAGTTTCATAAATAAAAGTGAAATACTGACAATAATTAGTAAAAACTAGAACTAAGATACTTTACAAAAACTTTTTACAACAAAACAAACACCTATCATACATCCTACAACAAACTGCCTTGAGTTTACAGTACGACGCGCCCTACCGTAGCCACCCAACAACCTTTCTTTTAAAAGTTAGCCTTAAAATACAAAACGACATGTTTTCAATAATTCGTTGTTGCATCACTTGCCTGCTGGACTTTGCAAGGAGGCGTGACCGTTAATCAAATTCGCATATCCTGATTGGCTAACTTGTAAAAAAAGTTTGTTGGGGGACCATGGTAAGGCGCGTCGCACTGTAACGACTACCAATCATCTAATAGTAAGTAAATGACACACTACAAAGGCTGCCTTATTTTTTCCTGAAAAGTAGATGGCCCCAAAATCAAAGAAGCCAGTTTTTTTGTAAGTTATACTGCTGGCATTAGCAGGAAGTAGGGATGGTGTGCAAACTTGCTTGGGTTTGATTACCAGACTTGGCGTCATAATGGGTTGAGTTTGTTGTTGGTTCTTGTCCTAATATAGTATTTCCAATAATAAGTCCAATTCAATGTGAAGTAATTTATTATTGAAGCTACCCTATCTAAAGCCTATCTAAGTTTATAATGGTTTCAACCTGTAGTCTTAACAAAATTTTGTAAGTGCTAAAGTTAATTAACAAATTATGAAGTTAAAAAGTTTAACTGATGTATTAAAATTTAGGTAAACACACAGCTCTATTAATTCAAAAAGCACTGTTAATGATTTGATACTGTGTTTAATTAAAAATGTTCATTTATACATCCCTCCAAGTTGAGATCATGTACATGTAGGTACCATGCCAACTAAAATGTTGGTCCTGGGCAAGGTGTTCTTGGGAGTTGTCAAAATTGCTAGTAGCCAAAAAGTTAATAATGGCCAAATATGAACAAAAACTTTTACTTGGAAGGTTGTAAGGAGAGCCCTGTTACAATGGACAAACATCCCACAGTATATAAGTACATTATATGGGGCTAAATGTAATTTAGGCGAGGTTAAACTCAAGACAATGCTGGCCAGCGGTCTACTCCCTTAATTTAGGCGGGGTGGCCCGAGGGTTTCGCAAGGCCTCAGTAAATTTACAGCTCCCCTGTTGATGTCAACCATTTTGTGTTGTGCGGCGTGTACAATCGCAGGTAAAAGCTTTGCTCCCATCCCTCCCCTCCCTCTGAGTAAGTATTGGTAAGTATTCAATATTCCACTGAGTATTCAGTGTGACGGTACCTGGGTGGTTGCCGCTCACAGGGTTGTCATGGTATACCTGTCACCCACTGGATGGGATGCTGATCCACCACATACCCAGCATGAAGTGTCAAGCAGTGAATGGGATGCTTGTCCATGCCGGGTTTCTGAACACAGCCAATGCTTACCAACAATTTACTTAAGTCTGAACTTACCCCAGGAGCGGTATAGGCATCAAGCTTGAATGGTCCTAATTTCATATTGAATTTTCTCAGAAAAAGGTTTAAGCCTGGACCTAGGATAGAAAGGGGATACAAACTGACTTCATACAACCCAGACTTGGTCAATACACAATACATTCTGTAAACACTGGTTACCGGTATATAAGATTTGTAAGAGGAGTGGATAAGTGATTCAATCACTAAGGCTGCAATGTGAGCCTGACTTTTTATCCGCATATAAAAGGTTGACAAGAAAGCATAAAACAAAATGTTAAAGGGACATGTTTTTCCTCTGTTTTTTTTTTCTGATGGGCCAACCCAAAAATTATAAAGCTGTTTTGGAGACTTCATTTCTTTTTATAATAATAATAATAATAATAATAATAATAATAATAATAATAATAATAATAATAATAATAATAATAATAATAATAATAATATTTTTAAAGTTTTTTTCATCCATCTTAAAAAATAAATATACAATGGATTTACATAATTGGATCTAAAGTTAAAAAAACACAATCATAAACAAAGGAGCCTTGCTGCCCACACCATAAAAGAGTTCGCATGTCTTTTGGTTCTCAACCTTGGTATTGCTACTAGTCCTTTCTTGGCTTTGTCTTTTGCAAAGCCAACAAAGTTTCAGACTTGTAGTTGTTACACATACCTACTAACAAACCAAATTGTCTCAAGGCCATTGCAATAGAATACATTCCAGTTCTTTCCTCCTCAGTTGTTGTCCTTGCAATTTGGGCAAATATACCCCCTCCTATGCCAGCGCCAATGCCTATTAGATGAACATTGGAATCATTTTAAACATAATGTTACATATGATTTTTCACAGCTTTTGAATACATGGGTAAAGCAGATCTTAATTAGCAAAGGCTTTCAAAAAACTGCAAAAACAAAATTGGGGGACCGAACAACACATTAATAAGCATGATTTTTTCCAAAATGAAGCTAAACTTAATCTCTGAAAATGCAAGGTTAATCCCAATTTTTGTTTTGGATTACAATAACACTTGCATTTCCCACATTGCCATAAACCACACAAAATGTCTCTAAATAATATAATTAAGTTATAAATATAGGAGTGTGAAAATATATTCAACTATATTCAAAAATGCGCAGTGTAATGATATTTGGAGTGGAGGACTAGAGATGGGGTTGGGGCTTCTCCAAACAGTGAGCATTTACCAATTCAAAACATTTTGAAAGTGGGCCCAGAGCACAAAAACATGATTGATATAGAGCGAATCGTTAAAGAACCAACCTGCGACTAATCGTGCACCAAGCACCCAGTACTTGGACCAAGCAACAAAATACAAGAAATTGCCTGAAAGGAGAAAGTTAATTCATGGGTAGTTATTTAATAATGATCTCATATCAGCTAAAAGAAAAGGACCTAAAACTGAAAAAAGGGGTTGATGGAAAAGGGTTGTATATGACAATTTAAGCCAAAAGGTCTGGAAAACAGCAGGCAAGTTAAAAGTTTAAGAAAAACAACAACAAATATTATTTTCAGCTCAAGATAAAGAAGTTATAAATATTCATATCCAATGGGAACAACCTACTTTAAACCAACAATTGTACCATATAAATTTAAAACTCTCTTTACATTGTCATGTATTATTTTTAATTTATTTTTAATTGGTTCTCATCCTTGCATGCTCATAAAACAAAGTGCAAAGAAGCATAGAAAACATTAGAGCAACGTGTCCTGAAGGAATTCAAGGCCACATGCAAAAACTCCTCCCAGTAAATCTGGACTAAAACAGTAAAAAGCGATCCGAAATGCACCATAGGTTTGTCATATACCGAGCCCTTCAATGATTGAAGAAATAATTAGAATAAAATTTTATTCTAATGTAGAGACGTGTTACAAACTCTGACTTCAAAAAGGAGGGGCTAGCTTGTCTTAAGGCCATGTTACACGTTAAAAGAGAAGGAACGGCTCGATTAGAAACAAGTACCGGTTCCAGACGAAATCTCCCGTTTACACGTACAAATTCTGTAATGTACCTAACAGAAAAAGGCACGGTACTTGAGAGCCCCTTGGAACGGGTACTAGACTGTTTACACGTTGTTTTCTTCGAGACCGGTAACGATAGAGCCCGCAATAATTAAACAAAACTGCTTCAATTAGTTGTTCATATGCGCTAACACATACAGTACACTGTGCATATCTCCGACTACCTGTATCGTAGATTTACAAGCACTTTTCCTGTTTCTTCTGAAAAGGAGAACACGAAATTCACGTTTGACAGCGCGAGTGATTCTTCAAAGAAATGCTTTTGAGAGAATGTACCGAACTAGGAGAAAAACAAGGCTTACGGTTCTCCTATTAACAGCCCTTGTATCGCACTTCACAGTCGAACGGAACTTCGGCAAATTCCAAGAACAAGCGCTTGGTCTGATCTTGCATACAGCACTTACTCTGACGATCAATGGGTATGTACTTTAAGTAGGGTTATTAAAGTGTATCATAATTATATAATGTATTGCCATAGATACCCTTATATAGCCATGTGTTGCAATTTATAGCCACGTATAGCCATGTATTGCCATGTATAGCCATGTTTAGCCATGTATTGCCATGTATAGCCAAGTATTTCCATGTATAGCCATGTATTGCCATGTATAGCCATGTATAGCCGTGTATTGCCATGTATAGCTATGTATAGCCATGTATAGCCGTATATTGCCGTGTATTGCCATGCATAGCCATGTATAGCCGTGTTTAGCCATGTATTGCCATGTATAGCCATGTATAGCCGTGTATTGCCATGTATAGCCATGTATAGCCATGTATAGCCGTGTGTACCCGTGTATTGCCATGTATAGCCATGTATAGCCATGTATTGCCATGTATAGCCGTGTTTAGCCATGTATTTCCATGTATACCCATGTATTGCCATGTTTAGCCATGTATTGCCATGTGTAGCCATGTATAGCCGTGTATTGCCATGTATAGCCATGTATAGCCATGTGTAGCCGTGTATACCCGTGTTTAGCCATGTATTTCCATGTATAGCCATGTATTGCCATGTATAGCCATGTATTGCCATGTATAGCCGTGTATAGCCATGTATTGCCATGTATAGCCGTGTTTGGCCATGTTTTTCCATGTATAGCCATGTATAGCCATGTATAGCCATGTATTGCCATGTATAGCCGTGTATTGCCATGTATGGCCATGTATAGCCGTGTATTGCCATGTATAGCCATGCACTGCCATCTATTGCCATGTATTCCCATGTATGGCCATGTATTGCAATGTATATCCGTATTTATTAAAAACTGCATCATTGTATACTGCAATTCAAGGGATTTGATTGGCTTAGCGGCCATGGTATATGAGCAATTATACCATGGCCGAGAAATGGCGACCATTAAATTGCCTTCTGGTCGTTCTTGCACTGCGAAATCAGTAAGATCTAGCAATATTTCTCGGTTGTTTTTAATAAAACAATTATTCCACTTGCGCTTGTTGGATATGAGATGATTATAGCCAACTCGGCGCTACGCGCCTCGTTGGCTATCTATCATCTCATATCCAACGCGCACTCGTGGAATAATTGTTAAATAGCCATGTATAGACTTGTATAGCCATGTATAGCCGTGTATGGCCATGAATAGCCGTCTATAGCCATGTATTGCCATCTATAGCCGTGTATAGCCATGTATTGGCATGTATAGCCATGTATTGCCATGTATAACCGTGTATAGCCATGTATTGCCGTGTACTGTCATATACTGATAGACGCGTATTGCCATGTATAGCCATGTGTTGCCATGTCTAGCCGTGTATAGCCGTGTATAGCCATGTATAGCCGTGTATAGTCATGTACAGCCGTGTATTGATATTTTTAGCCATGTATTGCCATGTATAGCCGTGTATAGACATGTATTGCCATGGATAGTCATGTGTAGCCATGTATAGCCATATATAGCCGTATACAGCCATGTATAGCCATGTATTATCATGCATTGCCATGTAATGCCAGTATAGCCGTGTGCAGCCATGTATAGCCGTGTATTGCCATGTATAGCCGTGTATAGACGTGTATAGCCGTCTGTAGCCGTGTATAGCCATGTATTGTCATGTACTGCCATGTAATGCCATGTGTAGCCATGTATTACCATGTATAGCCGTGTAAAGCACTGTATAGCCGTGTATTGCCATTTATAGCCATGTATTGCCATGTATAGCCGTGTATAGCCATGTATTGCCATGGATAGCCATGTATAGCCATGTATCGTCATGTATTGCCATATAATGCCATGTATAGCCGTTTGTAGCCATGTATAGCCGTGTATTGCCATGTACAGCCATGTATTGCCATGTATAGCCGTGTATAGCCGTGTATAGCCGTGTATAGCCGTGTATTCCCGTGTATAGCCATGTATTGTTATGTATTGCCATGAAATGCCATGTATAGCCGTGTGTAGCCATGTATAGCCGTGTATTGCCATGTATAGCCGTGTATAGACGTGTATAGCCGTGTATAGCCGTGTATAGCCATGTATTGCCATGTATTGCCATGTTTGGCCATGCATAGCCATGTATAACCGTGTATAGCCATGTATTGCCATGTATTGCCATGTTTGGCCATGCATAGCCATGTATAACCGTGTATAGCCATGTATAGTCGTGTATAGCCATGTATTGCCATGTACTGCCATGTATTGCCATGTATAGCCGTGTATAGCCGTGAGCCATGTATAGCCATGTATTAACACATATAAAGGGGTTTGTTTCTATATCTCAGTTGGGTAGTGAAACACGATAATTTATACGTTCAGATGTGTCTCGCGTCTAAGCGATGTAGGGACAGGCCGCAGGTCTACGTGTGTTTTTTGGAATGTTAAGGGAGATTAAAATGTCGAGCGCTGGTTTGGGGATCTCTTTGTCTTCTTTTTCGACATCACGAAGTTGTTCTTAGAATCTGCCGCCTAGTCGTCTTCCTGTGTCGCCTGGGGAAATTCATGCACCTTCTAGAATAGCTCTGCTAACTGCGGGCTACAAAGGCCTTTTTTGTTTTCAGTTTGTAAAAATAAAGTTATTGTTGTTGTTGTTGGTGTTGTCCATCTTCATTTATAATCCAACTTCGCCCAACTCCATTAACCTTTCTCTATCTTTATTCACCTTCGTATAATTTCATCTGTTAAACTTCAACTCATTTCAGGCAGGATCAATGACCATGGGGGGATTTTCACCCATAAAATTCAAAAATTCACAGAAAAATTGCGTTGATTCCGTTTTTTTCCAAATTTGGAAGATATGACGTTCATTTATTAAGCCAATCACGTACCGAATTTGAGCGATGACACTTTTGCAATATTGCGTTTTCGCATGTTTGGACGAGAATGGCTTCGACATTCAGATAATGACTGATTAAAGAATGACGTTCATTTCATTACATCTTGGCTTCTTTATTGTTTCATTTTCCCTTCCAGACATCAACCGAAATAAATTTGAAGCACAAAAAATATTCCGACAACTACCCCTCCCATGGATAGGCCAACACACAACTGCCAATGGCCAGGGGCAAATTTCTACAAACCACCGAATCTTTCCGGTCTATTTAGGGTGCAATAATTTCCTAGGTATCTCAAATAACGAAGGCGTTTCCAGGCATAAAATTTTGCAACGAGTTTCCCCTTTTCCATTTTGAAATCATAGTAAAAGGTTAGCTTTATAGAATAAGCGGATCGCAGTTTTAGAAATGGCTTTTCGGGTACGAAAAGTTATCGAGATGTCTGCCCGCAGGATAGTTCTTTCATTTCGTCTTTAAAACGTTTTTTTCCCTTTCGATCGACGTACAAAGAAAACTTCTGCGTAAATTTTAATTCTGTAATGCAAAAAAAGAAAAAAAAAACCCTGTAAATTCTTCTTGACATCTCCTAAAAAAAATCTCATGTTCCAATAGTATATTTCCTGGTTGAGCTAAGCCTCTGTTTTACAACGAAGGTTAGTGCCAAGCTTTTGTAATGAAAATTCATTTTCACAACAAAGGCTTAGCATTTTACCTCGTTTTGAAAGTGAGGATATTTGGAAAGGAAATCACTTACTGGAAATGGGGAGAGTCTGAGTAGATTCCGTATCAGTCTGAAATCATAGCCAATATATCATAGCCAATCAAATGCATTTTTATAATAATGCTTAAGAATTTAATTGTTTTACGAAATGGAAATGAAGAAAGTCGACGTACTCATTGTCAGGCAATCTAACAGGAGAAATTACTCAAGATAGATGCCTTGATGGTCCGGAATACTTATGCAACATAACAAACTGCGAAATAATCGATATAATCGTCTTGCCATAATCTTCGGATAACGTTTCCAAAACGTCTTTCCAAAAAAAAAAAAAAACCAAACTTGGCCCTAACAGTCTGCCTACTCGTGTCCTGGTCGAATGCGCATCAGAACTGGCTCCATCAGTATGTAAGATCTTTAATAACCCGCTTTTGTCTGGTACGTCACCTAAACTGTAGAAAGAAACACTGGTTATCCCGATTCACAGAAAAAGGAGAAAAAGAAATAACTGAAAACTACTTTGCTTTAGATTCTAACGAAAAAACTTAAAAGATTTAATTTTAATAAACTAACTAAAAATCTAAGCAGTACCCTATCTTACCGTCAACACAAATATACTTACTGGCCGATCGGCTAAACGTGGCAATACATTGCTACACACGGCTATCTATAGCTATACATGGCTATACACAGCTATACATGGCTACACATGTTTATGCATGGCAATACATAGAAATACATGGCTACCCATGGCTATCCATGGCTATACACAGCTATACACGGCTATATATGATAATGCATGAACTATACGTGGCTATACATGGCTATACATAGCAATAAATAGTAATACATGGCTATACATGGTTCACGGCTATACACGGCTATACAGTGGATATACATGGCAATACATGGCTATACATGGCTTCACATGGCAATACATGGCAATACATGGCTACACATGGCTATACACGGCAATACACGGCTATACACAGCTATACATGGCCGCACACGGCTATACGTGGCTACACATGGTAATACATGGCTATCCATGGCTATACACGGCTATACATGCCTATACACGGCTATACATGCCTATACACAGCTATACATGGCTATACATGGCAATACACTGTTATACACGGCTATACACGCCTATACACATGGCTATACACGGCTATACATGCCTATACACGGTTATACATGGTAATACATGGCAATACATGGCAGTACATGGCAATACATGACTATAAACGGCTATACACGGCTATACATGGCAATACAAGGCTATACATGGCTATACACGGCCATACATGGCATTACATGGCAATACATGGCCATACATGGCTACACATGGCAATACACGGCTATACATGGCTATACACGGCTATACATGGCAACACATGGCAATACATGGCTATACACGGCTATACATGCCTATACACGGTTATACATGGCAATACACGGCTATACACGGCTATACATGGCATTACATGGCCATACATGGCTATACATGGCGATACGTGGCTATACATGGCCATACACGGATATACATGACTATACGTGGCTACACACGGCCATACACGGCTATATATGGCAATACACGACTATACATGGCTATATACGGCAATACACGGCTGTACATGACTACACACGGCTATACATTGCTATACACGGCTATACATGGCTATACATGGCAATACATGACTTTTCACGGCTATACACGGCTATACACGGTTATACACAGCTATACATGGCTATACACGGCTATGCATGGCTATACACTGATGGCAATAAACGGCTGTACATGGCTACAAACGGCTATACATGGCTATACATTGCTATACATAGTAATACATGGCAATACATGGCAGTATATAGCAATACATGACTACACATGGCTATACACGGCTACACATGGCTATACATGGCTATACATGGTAATACATGGCAGTACATGGCAATACATGACTATACACGGCTATACACGGCTATATATACACGGTTATACATGGCTATACACAGCTATACATGGCTATACATGCCTATACACAGCTATACGTGGCTATACACGGCTATACATGGCAATACACGGTTATACATGGTAATACATGGCAATACATGACTATACATGGCTATACACGGCTATACATGGCTATACACGGCTATACACGGTTATACATGGCTATACATGGCTATACATGCCTATACATGGCAATACACGGTTATACATGGCTATACACGGCTATACACGGCTATACATGGCTATACATGGCAACACATGGCAATAAATGGCTATACATGCCTATACACGGTTATACATGGCTACACACGGTTATACATGGCTACACACGGCTATACATGGCAATACACGGTTATACATGGTAATACATGGCAATACATGACTATACATGGCTATACACGGCTATACACGGCTATACATGGCAATACATGGCTATACACGGCTATACATGCCTATACACGGTTATACATGGTAATACATGGCAATACATGGCAGTACGTGGCAATACATGACCATAGACGGCTATACACAGCTATGCACGGTTATACATGGCTATACATAGCTATACATGCCTATACATGGCAATACACGGTTATACACGGCTATACACGCCTATACACAGCTATACATGCCTATACACGGTTATACACGGTTATACATGGCTATACACAGCTATACATGGCTATACATGGCAATACACTGTTATACACGGCTATACACGCCTATACACAGCTATACACGGCTATACATGCCTATATACGGTTATACATGGTAATACATGGCAATACATGGCAGTGCATGGCAATACATGACTATACACGGCTATACACGGCTATACATGGCAATACAAGGCTATACATGGCTATACACGGCTATACATGGCATTACATGGCAATACATGGCTATACATGGCTACAGAAGGCAATACATGGCTATGCACGGCTAATACATGGCGATACACGGCTATACATGGCTATACACGGCTATACATGGCAACACATGGCAATACATGACTATACACGGCTATACATGGCGATACACGGCTATACATGGCTATACACGGCTATACACGACTATACATGGCAACACATGGCAATACATGGCTATACACGGCTATACATGCCTATACACGGTTATACATGACAATACATGGCTATACATGGCCATACACGGCTATACATGGCATTACATGGCCATACATGGCTATACATGGCAATACATGGCTATACATGGCCATACATGGCTATACATGGCTATACACGGCTATACATGGCATTACATGGCAATACATGGCTATACACGGCTATACATGGCATTACATGGCTATACATGGCCATACATGGCTATACATGGCTATACACGGCTATACATGGCATTACATGGCAATACATGGCTATACACGGCTATACATGCCTATACACGGTTATACATGGCAATACACGGCTATACATCGCTATACACGGCTATACATGGCATTACATGGCCATACATGGCTATACATGGCAATACATGGCTATACATGGCTATACACGGCTAATGGCTGTATATGGCATTTAATTAACTATTATAATACACTTTACTATTTTATTATAATTATGATACACTTTAATAACCCTACTTAAAGTACCTACCGATCAATGGTATGCTAAACAACTGACGTGAAGTACTACGGGCTCAGAAAAAACGCAACAGAGCGGTACCGAAAAGAGGGCGAGCGTTTACACGTTGAAAAGACAACAAAAATGTGGGTACGGAACCGTTTTTTATCGGTTCCATTCCGAAAGGGGTCCATAGCCGCCTATGGACCTTTTTAGGAACGGAACGGATAAGACTGGAACGGGTCAAGTACCGTTTACACGTCAAATTTTGTTGGAGCCGTTCGTCTTTTTATCCGAGCCGTTCCAATTTTTTCGGTCGTGTAAACGGCCCTTTAATTTATATACAAAGCTGTATAAGCTTACCTCCAATCTCAAATAGATTCGCAAATAAAATAGCAGCTTTAGTTTTCTGTGTGTAGTCTACCCAAAAACCAAACAAGGGACTTGCCAATAAATTTGAGAAACAGAATGCAGCAAAGACCACTCCAAAAAACCACTGCTCTGCATCAAATCTGTGTTCAAGATACAGCCATAGTGTAGGAAGAATAACAGCTGCAAGATATAGAACAAAAAAGTGAAACTCAAAATCTGCAATACTAACATGTTTCTCTCAAAGGGAGCTTTTTGTTACTTGAGAACTGGCCATGCCAGTGCATCTGAATCAGTTTAGTTCATCAGAAAAGAATAAAATGAGCCAGAATCCCAAGATAGTCGTACAGCATAACTTATGTACATTTTAGCACCTGGAACATTTATCCATTAAGCCATTTTTTTTTTTAGTTACACCAGTTGAAATGGAAATGGTACCTGCAACTATAAGGGAAATATTCTGGAACAAAATGGAACACCGTTGGAGGTACTGTAGAGTTCCAGTTGCACAGAATTGCCATTTCCAATTTTCAGTTCCATGAGTCATGATCATGTAAACATTCAAGATACCATATGAATGAGAATTACAAGTTTGGAACTGAAGGCCTAAGGCTCTCTGCCTGGACAGAAAAAAGCCAAATTTCCATTTGGTATGGAAAGTTCTGCAATCATATAAACCAAAATTTTTAGCTAAATTGAAAGTGCTCCAGGTCCAAATGTTGTTTGAGTGTTAGTCTTTCATCAGAGTGAATCCAAATTTGCTCTGATCAAAGACTAACACTCAAAATGTCAGTGCTTGAATCTCTTTATGGTGGCAAGTATACCGTATAAACTCTGTTGGTAGAACCAAACATTTATTTCCACTCCTCCACTGCTGCAGCACCCCAGTTTCATTAAGAACTAACCCCCATTATCTAATAACATTAAAGCTGTTTTTTTTTAATATTTAAACTACATCCCTGCATTAGAGATACAGTGTGTGCACTCCCCATGACTTTTATGCAAGTAAACACAGTCAAAAGCCACACTTATCTGAAGTGTATAATTTAATAAAGAATTGGAACATAATCACGCGAGGGATAAATATTTCAAAAATGCATTACTATTAATTATAAATATTTCAAAAATGCAATACTATTATTAATACTTATTAATAGTATTGCATTTTGGAAATATTTATCCCTCACTTGATAACGTTCCATTTCTTTATTAATCTAACGATACACTTCAGATAAGTGTGGCTTTTGACTGTGTTTACTTGCATGAAAGTCATGGGGTGTGCTTATAACAGTCTCACTTCATTAAATTATTAATATAATGTCACAAGCATCAGCTGCAAAGACAGTAGACTTCAAACTATTAATATTAATATTAATATTAGCCAAACTATTAATATTAACTATTAATAATATTATTATTATAGATATTGATGAACAAATCAAAGTTCTTAACAAAATCTTATAAACTACTACAACATCAAATGCTCAAAATAAACAAATTAATGTATCCATTACAAAGTGTTATTTACACTGATAATGTGTCACTGGTACAATGGTTAATGTAACATGCACACGATAATGAAATGCACCAGAGTCAAACAGAGCTTAGCAAGTGTAAAGTTACCCAATCTGTTATATGCTAGTCTTATGACGAAATGGCATGAACTTCGTAGACTTAAACAACTTGTCAACCTTAAATTTGAACGCTGTTAAAACAGCGTCAGTTTTAGTCCCGTTCAGTGGTCTATAAGTTTATTGATGTAGCCGGACCTACTGAAAGTTTACTCTGACTGTACTATAATTAGCAAATGTCGATCAAAGTGAGGCAACAGTAACCATTGATGTTTTGCAAAGAAGCTACGAAGAGGAACAAAGTTTGCCGCCCAATTAAACGAGTCCGGAAAAAAAAATCACACGCATTTCCTACCGTATTCGATTCCTCCGAACAAGAAAAACAATCCAACACAAACTCGAGTTGACTTCTTCTTGGTTTCAGGCTTCATGTTTACAGAAATGCAGTACGAAAATCTGAGAACAGTTATCGGCAAGAGTAATTTATGCTGCCGGCAAAGAAGCCATCTGATTGGTGGAAAACACAATAGGGAACTTTATTTGGAATTTAAAATGGCGACCATTAGGGTGGAGGATTCTGGGGGAAGGCACGTGGCCGTGGAATTATAACTCGAGCAAAACAACTGCAAAGTGGCTGAGTTTTCCAGCTTATTTGCTGCCGAATTTGCCGTAATTCGGTCAAGGATTAAGTTCACTTAATACTTTAAATGCTAAGAGGTCGATCTGTTGCATAAAGACGAGAAATTGGGCAAGGCGTAATACGGAAGTATGGCCAACAAATCGGGCAAGCAGAAGACTATGGCGTTCAGGCCCCAAGCTCAAATGCTATCTGCAAATTTGTCGAATGCAACGTTTGGATTCCTACCAGCGGGCGGATCTAAGGGTAAATCTCCTGCTTTTCCGTCCACAAGCGTGCATGTGCAGCCCGATTTGGACTTAATCAGTGGATTTGCTTTCTTGTCGTTTGCAACTCTTGGTCAGCTTGAAACGCATATCGAGCACAACGAACCGGCGAAGTTTGCTTGTGTCAGCGTGGATGTTGGACAGAAGAGGAAAGCTGAGAGTTCCATTAAACCAAAGGGAAACAGCTCTGAGCTGTACTGTCCACCAAACAAAAAGAAAGTGGTCAGTTCGAAGAAAAAAACGGCGAAGAAGACTTCGGGTCCATTGACAAGCGACTTGGCGGCAAAACCAAAAGAAAGCACGCTTCTTTGCATTGATAAAGACGGACGCGAGCGTTTTCAGGCTGTGGAAACCGACGTTTGTGGTCGCGGGAGTGAATTGCTTCATCAATCTCCAAATGCTGATTTAGAAATTTCGCTCCTGTGCTCCGAAACTGTTGATTCAGGGGATGAGGAAGAAATTCTGCAGCAAGAAGGTCGTGAAACATCAATGAATGCTTTTGGTAGCAGAGATGCCTGGGGTGGCTTCGCAGCAAGTTTTTCCACACATGTTAATGATGATGTTGGTGTTGTTGAAGGTAGTGCCATGACCAGTGATTCCAAACCCAAGAAGAAAAAGAAGAAGAAAAAGTCGCAACATTGTGATCAGACAAGCCAAACCAAGTTTAGGATAAAGAAAAAGAAGAAACCAGTTACTGTAGTTCAAGATTTGGAAGGATCACGCAATATGGCTGTCGATGAGTTGAAAACTGGTAAAATTTCAGACACGGCATTCCAAGATGTCGACAATTTATCATTCAAAGATGGTGAATTAGGTGATGATAAAAAAGCACAAACAAATACATCACTGTCAAGACCCAAATTTGAGCGAACTAAATGCGCTCGTACCTCCATTTACCAAGTGCCAAACAGGGGCAGTTATTTCAAAAGTAGAATTTTAGGATCAGGTTTATCAAGTAGTTCAAATAACTCGGCAGTTGAACTGCCGCAAATGAAAAATGATGACAAAAGCTCCCTGGATGGTTGTATGCTCAACAGTAGCGATCGTGAAATTGATATTGGTGACGACACTAGAAGCGTCAGCATGCTTTCAGATTTCAGTGATCATTCCTCTGACATCGAGTTCTTTGATCCTAACAGCTGTTTTCTGTTAAACAGTAAGATTGATAAAGTTGAGAAGGAGGAATTCCAGGAGGGAGAAGAAATTGTGGATGTTGATGTTGAAACGGTCGGGAAAGAGGCAAAGAAAAACTTTCTTGTGGTCAGTGGCGTTGAAGCAGGTCACTTTAGTTATCATCCTGGGATGACCAAAGAAGGAACCATAGATACATCAATTCAAGCCTACCCAAATGAGATTGATATTTTTTTACAATGTGCCAGGATGCAAGAGGGGCACATGATTAAGATAATTAATCCAGACGACTCTTACGAATTGCATTCTCACTTTACACAGAAAAGTGGCCGTGATCCTAACACCGTCAAGGCAACCAGAAGTGCCACTGAAAGGAAACGCCGCCATCACCTGGGGGATTTGTTCCGTGATTTAAAGGTGGAGGTGTTCACAGACATCTATGAATCTGATTTGTATTTCAGCAAGCAAGCAATACTGAGTAAAGCAATAGATACCCTTGAAGAACTCAAAAAGGAACTCAGTGACTTGACCAATGCCAAGGTGCAAATGTTGAAACAAAACAAGGCATTGAAAGAGAAGAGAAACACATTGATGTTTGGCAAAGTGTCTGTTGACGTAGATGACGCTAAAGTTGGAGCTATTCTAAAAGATCTCAATATTGATGTAGATGATGTACATGAAGAATGTTTAAATGACAGTGCACCTCAAGAAAAAGAAGATGCAACCATCAATAAGGAAAGTGGAAGCGAGTCCAATGTTGTTGTTGTCGAGCCATCAGCCAAGGGTCGTCCCAGAGTAAACAAAAATATATTACCCCCTTGGTTACTCAAACCAGGATTGAAAGGCAAAGATGATTTAAGCAAATCTACTGCTAATGTGGCCAGGAAGTCAGGTCCGCAGTGCGTACCTGAAACACCAAAAGCCATCCAGACGGGTACTTCATCAACACAGTCTTCACCTTCAGAGAGAGCTTTCAATGTATCTTGTGGAGTGCAAACACTAGCAGTGGAGAGTGGTTCTTCAAAATCCTCTGGATTAGAGAATTCTACCTTAGCTCAGATGCTGTTAGGTAACAATGAAGTTAAAAGTGCTCCACTCACTGAAGGCCTCAAGCCAAGTTTAACAGAGAATTCCTCAAAAGTGCTCCACACAGTCACATCAACGTCATCACAAGGTGAATCAACAGCCAAAATCACCGTTCTACCAGTCGAAGGTAAAACACAAGAAATCCAAAATGATTCTTCAAAATCCTGTGGATCAAAAACCTCACCACAGTCACAGCCCTTGTTGACAGACAATATCAC
Organism: Pavona decussata; assembly: GCF_977016875.1. Taxonomy (NCBI): domain Eukaryota; kingdom Metazoa; phylum Cnidaria; class Anthozoa; order Scleractinia; family Agariciidae; genus Pavona; species Pavona decussata. The sequence continues at coordinate 2,954,577 of NW_028145758.1, read as the reverse complement.
ACTAAAAAATACATCTGTTGGCCAACAATTAAGCCAGGAGGTGCCAAAGCCAAGTTTAGTGAAGATTTTGCCCAAGCCAGCAATTCTCCATCTAAATCCCACACAACAGAAAGCCTTCATGGAGTCCCTGGGGCAGATCAAGCAGCCGTCAAGTGACAAGATTATCTGTAACCTGTCCAGATTAAGCACCCAGCCTAGTACCAGCACACCATCCAGGATTTGCATCATCAGGAGCGGTCAGCTAATGAAAAGCTTGGACAGCAAGAATGTTATGCACATCAAACTTACAAATGATACCCTTAAAAATCTGGATACTGGTGGTAACAGTGCAGGGACAGCATCTGTGACATCAACCGTGACCCAGCCTAGTTCAGACATGAAAACAGATCCAGGTGTGAATTCAGTGGGTAAAGCTCCAGACCCCAGAGTGTCAAGCTCAACTGCTCACATCCCCTCTGTGGCTGGTGCTCAAAAACCTGTAGTGCCAAATTCAGCAGCTCAAATCTTTACAGTGGCAGGTGGTCAAAAACCTATCCATATTGTGCCAACTTCAACCACTCGTTTCCTTTCTGTCGCTGGTGGTCAAAAACCTGTAGTCCTGACCTCAACACCTCAAATATCTTTGTTGCCTGGTGCTCAAAAACCTGTCATAGTGCTGACATCAGCTCCTCAGAATATCCTTTCTGTTGGTGGCAGTCAAAAACCTATAGTGCTGACCTCAACACCACAAATTCCTTCGGTGCCAGGTTCTCAAAAACCTGTTATGTTGACTTCATCTGCTCAGAGTATTCCTTCTGTGGCTGGTGGTCAAAAACGCATAGTAACGACTTCAACACCACAAGTTGTGTCAGTGGTTGGCGGGGATCTGAAGCCTGAGGTGCGAAGTGCAGTGACTCAATTGCCACAAAAGCATTCCGAGAGAACAGTACTGCTATCAAAAATTCCTTTGACTACAACTAAATCTACGCCTAAAGTTGTCTTTAGTGGACCGCAACTCAATTTGATACCAGCGACAGGCCTTGTCCAAGGGCTACCAAGTACAAGTCAGGCAAGTGCAGATGTGGCACTGCGAGCACTTGCTTCTCTAAACCAATTACAAGCTAACAAGCCTGCACCTCCTCTTACGGGAACAGTCACTGATCCATTAGTTCCTAATGAAAATCCTGTGGCTGGATGTCTAATTGGCTTAAAGAATGTTGTGATGAAAGTTGGATCGGCAGAATCTGAAGTGCAGTCTACAACACCACAGCAAGCACATCCTATCATTTCCGTGGGAGCATCATTAAAGGCAGCTACAACCAGCCAAACGTCTGTCACATTGTCTTCAAGTCATGCACTGAAAGAGAAGTGTGGTGTGCCAAGTTTATGCTCGACAGTTTCTGCATCACCAGTAACATCGTTATCTTCCTCAATGCTACTTGCTGTATCGGTGCCTTCTTCAACAGCCCTTAACACCAGTTTTACAATGTCACCTGCCATATCAGTCCCTTCATCAACATCACCTGAGATATCGGTACCTTCCAGAATGGTGCCTATCATTTCAGTTCCTTTGTCAACAACACCCAGCATATCCATACCATCCACTGTCATTTCAGTACCTTCATCAACCTCCCTTAACACCAGTTTTACAATGTCTTCTGCCATATCAGTGCCTTCGTCAACATCACCTGGGACATCTGTACCTTCCGCAGTGTTGCCTGTTATTTCAGTTCCTACCTCAACCTCCCTTAACACCAGTTTTACAATGTCAACTGTCAGTAATCCTGTGTCTTCATCTGGCACCAGTATCGGTTGTGATCTTGATACAATTGTTCCACCGCTCATCGATCCTTGTCTGGATCCCTTTAATTTCATCCCCGAACAACTAGCAGCACCAACTCCAACAGTCTCTTCTGAGCTGTCAAGCAGTTTACAAGTAGAGAAAGAATCAGGAAGCACTGAGAGCCTCTCGCTTGGTCTAGATGTATTCAAACCAGAAACATCCAGTTCTTCGACAGTTTTGACCCAAGAAATGCTGAAAATACCTGGCATTCAGCAAAATCCAGGAGTGTCATCTATGCTTCTTAATCCACCAGAGCTTCCATTGGCGGATGTTTTCCCTGACCTAGCTGAAATAGACACATTAGCTATGGACACAGTAATTGCCACGGAACCTTCATGTAATGCCAACAAAGAAATCCCAGATGGATCTGGCCTAATTGGTTCTGGTTCATTAGTCGGCTCAGAAAAAAAATCCAGTTTACCAACATACTCTCTGCGCAGCTCTTCTGTTGATGCAAACAAGCTGACCAGCCCATTAAAAGTAGCAGTAAAGGATTTCAAGAAAGGTGAGCCTTACCAATTCAAGCCTTAGCATACAATGACACACTGTTAATACAAACACCTGTAGGTGGCAAAAAGTTGGTCACTGTTATTCATGGTGTGTTCGCATTGATAGAAGGGTTTTTTGATAAAATGTCTGCATGACATTTTTGGTGCTGCCAAGAAGCCAGACAGTGATACACAATGATATTATCAATCTGGGGGTTGTATCAGGTAGTCTCCTTTGCAGCTGTTGTTTGAGCTCATCACACAATGCGTTCCTATTTGTCTTACTTCCAATAAACATCTGCAGAGCTCATGCTGTAATTTGAAAATGTATTTTACTGGGTATGAGCACCCAGGTACAAGGCTGAGTGATGTTCCTGAGCCTATGTGTAAATGAACCTTTTGATTAACTCTATTTATACTCAGTCTTTTTTCATTGTTTTCTGGAGTTGGTTTTGGGGTGGGGGAAGCTATGACAGTGAACAGTACTTTCATGGATGTTTCCTTTGAGGTCTGTAACAGGTAGTGATGGCGTCATATGACATGCGAATTACAGCATGATTTCCAAGTGTTGGTCATGTTGGATTTTCCATCTTGGATTTCTAGATTTCCCCTAAACTTCAGAAAGCAACCAAAATTTACTTTAGAATGATATAAAAGTATGTCACTTATTCATTAAAAACAAGAATTTTCTCCTGTTGGGAGAACTTGGATTTTCTTTTTCTGAGTATGCTTGTGTCACTGGCTGCAAAAATACATCTATCATTTATTTATTCACCAGGCTTAAAACACAACATCACATTTCTTTCGTTTATTTCACAAGTTAGAATATTCTATTTTCTGAAAAACCTGCCGTCGGGTTGCTGTGGTAACATCAAATTTTGTGAACATTGGTAGGGATTTGGTTGCCATGGTAACATCAAATTCTGTGGCATCGACCTACCATAACAGATTGTTCCCAGATAACAAAAGTCACAAAGTTTGGCATTTAAAGTCTGTATGGGCAGAATCCACCAACTTTCCCCCACCCCTAACTCTATCTTTCATTGCAACCTTATGTCAGGAATCATTGCTGTTTTTTTTTTTTGTTTTTTTTTTTTGGGGGGGGGGGGTACAGTTTGCGATTATATTGGTTGATTATGTTTTGTTTAGATAAGATAGAGATGATCATACTTGTCAAAATTCAGTATCATTTGGTGTGTATGTGTTATAACTGTAGTGTCTGCAGATGAAAACCTCATGTTTGAGTCTTCAACTGTGATAACAAGCTTGTAGAACCCTTTTGTAGTCACATAATGATCTGTTTTCCAATAATTTGTCACACTGGCCTGAAAAAATTGGGGCAACATCTTTTTAGACTGCAATGGCATAATTATTAAACCATAAGTCCCTCTCTCCCCCCCCCCCCCCCCCCTAAATTCAAAGGATTAAGAGTCTTCACAATGGAGCTAATTAATCCACTTACCAACAGGACACAGGAACTAGATCTATGTATTCTAAAATGTAAATATTTAATTCCCTCTGTTTACAGTACTTTATGTTCATTTATTATTATTTTCGAATTGCTATTCCACAGACAAATCCTCGGCTAAGAGATGATGTCCTTTTCAGGCAATGGAATAAGAGTAAAGATCACTGAGTGATGCTTCACAAAAACTAATACATGTTGATTACCTTCTTAATGACTGTTAAGTGTAGGTGCTCTTTCCAGAACTGAATGTATATGTTGCATGCTACATAACGGAATGATTGGGTGCGCTTTACCTGAGTTGATCAACATATGATATAACTGTGTACAAATTCTGTGTCTGCATGCCAAGACACATGATCTGATGTAACAATATTATTTTGTTTGTATTCAAATTAGCCCTTCTTACCTCATTCTTAAGCTCAAAACTAACAAGAATATTTTTCCTCGAATGAGGCAAGAAGGGCCAATTTCAATGCAAACAAAAGAGTATTAATTAAATGGAAACCATTTTGGAATAAGGTTTAGTATGTGCAACTTTTAAATTTAACTGGTTAATGTCTTAGAGTTTACCACAGGATTCAATTTTGTTTAACCTGCGGGGAACTGATGTAAAAATTATGAAAGCGATCATTATACCTTTTGGTAGTCAGGGAAAATTTGTAGATTGGTACCACTTTGGGAACTAAAATCTAAAGTTACCACTGTTAGAGCCATGGCAGTACCTTATAAGGAATTGAGCTAAAAAGGACAGGGAGCTATTTGCTAGTCAACTTTTACCTCATAGGGGTGAAAATTTGAGCCTGATGAGAACAAAACAGGATTTTTTTTTCTTACATCATAATTGCCATTATGTAGGTGTCCCTCTGGGCTGTTTTGTGTAAAAATTTCCATGCAACAAAATTGCATTGCTAGTCTGAGTGCAATAACAGTCAGTGTAGTAACAAATGTAAGGCTTTAGTCATTATCCTGTTTTGACATTTCTCCTAATCATTACTGTACTTTCTTTCTTAAATACTCAGAATGTTTAAACATTTATCTAACTTACTTGTAGTCCCTTCAAGAGAGTGCATGTAAATGAATATAGCCACAGCAACTGAGACGTTTCAATTTAGGTTTTGTACAAATGTTTTCTGTATTCCAAATAAAGAAAGGATAGTCTCTTACATTCTTTGCAAAGAAATGCCATTTTTAGGTTTAGAAAAAATTTAAAGTACACTTGCATATTGCGCTGACATTCACCAGCAGTATTGATCTTGACCTCAAGCATGCATAATTTATGGAAAATAAGCAATATATTACTGAATCTTTGTCTGTACAGTATTCTTTACTGTAGTGTTTATTGTGTAGCTAGTAGGTGTATAGATGACCTACATGGTAACCTGAAATTTGTGCAAAGCATTTAGTGATATTAGCTTCCCTTCCATTCCCAGTACTGAGGGGAGAATTTTTCTCTCTTTTAAGGATGGTGCTTCCTTTATAATATAGTTGTTTTTGTGCAGTTTATGACTATGCGGAAAAAGGAGATCTTGACAAAGGACTTGGAATCCAAAAAGAATATTAGGGGTAACAATGTGTCTCTCAGAGATCATTAAGTAACAACAATTTTAAAAAGCTCGGAGATACATAGCAGTCTATAGCATTTTAGTTTGCACAGTAGCAGAAGGCACCGTCCTTAAACTCAAGTTTGGTGATTCTTAAACATTGTCAAGGGAGGTTTTCACTCAATTACATACAGTTTACTGTGAACAACAAGTTCTTGGATTCGTGAAGCTATCTTAGACTAAGATGTGGGCTAAGCATTGTTTAAAAACAAAAGTCTGTTGTTTAAGAACAATACTTAGCATCCATTTAAGCTTAGGAGAGGTTCATGTATCCATCCTTAAGGACTAGTTCCAGTGAACAGTTTCTTGTAACATAAAGCCTGAGTTGTGATTTGCGGTAGGCAGTGGTTGTTGTGGAGTGGGGGGCATGAACGTAAGAACTTTTCTTCTTCCTTTGTCCTTTTGTAGACTTCTTTCCCTAGTAAATCAAACCTCTCAACCTTTTGCTTAAGGGACCTATAACTGTTTCACACCACCATGAAAATTTTATCGCACTTCCCTGCCTTCCCAAAATCCTTTCTGTCCCCCTTCCCCCAGGTTCCTAACAGTGCCCCCCTCCCCTCCCCCCAACTTTTATTAAAACAACTGCATTACTACTATGACCAGCTTAATCCTTTTAAGTCCCTAGGGTCAATAGGTCAGGGTTGCATGTGGCAACTTTGGAGAGTGCAGGGGAAACCTCAAGGTTTTCCTTCAAAATCTGTAAACAATCCCTGTTGCTGTTCCCAACCCCCACCCAGCCCAATACCTCTCAAGTTAAAGTGCCCCTAACCCTTCAATTTGTTTTCTTTTGGTAGATTTCCATATCTTTCAAGAACTCATTTTCAAAAAAATTTTTGAGAAATATTGAATCCTTTTTTTTTTACAAGTGCTAGAAGTGAAGGAAGTCTTGTCGATGTTTTCACCTATCGTTCGCATTAGTCCCCCTTTCGGCCAAATGTGTCCGAATATGGAGCGTGACGTAAGAAAAGGACACCGTGCAAAAATATGCGAAGATTCGCGGTGATGTTTCAATTGTAAACAGAGAAAATGGTTGAAAAATGTGTGGTTTTTGGATGCAGCGACTCTTGAAATGTAGAGAAAGGAATCAGCATGCACAAGATTCCTTCAGAATCCTTCTGGTGTCCTTTTCTTCCGTCAGCTAAGAAAGTGTCAAATATCGGACGCTTCTCATTGGCTCGTTCCTAATGAGCCCACAAGACAAAAATTAGTCCAGCGGGGCTTAAAGCGCGCAAAAATTTAGAAATTTCAGTAACTTTTAGCGCTCGTAAAAAAAAGGATTCAATATTTCCAAAAAAAAATTTCGAAAATGAGTTCTTCACAGATATGGAAATCTACCAAAAGAAAACAAATTGAAGGGTTAGGGGCACTTTAAGTTGTCTACTTTTTAGATTGCTTTCTGTTGTTTTAGCTCAGATTCCCCAGAAATCTTGCATGTGGTCCTCAATTCCTTCAGAAAACAATGCCCCAGTGTTCTATCCACTTCTTTGCATTGTGCTTCCTTTTGTGATAAAAATGGAAATCTTGCTCATAATCATGGGCTTTTATTGTAAACAAAGCACAAAGCAACAGCTAAAACATGGTGGCAATGTTTTCTGAAGGAATTGCCAGGCCACATGCCAAAACTCCAGTGAATCTGAGCTAAAAAAACAAAAACAATCTACCAGTAAAAAGCATGATAGGTTACTTATGCACCGAGACCTTCAATTCTTGCAATGAACAGGATCGCCATGGGGCTGTAATGCTTTTGACCTGTAGGGTGTTCAGAAGCACTAAGGGCATTCAGTTTGTTGGGGGAAATTCCTGGAGAATACAACTTAACTTTGAAAATGGTACTGAGGGTACAAGCCACCAGGTCACCAAGCTTTCACTGCAGTAGCTGTTTATTTTTTTAACAAAGAGTGACCTTTATGGTTTGTAAAAATCCCTTTCTATGGTGCAAAAAATATAATGTTCATAATAAATGAAAATGTTGCACTGGTTCCCAGTGAAGTATCGTATTGACTTCAAGATATTGTTAATTACGTATAAGGCTATCCATGGACTCGCTCCAGCATATCTTAGCGAACTTATCACCCTAAAGACAGTATCTAGATATAGTCTTAGGTCATCCAGCGAAGTCCTCCTTCAACCGCCCAGAATCAAGACTCTGCGTACGCTGGGTGATCGTAGCTTTACTGTAGCCGCACCAGCGCTCTGGAACAATTCACCGAACGCAGTTCGCTGCGCACAAAGTGTTCAATCTTTTAAGGACAGGTTAAAAACTCATTTATTTCGTCAAGCCTAATTAATTTTAAATTATATTTATTTAGGATATCTTTATTGTAAAGCGCGCGAGAGCATCTGTTTATGATTCGCGCGCTATATAAATAATAAATTATTAAATTATTATTATAAATATAATAAACACTTTGAAATAATTTATAATTCTCTTAAAAATAAATGTTCATCATCCAAAAAATTATCACAGGTAATGTTTCAAGTACCGGTAATAGCTTTGCTAATCTTTACCTTAAATTCCTAAGTATTTATCAGAAAGAGTAGAAATAGTAATGAATTAACTTTGCTTTTCTGTTGCGGTAGAACTAGAATTGAAGGGCTGAGAGTATAACCGACCCAAATGACTTTTTAGATCGCTTTTTGTTGTTTAACTCAGATTCACTGGAGTTTTTGTATGTGGCCTTGAATTCCTCTCAAATAAGGTTGCTCCAATGTTTTATCTGCTGCTTTGCTTTTCATTTTGTGATAAAAACAGAAATCTGCCCATAATCACAGGTTTTTATTGCAAACAAAGCACAAAGGAGCGGATAAAACATTGGAGCAACGTTTCCTGAAGGAATTGACAAGGCCACATATAAAAACTCCAGCTAATCTGAGCTAAAATAACAACAACAAAAAAATGATCTAAAAAGTCATTTGGGTCGGTTATGCTCTCAGTCCTTCAATTTCCTCAAATTCATGAATAATTTGTTCTTTTTGACAAGTTGCTGTTTACTCATGAGACGTGCCTTGAGTGAATTAAGTTCTCATTTGTGTGGTTTTCGTTGCAATAACTTTTTTATATTGTTTCAGTCAATGTAACTTGTCTTGCAAGGTTACACGTCAATAAGTTCATAGTCACGTTGATTGAAGGCTGCACCATGTACTATGGCATGATTATTTGTTTCCTCCACTGTGAAGTAACTTTTCCCAAACTTCACTGGCCGATGCAGTAGGCTTGGGACAACAATTGACTATCTCGGCAATGAGGGTAGCAGAATCCTGAAAGATAAACAAAACACTTACTTATTCCAGTTCACTTTTATCAAACCCAGAAATTATTTGGTTATCTGACACAACTTGGAGGATAGCTAGTCAAAGAATAAGTACCATGAGCCTGGACTGCAAAAAGTAGACTACGAGTAGTCCCCCATTTTTCCCCAGGGATAGTAGGGCGAGCGACACGCGAGCACGCGTGAAAATCACTCCACGTGAGAAAAGGCGACACGCGGCGCTTTCCCCGCCGCGTGTCCCCTTTTCTTGCATGGGGTGATTTTCACGCGCGCTCGCGTATCGCTCGCCCTACTATCCCTGAGGAAAAATGGGGGACTACTCGTAGCCTATGCAAAAAGTCTCTAGAGGTCCATAATTATCAGAAATTATTGACAGATAACCTACAACTGCCTGCAGTTGGCTCCCAAGGATCAGATACATCTTTGACATATTTGTAGGAGCATCAGAGCTGTCATGTGAGGACTTTAAAAGGGACACTGTCATAGATATTTTGCTGTGTTTCCGTATAAAATGCGAAAATATTTGACAAGTACTTTTACTGTACCATGAAAGAATTTTTGTTGTCAGAGCACTTAGTTTTGATCTTTCTACATCCTCTTCCAAGCGTGGGGGGAGGATTAGCACTTTCGAGAGGTAACTTTACCAGTCCCCTTCCTTGCCCGTGCCCCCCCCTCCCCCTGATGGCTGATGATAGGTGCATTAATTAGTCTGTTGCTTTTGTGCTGTTGAATGACTGGACATGAACACGACAGAAGTCTGATTACGCTGGGATTTACAGCACATAAACCATTTAATAAAACCATCATTATACTGCTATTGAAACAACAGCACAAGTCCATCATTTCTTAAAAGAAACTATAAAACCATACCTGGCCAATAGGTTTCTGTAAAACTTGGTGTTTAATTATCCATGTAAACACCAAGACTATCAAGAGAAGTGCCCTGCCTTTGAAGGACATTCATGATAATTCAGAAACTTGGAAAGATTTTGAATGACATAACCATACCTTTTGATACAGGTGTGTCTGAAGCCTGTCTTCAAATTCTGCTCTTTTTGCAATCTCCAACTTTCTCTTTAAGAATGTGTTTTTTGCAATGTTAGATTTCATGCTCCTGGAAAGAGAAAGAAGCACAAACAACTTAAAGAAAACTACCAAACATTAACATCAACACCAACACCGTCACAATCTCTCGAGTTCACTTCATCAGTTGACACCACCATCATCATCATTATAACAGCAAAGGGTGTCTGTCTGCATTTCACTGCACACTCTTCAAGGTTTGGCGAGCCCATGGAAAATGTAGGTATGCTAAATTATTAATCTTGTACCCAGATCTCACTGCGAGTTTGGAAATGTGAAAATGGGTGCCTGACTGGGGGAGATCTTGCCTGCCAACTTATGGGGTCTTAAGAAAACCCCAACCATCTCAAAACTAATGCATTTTCATCCACGTAAGGTAACGATTTCATTGATTACCTGCACTCAGTGCACTGTCTTGGATTATGGAAATCACTTTGTTTTTTCTGTTAAAAATTCAGAAATTAAGTGAGTATGCCACTAAGTAGTGTAGCTGTTTACATCTAACTCCATATTAAAGAGCTCTATTAAAACAAGCAATTGGAAATTCGAAACAACAGCAAAACCAAAAAAACTTGAACACCTCACCTAGATTAAGATCACACTAAATGCAACTTACAGACGGAACAGAATTGATCTTCGAAAGACACAACAAATTGCCCAACCTAAAACTAAACGCATATGATGCATATGAGGACATAACAACAAGACAACTGAATCACCCCACTCTACACAACAATCAACTCCAATATCAACACCCAAGAACTCCGAACCTGGACGCTAGAAGAAACCAGACTCCTTTGTCAGAGGCAACCACACCCAAGAGAGCTGTCAGAGAACCTGCCTATTTGAAACACTACATAAGGAAATGAGCTCTAAACTCCCAAAACACTACTGGAATGCTGAGAGAGAAAAAGAAACTGATAAACAAAAAACTTTATTTGATACAGCTACTGCAAGTTTGAATTTTTTTTTATTTTTTTGTTCTTTGTACTATGTGATATGTTTGATCCAGCACTACTTTCTCAAAGGAGGAAGGATGTTATGTAATGTAATAGGACACCATGCAGGTGCAGTTCTCATGCTGAGTCACCCTCCATGTATATTACTATCTTAATTACCAATCATTCAGTTAAATAAAGCAACTTGAATAGTGAACGTAGCACTAAATACACCTGTGAGTTCAAACAACCTATCTCACTATGTTTCATCAAGAAAGAAGAAATTTTGAAAGATTGACAGCCAAAATCATACCTGGCCAATAGGTGTCTGTAAAACTTGGTGTTACCAATGTAAACACTAAGACTACCAAGAGAAGTGCCCTCAGCCTTTGAAGGGCATTCATTACAAAACAGAAAAAAACTTGGATAGATTTTGAACACCAAAATTTTAATATTTGGATCCCAATGAGTAAGGAAGGGTAAAAAATGCATCAAATTTCATCCTTCCCTCCACCCCGCTGGAAATTCCAATTTAATTCAAACTTTCACTTAAAAACTTTGTTTTTTGAATCCCCCTCCACTTTGGAGGTTATGGATATTTTCTGAAACTGTATTACTATCATAAAATGGCACTGACCTTTTCCATTTTGTTCATTAAATTTTCAATCTTTAAACTTTCAATTTTCCTTTTATTGCCAGCAACTGGTTGATCAACTGGTCGTACAACAGTCTTCACTGTCTGCTCAGCTGTTGCAAGCAGAAATATTATACGATTAAATATTAGGCAAAGTAATAAAAGTGCAATGCATAGATAGGTAGAAACTGAACTGTGGTTTCTGTAGCAAGAAGTAACAAGGAATGCTGCTACTCTCCCTTGTGCCAGATGGGATGCTAGTCCATCGCAGGATACCCAGCATGAATTGATTAGGATCATGAGTATTACCACAGTTACTCCCGCCTGGATAAAGATGATAGTCCATCACAGGATACCCGGCATGAATGGGGTGATAGTCCTTCACAGGAGAACCCAGCATGAATTGATTAGGGGTATTACAACTCCCTCCTTGGTGGGATGACAGTCCATCACAGGATACCCAGCATGAAGTGTCTAGGAGAATTGCTACTTCCCCCAGCCCACCAGATGGAATGCTAGTCCATCCCAAGCCTTTTAGATTTCCCATCAGTATACTAATATCCACATGAGAGACAACAAATTAAAAGTTATTATGTAAGGATGGTAACGCCTTTTGCTACTGTGCATACATTCTATATATCTTGGGATGGTCTCAGAAAATCTAAATTATTAAGGATGGTGCCCAGTAATTCAAAGGAATTTTTGCATAGTGTATGACTATGGGGGGGAAAGAAAGATCTTAGTAAGTGTTATTGAAATCTAAAAGGAACATTGGGGTAACCAGGAATTTTTTAGAGATAACTAAACGTCAATATTTTTGAAAAAATATTCCACACATTGTTTTGTATTTTGAAGCTTTTTACAATTTTTGTTGCTTAATTATCTCTGAAAGAAGAGGGGTTACCGCCAATTTTCTCCTTAGATTTCATAACCCTTGCTAAGATCTGCTTTTCCCACATAGTCACAAACTGCACAAAAATATATCTGCATTTGGAGGCACTACCTATATTGTAATAATTATAATAATAATAATAATAATAATAATAATAATAATAATAATAATAATAATTAACAAGTACTTATATAACGCAACAAATCCCAACAGTTCATGGCACTTTACAATACATAAAAATAAGGAAAATAGAAAATATACTGTGTGAATATGTTTATAACAAAACATAATAATAAGTATATAACAAAACTTGCCTAACGTGAGAGTATCTACTGTAGATACCAGGACCAATGTACATTTTTTCCATTTATTTTAAAGGCCCACCTTCACCCAAGAGTCATTGTGGTGGTTTGTTTTTGTTTTGAAATGCTGTATTGTCCAAACGCGTGATCTTATTGGCTGTACGAACTCAAGCGGTTCATGCGGGTTTCCTCTACGACTCGTGCTGGAAGGAAAGAATATTTGTGATCGTTTATTGTTTTCTCACTCGACTCCCGCTCAAATAAAATGGGGGGGGGGGGGGGGGTTCATATATGAAAACTGTTCCTCGGCGCGCAGCACATCTTGGGTGAATGTGGGCCTTTAAATAAAATATTCTAACCGCCATAATAGATTAAAAACACAAAGAACTTTGAAAACAAAATAGCTAAAAAAAGGCAATGTACTTACGGCATTCTTGGTCAGTCTTGTGTTTTTTCATTGCCATCATTTTTAATTTTCCTGAACAGAAGTTATTCATTTCATCATTATCTAAAATAAAATAAAAAACAAATTCAATAACAAATCACATAATCACTCTCCAACACTTTTTCACCTCCACATCCAAGGAAAACAGTAAAATATTCCATGCCAGTTTGAGTTAACATTATTGAAACCTACCATCTGTCATTTTGCTGTCATCTTTTTTTTCATAAGTAAGTGTTCTTGAGCCAGATGACAGTAGAGCTAACTTCTTCTCGATAAAGGAATCTTGTCCTTCATTCTCTTCTCCTTCAGTACTGATTTCATCCTGTGCAACACCATTGAAATACATTTCAACACAATTCAAGATCATGTACAGTATTTTAAATCAAATTAACACTGTACTTATCTAAAATAATGTTTCGGAGCCCTGTTAAAACATGGTAAATCAGAGAAATAAACAAATAAAATAATAATAATAACTTACGTGAGGAAAATAATCCCTCTACTAACTGGGGAACACCTAACTAAGATAAGATTCAACAAACAAACATTGAACCACAACATATACATGATTAAAACTATATGCACAATTAATTTCGAAACATAATTAACATCCAGGGCTGAGTTGCTCAAAGCATGGTTAGCGCTATTGGTTAAGAGGTATTAAAACCTATAGGTTGTCATGGCATTTAACCGGGGTTAGTGCTAACCATGCTTCGAGCAACTGGGCCCAGATGGGGAACAAAGTGAAATGTGCAGTTCCAGACAAAATCCATACTCTCCCCATGAAAGGTTTTTAGTTGTTTTGCACCCGATCAACCTCCCTCCAGGAAATTCCAGTTTAGCTTTATACCTCATACTTTGTTACGTTTCTAAAATTTTGTCTTTTAAGACCCCCCTCCCCCTCCCCTTAGGAATTTCAATGACCTTCCATTGGGTGGGTATGGATTTTTTCTGGAACTGCACAATAGAAGGATAAATTGCAAAGACATCAGCCACTCTAAAATGAAAGGAAAACGGCAGCCAAATGAAGGTGGGGCCATTGGACCAGTTTTAACTTTACTGCAAATGAGTGGAACTCCCTTGATCTATCACTGAGGGGAGCCACCAGTTTACCCCGCTTTAAATGAAGCCTTTCCAAAGTGGTTTTTAAATTACCTTTTAATTAGTGAATTCCGTGTATTTCCTTTATTACATGCTTTTTTTTGTTCTTAAATATCATGTGCATATAAAATTCAGTAATTGTAGACTCTTCATTCGTTAACTTTTTCCTTGTTGATGTGCTTCTATTTTTTTTAAACTTTTATCATGTTAATTATTATTTTTGGTCTTAGAGGACCCTTCTGTAAATCACTAGTGTTAGTGAAGTTGGCATCCTCAAATATAAAGATTATTATCATTCATTCAGTTAAAGTGTGGGAAACCTCATGGAGTGTCCCACATTTTCCTCACTAGGGCTAAAATTAAATGATATTTTATACTCTGCCTCATTTGTCTTATATCTAATTTCCAATTCCAAATGAGAAAAAAGTTGTGAGAGAAATGAGAGAAAACAAATGAAGGAAAAATTCAACCACATTTCATTACTTGTTACTCTGCAAAAAATAAGTTCTTCTAGTCCCGAAGCTGTACTGTAATGTACAGGAAGAGCACCTTACATGCACATAAAACCTGCAATCAGGTGCATTTTTTTTTTGTACACCACATGGGAAATTCATTTCAACCAATCAGGCTGCAGTTGTCCAAAGAGTGAATAAATTTTGGCAGGTACTAAAACCAGGAACACCGGAACACCCCGGAACACTGAATTTGACAGTGTTGTTTTGTTTTCCCGTTACAGACCATGTAAAAAAATAAAATGTCACATGTAATTTGTTTACCCACATAACATGAAAGAGTTACGTACTGGCCGGTTACAAGTTATCAACCTTTTTCGCTTGATCTTTCTTTACCCATTACAGACCGCATGATATTCTCTGGAGAAAATAATTATCCATTCATATTCACGCGACTATTTGAAAATTTCCAAAGACTATGATCACATAGGGAAAGCTGGAATGGTGGAATGGCGCTCGCCTCCCACCAATGTGACCTGGGTTCACTCCCCGGACCCGCTCCCCGGACCCGCTGTCATACGAAGGTAGAGTTTGTTGTTTGTTCTTCTCCGGGTTCTCCGGTTTTCCTCCCTAACCCTAAAACCAACTCTTCTAAATTCTAATTCGATCTCATACACGTACACTTTATAACAAGCTCTAAGCTCTTTCGTTATACGTGGGTAAACAAATTATTTGACATTTTATTTTTTACATGGTCTGCAGTGGGAAAACAAAACAACACCGTCAAATTCAGTGTTCTGGTGTTCCTGGTTCAGTTTAGTACATGCCGATAATTTTAACCACTGGATAGGTTGCTATACCGCAGATGAAATGTGTGCAAGATTTTCCCGATAGCCCTATAATTCGTGGATGGAGTACGAGCATATGTAAAATTTAAGTATGGGATTGTGTGGAAAATTTGCCTTGAGAGAGTTAGTTGGAGTACATTTGCTCCGCTGAATAGTGACTTATCCAGTGGATAAAGTTATCCGCTCTTTGAACAACTGGGGCCAGAATTACAGCCATTACTCAGACGTTACATATTTTGCAAGGAAACCTGGTTGTAACACCACAAAACAACGTCAGTTTACTCAGGCTAACCTCCATACTGCCCTAGCCATGGCACTTTTCAAAAGTTTTGCAGGCACCAATAGCCTATAAAAATATGCCTGCAAGAGCAGACACCAGTGTAATCTGGCTTTTGTTTCACCGGTCACGAAACAAAAGCTGGAAAAGGTATCTGCTCTCACAAGCTAATAAACTTGTCTTTTATGAGCAGTTAAGCATATAAGCTTAACTTCACAAGCTTACCTCTGTGCAGAGTTCCGCTTTTGCCTCTTCACTGCCTTCACTCGCTAATGAATCAAACAGACCAGAATATCCACATTCTTCTGTGATATTTTCTGATTCCGCTATGCTTTCGCTTAAAATTATCTCAAGGCCCTCAGAAATAGACGCTCCGCTTAATTCCTGCTGAGAATTTTGCCCATGTCTAAAACTCTCTTCCACAGATGAAGAGCTTGACTCTGCAAGAAATACACTCTCTTGTCTACCCAACACCACAGGGGAGCTTTTTCCATCAGCTAGCAATGACTCTTCTGTCGTCTCAAAACTTTCATCGTCATAAGAACATTTACTTCCCCGAGAATCAGGCGAAAAAGACATCTCAACTACAATCTAAAAACTTTCCCGCCATTTTGGATTTGAGCCGGGGCATTGCCTATTTCGTCGGGGAGGGGAGGGAGAGGGCTATTTTGTACCCATGTGAGAAGTCACGCGGCACCAAAGGGAATCTTGCTCATGATCACGCGTGAAAAACGTCCATCTTGTCTATCTTGTCTTGGAGGGTGTTGTTGATGGCCTGAAGGGGACTCCCATATAAAAGTGAATGGGGTGATTGTTGTACCTTTTAGGGGTTAAAATTCGTGGTTTGGTACCCCTTAAGCACCCTGCTAGCAGAGCCTTTCTTTTGCTTGCTCGATTTTGGCAAAGAGAAAGACAAAAGGAGGCTCTGCTCGCAGTCTAAAATGACTTCCGTCAGCAGGTATTTTACACGGGAGTCCCCCCTCCCGGCTTGATGGACGTTCGATCTCTCAATTCCTTCCCTGAAACGAAAGCTACTCTGTAGTTCTTCATGATTTTTTTTTAATCGCCTTGCAAAAATCATGGAATGATCGGCTTGCGAGACCTTCAACAAGATTACGAAATTAAAATTAAATGCATGGACTGAAACCTACGGATACTTAACGGACATTCAGTTTGGTATTGGCGTCAAAGAAAGAAAGGAAACCAGCGCTTAGCAGTGTCTTTCGTTTCACGAGCCAAACCAGCCAAAGGTATCAGGGTCACATTTTATAGCATACACATCACGCCAAAATCGGACGAAACGCGCCAACTCCGCCAGGGCAAAGGCCTGTCTTACGACAGGCTAATGTTTCATCCGACGGACTTCATTCTCTGTTCTGGGATACCATGAGGATTTTTGTCTTGTTCATGTTTTTTGCTTTTGGGGCAGTTTTCCTGGATTTTTATCGATGTGGTCAGCCATTTCGCACTGGGGAGGGGAGAGTATGTTGACTATGTTTATTTGCACGTGAGATTCTTCCTTTGATGGTCACGCGTCACGCGTATCATGCACACGAGTTAGCGAACAGCTTACTTACACTTTGTATTCCCGTTTTGCTGAAGCGAAAAAAACATGTATGAGCATGTTTTGAGTTCCTCACAGGGCTACTTGACGGCGCTTTTAGTTATTTTCTATTTCATCTTTTTGTTAGCAATGATGTTTTTCCAGGCGTGATTGGGGAGCGAGAAAAATGAAAAGGGACTTAAGACTCCCATCAAGAGTTTATTAGTTTTCTAGTTTTACGAAATTTTGGGCTGACAATATCCACTAAAATGAACCCAGGAACCTTAGATTTGAAGTTCAGTCCAGTCAAAATCACTATCTGAACAAAGCGCAGATTTCCCAAATACGAGTGAGTGTATTAGGGTCTAAAGGAAGTCTAAATCTCTGTATAAAAGGGAATCAACGCAATGATTACGCAGAAAAATTAAGAAATATTAAGCAGGTGGCATTTTTTTCTTAGCTTCTGTTTTTTCTTTGAAATGCACTGTCGTTTGCCAGTTTTTTCCTCGCGTGCTACACCTATACACATGTACAATACACGAGCCGTGCTCACAAAACGTGAGCCGGTCACCTGTAAGGAGCCTTCCCAAGTGACTCCAGCGGTGACAAATAAATTACGCACGTGAGGTGGATTCGATTGTTCGATCGTTTCCGCCAATCACACAGTAGCAAGCCACTTGCTCAGATTTTACGGATGAGGTTCTCGCCGGTAACTTCTCTGTTTACACGTGAAGTTGGCCAGGAAAATATTATTTATGCTCCGCGAACAGAGTCAGAGTTACAGTTCCAACGTTTGTCTAGAAAACGTAAGATTATCACCAGGTTATTCTGTTTTTGTAGTTTTTCTTCCGAGAAAGGCATTTAGAAGAGTCGAATGTAGCTCCGAGGCTGTGAGGTAAGCCAAGTAACATAAAACAACCAAACTTATAACAACTGATGAATTAATCGTAATGTTGCGTATGAAAATGTGGTGTTTTTCCCTCTTGTTAGAGCACTTGGAATCGAAGGTTTAATTACTACAGCAACCAAACATGAATACCAATTTCTTGAAGAATTACATGGACCTCGATGAGTTTTTAGCTGTGAAGGACCTGTGCTCTGGACTCTCGCGCACGGAAAGCGATTATTCCGAAGATGAAATGGATCAGGACCTTGTCAGCTTTATTGACGAGCAAGACATCCCATCAGAATGTGGTTTGCCTGCCCAGTTCAACATAAACAACACTCCGCTAACGTCACCAAGCGCCGTCAGCATCTCCGATACAGACGAGGGTATAGGCGGGAGCGTCTGCAGCTCTGAGAATCCTGCTTCCTCGAGTTCATGCGAGTCTTCGATTTCACTGAACGAAAATGATAGAACTCCCCGGGTGAGAAAGAAAAAATCTGCAAGCGTATGCACAGAGAAAGAAAGAGCAGCTCCGAGAAAAAGAAGGAGAAAGACTTCGGGTGATAAAGGGACGGCCGCGGAAATCGTGAAGCAGAGAGCAGGAAGCGTTATGTCAAGAAATGCCCGAAAGTCGGTCGACGATGCTTCTAAGGATGACAAATATTGGGAGAGACGGCGAAAAAATAATCAAGCTGCGAAAAGGTCTCGCGATCTCAAGAGGCAGAAAGAAATGAGCGTAAAAGAGAGAGCTGAATCTTTGGAAGAGGAGAACAGACAACTGAGAGAAGAGGTGCAACAACTTAAAGACTACCTTAAATCCCTCGACGATAAGAAGGACAAAAAATGCTGAGACCTAAAACTGAACGGTAATTGCGGTGAGGGAAATAGTTTCTGCATAAAACTGTTGTCTTATATATAGCAGTAAATATTTATC
Source organism: Pavona decussata (assembly GCF_977016875.1). Lineage (NCBI taxonomy): Eukaryota > Metazoa > Cnidaria > Anthozoa > Scleractinia > Agariciidae > Pavona > Pavona decussata. The sequence continues at coordinate 2,935,591 of NW_028145758.1, read as the reverse complement.
TTTTATAGCCGACCACCTGACACCTTATCTTAGCAGAGGGTTGTCCCCCCCCCCCCCCCACACACACACACACCTCCCACAACAAACCCCCTATTATTGGGTGGGAATCACCTCCACAAAAAAGCTTAAGGATATATTAAACAATCTGAGTATTTTACAGTTAGCTGAATTGAGGAAATATGGTAGTTTCTGCAATTTTGTTGCTCATTAGCTGTGTTGCTATGTCATCTTTATAACATTTTTCTTTTGCCCCAAGTTTTAGTCTTCTCTCTGACCACTAGTTAGATTTGTTTCATGTTAGTCCCATGTTTCAAATCGGCCACAGTTTGTAAATAGCCAACTGGTAAGCCTCCCTGCCAGTTGGGATTTTTGAGATGTTTATGTTTTGTTTGTTTAAAAATATTTTTTTTTATGTACACGGTCTCACAAGCTTCTAGCTTTAAATCTAACTGTGTACATTAAATAAATGTGCTTTTTCAAAGAGTCTCCTGTACATTCTTTAATAAATTGGAATAAGTTTGAGACTTTTATTTCAAGTAATGCGCACTATTACATATATTATGTCTTTTATGGTATTGTAACAACTTTGGTGGATTTGGTACTTCGGCAAGGGGGGGGGGGGGTACACTCATATAACAGTGATGAGGTGATAATTTAAGGAATAAAGTTTTAGTACCTGTCAGGGTGTTTTCGACCATCAGTAGAGTTAGGGATTGAAAGCTGCTTGTCAGAATCTCTAAGGGATGAAAATAAATTTGATCCAAGTCTTTTTTTTTTTTTTTTCCAGGGTTTCTTCATACTTTTTATATGTTTCATTCCTTTATAAGGAAGCCCTCCCACTCTCTTGGAATTAAATACTGTTTATTTGATGCTAAGGGATATAATTTTCTTAAGACGTATATAAAATTTTGTACATAAATCCAAAAATTGCATACGTTTTGCTTGTAAATGAAATGCTGTACACTCTTTGTTTGGCTGAATGCTTTGAAAGAAAGTAAAATTGATAGGTTTGAGAGAAGGGCTACAGTATTAGTTGTTGGTTGTCATGTTAAATAGTACAATGGGAAAACACTGATCCCTAGTCATCTTATGTCAAACCTCGTTTTCTTTTTTTATTATTACTATTTTTTCTATCAAACCATCTTTTACTCCTGTTAGTTGCACACGCAAAACCATTCTATTTTGTAGTGAGTAACCAGTTGAGAGATTGAGTCATCAAAATTGAGCCTTATAATTTGGGTGTAAAAATGAAGGGGTGCCAGGAAAAAAAGCCTCAAGTGACTTCTGATAAATTGCTTGATTCTCCTTCCAAATTGCCTTGTATTCGCTTGTGAAACAAAAGGACAACTTGAATTTACATCAACAGTCACTTGGGGCGTAATTTCACGCACCCCTTCAAATAATAAAGCGAACAAACTCAACGGGAGCAAAAGTTAACTGCTGGGTCTCCTGCAAATTATATTCATTTTCTTCATTGTTGAATAAATGTTTCTTTCTGTCAGGCCTGCATTTATGAATATGGTAACTTGCAGCATCTTGAAGTGGGCAAACTCAAAAGTAACAAAAAAAAACAATTACATACAGATTTTTCCAGACACCATAACTTACTAGTACCAGTGCCAGTCTTGATTGTCTGAGCGAGGGCATAGAGAGAAACAGGGTTTTGATGTACATCTGAAATAATGTAAACATGTTAAAGGTCTGAAAAAGGCAGGTGTGCAACACCATACCTTGGCCTGAAATGGGGTAAAACCTGGGGAAATTAAAACAAGGATCAACTAGAGCTTAAAATGTCCAAAATGACTTCTGTCAGAGATATGGTGGTACCATTTAGGGTATTGAGCCAAAAAATATGAGAGGAACTAATCTTGTTTGTCAACTAATTTGGTACCTCCTAGGGGTAAAAAAATGTTTGGACCACGCCCACAAAACAGAATTCTGGTACCTTCTAGGGGTTCTTTTCAAAATTTCCGATGGTCACCCCTGAAACTTTTATTTGGGAGTTTAAAAACATTCTTAACAAGTGAAATGAAACCCTGGGTTAACTTTCAATCAGGGATTAGCAATAAATTATTAAACAGCTTTCAAACAACCGAGCCCTGTGTGAAAAGAGATTGTGGGAAACAAAGTTTCTTATTAAAGGAAACAATATGACAGAGACTTAAAGCTTCAAACCACCACTTATTATGCAACAGATTTTTTTATTATTATTATTATTAGCCTTTCACAACACCAACATTTACAATAATAAACACTACATAGACTACTTATAACAGTTACGATACTGACATTAACAGGACATACTATTTGTACTGACTATAACCCCAGCATACTTTAAGACATTCTTGAAGAAATTCATCAGGCTAGTGAAATTAAACAGTCAAATTTAAATGTTCTTAAATCATAGCCAGTCTTAATGCGCAAAGTCACTCTGTAGACGCCCCCTGCCCCCCTGGTTTGGGGTTGGCGATCACTTCTGTCCATATGGGAGAAAGCTGATAGGCTCCCTACAGAGCGTCTACAGAGTGACTTTGCGCATTTATCGTAATAATCAGCACCTTCGGAAGTCTATTTAAGGCTTCTGACACTCTTCATGTTTTTCAAGCTTTGATAAAGATGGCTGACAGTCATCGAAACTGTCCGCATCAATAGGACGTTAAGACTGGCTATGATTTAAGAACATTTAAATTCGATACTTTAAGACATACAATACTTATCATACGTACTTGTCAGATCTCATATGCAACACAACATGACAGTGCCTCAACCAAATGTCAGGCATGAGAACAACACAAGTGCAATTTTCATTTCAAACCAGTTGCATTTCTAGAGTATTCTCTCCTTCCTGCTACTGAAACGACTGAAGGTCAAGAGAGAGACTCCAGGAATGAGATTATTGTGAGAGGACATAACCTGAACAACGTTTGAACAAATCTAAAGGTCTGTAATGATGAAGACTAATAAGTAATGGCACGAACTAGTAATACTTAAATTATATATTTATTATAATTTATTATAATTTATAATCATTTATAAGAAAAAAATATATATAAATAGCAACGATAAGCAAGTTAAGCATTTAAGAAACTGGCTTCCATGATCTTATACCTTCAAGTTATTTTCACCTTTGCTGTTGTTGCCAGGTTGTTATAAAAGCTGTTGGTGGATGGTAATGGGTTCCCATTTACCAGCCAATAACTTATCGGTCTACAAACATAAATATTAACGATTGTAAATATAGGATTGAGTGGAGTCTAATTCAGCCAGCAACCACACAAGTGATTAACAAAATTGCGGGAATCTAATTTGTTTAACCATGAGTATGATAATAGATTGAATTGGATGACAGAAGGGCCTGTTACCAATCAATCATTTCTGTAATAAAAATCAAGAAAGAAAAGGAGGAAAACTTTTTAGAAAGCTAGAATGAACAGCAGACAACAGTTTTAATTGCAAGAAGCACGAAAAAAAAAAAACTTAACACAGTGTAACTTCCTACTACAGCATGTGCAATGGTGTGTTCTGTCTGTTAGAACAGAAATGGACAGAGCAGCCAAGCGGCTTGGTTAATATCCATCACTATCCACCTCCACTGAGGTGAATAATAGTTAACTATCAATTGAAAGCTCAAACCATGGCTGCTGATAGCCAATCAGATTCAAGACTTCTGTTATAGTTATGATAAATTTGCAGGACAACACCAATAAAAATTATTATTACCCACTATTGCGATATTATTTTGGACTCAGTGAAATCAGTTGTTATACCTGGCCCAAATTTGGACACTGAAAATTGCATAGAATTTTTTGTAGAGTTTTACAACTGTACGATACTAGTATTTTCATATATATCCGCTACGTTTACAGGGCTGTCATTAAGAGGCGAGGGCCAGGGATTTCCCCTGGTTACTAAGAATGTGGCCCCCGACTATTTTCTTACGAAAATAGAAGTAAAATAGTACCAAAAGAAATTCCTAGCTGTTTGATTCCCCACCTACTTGTTGTATTTATCCAGCAACATGAAATCTTAGTGACAGCCCTGCATTTAGTGTAGTGCTGCAGAAGTATAGAATTATAATTATAGTATTTGCATGTATACATCCGCTACACCTGTACGCCTCTACAATATGTATGCCATTTTAATTTACCTCTTGAATTTTTCGCTACAGCTGTCAAAAGGTATTTTAGTTGTAGAGGTGTAGATGGAAATAGTATGGATTATAGAATTGTAGAATAAAATATCTCATACAGCTGTAGCGAAAAAATTCAAACTATAAATGAAAAGAATGTACATATCGCTGCTGAAAAATAAAGTTTAATAAGCAACTTTTGATAAAGATAAATATAAGAGTGAAGGGTGTTGAATAATAAGGTAAATTTATACAACGATTTTTTTTACAAGAATAGGTAGTGGCTGTGCGTAATACTTAAAGAATAATTTTTCATTTTAATGACGCGTTTTCATAAAAAAAAAAATAGAAAAAAAATGACTGAAAGTAAATTCATTATATGTTAAAAGATAAATTAATATAAGGAAACAATATAAGGTAATATTAAGTGTTAAATATTTAAGTCGACATGTTGTATGTCTCTATGTTTCCAGAAATGTTTCCATGGCAACACAATGTTAACTAAAAAGAGCAATGTATAGAATAAAAAAAAGAGAGAAATTAGAGGAAGTAATGTACTTGTACAGCAAAACAACTATATGCAAACTTCTACGCCTATGTGAGTGGCCAAAAACGGGCCACATTTGTCAGTTGTATATAATTTGTACCTAATATTAGACCCCTAAATATGATATAACTCATTAAACGTTTACTTAATTATAAATTCAAAATGATTCTTTTTAATCTATGCATACAGCACGTATCAAATTGAAGGGCCCTGTGGAAAATGGGCATAAGTGACAAATTGGCTTTTAGAAGCCATAATTTCTCTGAAAAACACTGAAGTTTGGCCTACAGACTCGTTATCACATTAGAAGGTTTGTGTATCCTTAAACAGAAAAGAAAGGAAATCATTTCAAGCATCACTTAACAGTGGCTGAGAGCATAACCAATCCAAATGACCTTTCAGATCACATTTTGTTGTTTTCGCTCAGATTTGCCAGAGTTTTTGCATGAGGCCTTGAATTCCTTCAGGAAACATTGCTCCAATGTTTTATTCGCTGCGTTATGCTTTATTTGAAAAAAAAAAACCCATGATTAAATGGATAAGATTTCTGTTTTTTATCACAAAACAAAATGCGAAGTGGATAAAACACTGGAGCAACGTTTCCTGAAGGAATTCAAGGCCACATGCAAAAACTCCAACTAATCTGAGCTAAAACAACAAAAAGTGATCTAAAAAGTCATTTGGGTCGGATATGCTCTCAGTCCTTCAGTTGGTTCAGTTTCTAAGCTAGCCGTAAGCTTGTTGGGCAAATGTGGGACCTTAAATCAAAACGCAAATATGGAACTACGTTTCTGACATAATAATCAGTCTGTATTCTTGGCAAATTAGAGTGAATTTAGAGAAAGTTGGATTCCGAGCCCAAATCAACACTTGCGCCTGTTTTCCACTGGGCTCTTCAATAAGCAAACACACAAAAGATTAACGATTTTGTAATCACTAACAAGCTACCTCAATTATATGATATTTTTTAAAAGCAACATTCTTCTAATCATTTCCACATATAACCATATCCAAATACCCTAAATGTATGTCATCAGATAATCTCAACTCTTAACTAAAACTTCTGTGTTGCTACAAAAGAAACAACGTCAAGCTTTAATATTTTTGATACTTTTAGCTTTATATTAGCTCGTCAACTCTGTTTTATTCCAATATTCTTTGAACCTTTTTTACTGCTCAGAAATGATTTCCAAATTGTGAAAACCATGCTAAAAACAGCACTGTGTTAATGATAATAAATAATAAACAATAAAGACTGATCAGAAATGATCTTTGTACCTGTAGCTTCATCTTCATAGAAATGCAAATGTCCAGATCCAGAAAAAATCCACACCCACCCCAAGGAAGATCATTGGAAATTCCTAGGGGGAGGGGGGTCTTAAAAGTCAAAATTTTCAAAGCAAAGTATGAAACTAAACTGAAATTTCCTGGGGGACTGGGCTGCAAAATAAAAAACCTTCCATGGGTGAGTTAATGGATACTTTCTGGAACTACACAATGAAAACCACAACACACAGCTATACATCATATCACCAGCATATGAATCGTACAGAAAACAACACTGAAAGTTTCCATGTGTAGAGTTTACTTATGGTGTTGTTCCAGACAAATATCCAGAAACTGCACATGTATGTATTTAATAACAAGATCTCATCCATAACACACTAATGAGAGATCTCACCATGCACACAATAGCAAGATATTTAAAGGGTGTCATTAATGATAAATATTTTAATTAATTATTCTTGTTTTGAGTAGTCTGTGCTGGATGGGAAATATCAGGCTCCCCTTCATGGCAAAATTTACAAAATAACGGATTTACGTAACTATGCTTGCTCCAAATGCCATGACGCTGTGCCAAATATTTTCCCATCACATACACACCCACTAAGTCAATAAGTGTCTGTATAGGTACTGCACCTTATTAGTGATACGTCCTTATAAACAAAAATATATTTTCCAATTGTAAATGAACAACAACTTATTGTAAAAACAACAGCCCCCCTTGAACAAATAAATTAACAATATATACAGAAATGTACACTGTATACAAAACAAAATTGCCATCAACTGATAACCTGTCTATTAAAGTGTATTCAGCATTTAGTTTCCTGAAATGTGTACAAAAATAGATGATAGCAAATTGTACATGAAATGTAGCACTTTGAATGTCAGTGTTCACAAATTGCATAATCATACTACAAACAACTAGGGTTTAAGCCTGAGAAACAGACATAAGGGTTTTATTCTGAAACATTCGTATTCATAACCTGATTACTGGGCACAGAGACAACACAAGCAGCAGCTCTGCCAGAGTTTAATGAAGCCACTTCCTCCCACTTATTCTTCTCGGGGTCATATGATTCCACAGCACTCAAATACTTGTTTCCATCATAACCTCCAATAGCATACAGTTTGTCACCAAGACAAGCGGCTCCAACAGCATCTCGGCAGTTGATCATGGGTGCAACCATTGTCCACTGGTCTGTGTTAGGATTGTATCTCTCCACTGAGTCAAACTGGCGAGAGCTGTCCTGGCTCGCAGGGGCATCATGACCACCCATGGCATACAGGAAGTTATCAAGGACTGCCACCCCAACACCTACCATATAACACATTCATGAACAGTTAGTGAATCAGAGCTCCCCTCAAAGTGTGAAAACATTTTGCACTGTTTAGTGTCATTTGCAGAGTACATTTTGCAACAAAACGGAGCTGTTACCTGCCAAAAGTCCTCGTAACTTACCGGGCCCCATAAGTATATTTTTGAATGCTTTTTCGCCGATTACACAGCGATTACAGACATGGTACTTGGCCAATATTTTCATTGAATTATAAGATTTTAAAATTTAGTATTCAAAGCTAACAAAAATTGACTTCTGTTAAGAAACATTTATCACCAAAGACACTTATTGAGCCCGATAAGTTACCGGGACTTTCGAGAAGCGGGCCCCTGGTTGTTGAGAAACTTAAGAGCCACCGAAAACTAAGAACTAAGACCAACATCTAGGACCCCCTTATTTCATCAGTTTTATAATTTAACCAGGGTCATAGTTTTCGTTTTTGCAAAAGCTAAATAAATGACTTTGCGGACACTTCTCCTAAACAAGCAACACGCAATTTTAACTGTACTTGGCTGCTCAATCTGGGCCACACAATTTCTCCAATCCTTACCTCCCCTTCTCTTTAGCATGGGACAAGTTACTCTCCATTTGTTTGTGTGCGGGTCGTAACATTCCACTGAGTTGAGGCAAGCCGATCCATCCCTCCCTCCAACAGCGTACAGCCTCCCATTGAGAACTGCAACACCCACAGTGCTGCGAGCAGTTGTCATTGGCGCAATAAAGCTCCACTGCTTTGTCTCTGGATCAAATCTATGGAAGAAATGATGCTTGATAATTATTATTTAAAACCACAAATAGTTAATTACCCTCAGCAAGGAAATTTGACTAACAAAAAGTCCATTTACTGACAGGAGATGGCTCACTACCAACTCCTTTAGACAAGACACAACAATCACACACTCAAGTGCTGAGAAAAAGCTTAATCAACAACTTCCCTAACCTGGCTTCCACAAATGCATGTGGTAAAAGAAAATTGAAGGTAAAGTTGCACTATGAGCCTAAGTGACCCACACAGCCAGAGCTTAACCAGGATTTTGTACCGGATAGCACGTAACATTTACGTGAAATATAGACAGTAAAAATAACCAGTTACTGACCCTAACAAGAACCCTGCCTTCATAAAGATACCGATAAAATAAACATGCAAGTTCCCTACCTCTCAACTGTACTCAAATAAGACCATCCATCATGCCCACCTACAGCATACAAGGGACCATCCAAGGTGGCCACGCCCAAACCATGACGATGAGTACTCATTGATGGGACAGGGCTCCACTGTTTTGTCCTGGGATTATAACACTCCACGGTGTTAAGAGTCTTCAATCCATCTCTGCCACCAACAACATACAGATTACTGCCCACTACAGCTACATCAAACTGTAACCTTCTGGTTGCCATTGGACCCACCACAGACCATTGATTTCCGCGAGGGTCATAATGCTCGATCTGTATTGCACCCTTTGAGGAATCCATACCTAAGTTTGGGAGAAAAGAACCTTTTGTTCCTTTATAGCATATTCATTCATTGACAAATTATTTTATTTATTTATGGAATTTTAGAATTGTAATTTTGAACTTCTATTTTATTTTTAATTTAATATTTATTGTAAGGCGCAGTTGAATATTTTTATAGAAACTGCACGGTAAAAATTTAAATTTATTATTATTAAAGATCATGAATCTAACATGTATCACATCCCAACTACTCTAAAACAGAACCATGGTGTATTTATGATTTGTGTACTGTAAAAGTTTTAAAACAACATTTTCAACCCAGAGACACCATTTCTTGGTTTTTGTCCACTCCCCTAATGCTAGCTGTGTAATTTTGTGTTCATTGATTCCACTGGCCATCATCGTGATTCACTTTCAATTTCTAATGTTACTTTCATCAATAATTTTTTTCCTAACTTTTGAGCGTGGATGGAATCCAGTCAAGATGGTTGTTGAATAAAAACATTTTTTTTAAATCAGCAAAACAACCAGAAACGCTTGCACTCACCTATAGTAATGTTAATAAAATTATTATTATTATTATTATTATTATTATTATTATTATTATTATTATTATTATTGGAATTTTTATTAATTTTGCAAATATTATTATTTCTTCCTGGTTTAGCAATTTGCTTGGAATATGTTAATAAAGAGATTATTATATTGATAAAATAAGGGAGGGTTCGTGGCGCAGAGACATGATGGCGTCCGCAACCTACTTACCTCTTTTCTTGGTAAGGTTTGCACCAACGTTGAAGTCGAACCACAACTACAACCTCTCGACAATGAGCAATTCAACCTCAGAAGCGCGGTGACAAGTCCGGAGGCAAGACTGGACATGAAGGCAGGGGGCTTTTGGTCTCGAGGAGTTACAGCATTTTTCGATGTCAGAGTAACGCATGTTAACTCCAAGTGTAACCAGGGAAAAGCAACATCGACAATCTTTAAAGAGCAGGAAGAAGAGAAAAAGCGGAAGTACCAACAGAGGGTGCTGGACGTTGAAATGGGATCTTTCACTCCCCTAGTTTTTGGAACCAACGGTGGGATGGGAGCCGACTGCAATTGTTTTCTCAAACGCCTAGCCGAGAAGCTCTCAGAAAAGAATGAGGAACCTTATCACATTACTATCACTTGGATTAGAACATTGCTTTCTTTTGAGATTTTAAAGTCGGTACACACATGCGTACGAGGCTCCAGAACACCTTTTCACAAAATTCCATTTGGGGATTTCATTGATGACTGCCGCTTAAACGCTAGCCAAGCGTGTCTCCGCTAATTTTAGAAAGTGAATGATGGCGTGACGTTGTAAATTAGTATTTTAGGATCTTTTTAACAACTTTTTTATTTCATCAAAATTTTAGTCTTACTATTGTTAAAAAATTGTGCTTGAAAATAGCTCTGTTGTACTTGGAAATAGTCGCTTTTTTTTTAATCGAAATGAATTTTAAATATTGAATTGTAAATAGGTTTTAATAGCTCTTTTTTTCTACTTTTAACTTGTAAATATCAATTTTGCTTGGAATATTATAATAAAGAAAGATTTTATTTTAATATTATTATTATTATTATTATTATTATTATTATTATTATTATTATTATTATTATTACTTTTTTACTACAAAATAACGTTAGCAGTGACAGACTACAATATTCTTGCCCTCAATCACTTGAATGATGCAGAGTTCATAAGTGCCTATTCATGAATAATCCAATGCTTATTAGTGCACCCCGCCCGGATAAGCCACTTAAAATGTTTTCCACATAACGTCAAACAAAAGACTTCCATTATGACATGAAAAAGAATGTTACTCAAGCGTAGTTCCTTTCACGATCACGGTTTTCAAAGTGGCATTGTTTTAGTTTTGAAATTCACTCATTCCCCACAAGTTTAATCTGTGACCTACAAGTTTCGACAACAAGAAATCAAGTTGAGTCTATAACCTTTCACCGCAATGTACAATTGAAACAGGATTGGACTTAAAACACGATTTGACAAGGCACTTCTCGATAGCTTTCACGTTTTAATATTGTGACTCGAGAACAAAAGATTTTATTGATAAAAGAATCAAAGGTTAATTTTACGTTCTGCATGTCACTTACCACCAACTACATAAAGTTTTCCCACAGTTGACTTTCGTGGCGTCGTTCTTGAGTTTTGTAATTGAAAACGTCTTTTTGGAAGAAGTTGATATTTCATGGCCTCGATAATTAGTTCTCGACAGGGGCCCATATCGCGAAACAGTGATGACATCTCGACTTTATCAACAAGAAATTCTGCCGTGAGTAAGGGCAGGCGAACGAAGCTAAGCAATCTAGGCAAGAATTTTTTCCTATTTTCCTCGTCGTGTTCTGCCCAAGCGCATAAGGCTTCAAATATTTGCGATTCAGAAGTTACGTTGAGGTCGTCGCTTGAAAGAAGCTGTGCCACGCATTCGGAGTTCAAAAGCACGAATTCCTGACTTTTGACAACCTCAACAAACCGCTCTTTTGTAAAAGCATCGGCAATTTTGTAAAGTTCGCTGCAGCCGTGACCGTCAGCAAAAGCACGGATGCCTAAACAGTTCGAAGGATGTAATTGATGCTTCATAAATTCCGAGCAGGCTTCTTTAACTTCATCAATCTGTAAAATGCAAGAAACTGAAAGAAGGTTCTCGACGTTATCCACTCGAATTTCTATATTAGAAGTGTAGGCATATTGAACCAAAGCTTCTACAGCAAGGGGGTCCATGTCTGTGAGATGCACAACTGCTTGACCATTTTCCGAAAGGTCGCTAGTGAACATTGCGCTAAAATAATCACTAAACGCAGCAAGGACGAGTCGATGAGCCCTTATTCTTTTCTCTCCAACCACTAAAACGATGTCGCACAGTTTAGAATTTTTCCGAAAGCCACTCATTTTCTTGAAGGTCTTGATGAGATGGTCGTTGCAGGTGAAAATTATCGCGTCCCCTTCTTCTTCCATTTCAAAAGCAAAGTCTTCTCCAATGCAATTCCTGTGAGTTATTAGCACTCCAGATGCCTCGGAGCATCGTCACATCTGAGTATTTGATAAATGCATAGTTGCATATCCTACAAAAACATCACTTATATATCGGCTGACATCGGCTCGGACGTGACGGATCGCCCGACACCTACTCACTCGCCCCAACTCTCCGCTTCCATTTAAGCTATTTTTAGCATCCCTAAATTCAAAATGGCGGACTTGAAGTTCTAAAATGTGTTTGTATCGCCGTTTTATTTACTGTGGGTTCACTCGCATTTCATGGAACAAACCCCTCTTTAAAATAAAGGAGACTAAAAGGAGCTTTTTAACGAATACTGGAACCAAAATTGAAGATGACGACCTAAAAGTTGATCGCCTATTTCAAGGTATTCTTCAAGGTCAACGTGGGAGCTTGGCACAAGCCATAACTTTAGTGGAAACTCTACATCCGAAAAAATATCACCAAGCACAAAAACTGTTGTCAAAAGTGGCGAAATACTCAAAAGATGCACCTCCATTTTCAAATGGACAGCGTTGTTCATTTCGTATTGGTTTATCGGGACCGCCTGGAGGTGGAAAATCTACGTTTATTGAGAGGTTTGGGGGCTTTCTAACGAACAAGAACCACCGAGTAGCTGTGTTGGCTGTAGACCCGTCATCTTCCACAACTGGAGGATCACTTCTGGGCGACAAGACTCGCATGACTGAGTTATCACGAGACCCTCATGCATACATCAGACCGTCCCCCTCCTCTGGAACCCTGGGTAATATTTTAGCTAAGGGGTTACCGTTTTTAATACTTCATAGACCTAGGCCTTATGCAAAAATGGCTGACATTTTAAAATTTTTTTGTCTGCATTCAAATTAGCCCTACTAGCCTCTTTCAAGGTAAAATATCCTTTTGATTTTTGAACTCAAGAACGCGGTTAGTACCGCTAATTTGATGCAAACAAAAGAATAATATTATTATATGTCAGCCATTTTTGCTTGGGGTCTATATAAAACCCATGTTAATTTTGTACTGGTGAACATCCTCAGACACCAAAAATAGTGGGGGGTGGGGGGGCCTTGGGGCCCTTACCTTATTTTATGACCAAAACCAAGATACTGTATCTTACAGAGATGCCAACCTCTGAAGATCTGAAATCTGCAGAGTTTTTCTTCTGAGCACCCCCCCTCCCTTATTACCCTACCCTCCCCCCTAAGCAAAATTGATGCACGCACCCCCCCCCCCCCCACCTTGTTGGCACAAAATTTGCACAACACTAGAGCTTTTTCCGTCCTGCCCTTTAATTGGTTGAACGTTTATTCAATCAGAAAGTCGTTTATATTGCAATGATGACAAAAAGCGTATTTTCTTTGGTTTCCGTCAAAGTTTGTGGCAGATTGGGTAAAACAGGTATGCAAATGTAGCCATGACACAATATTTCTTAAATTTAGGGAACATTTGAGTTGAAATACTAGCCTATTATACAAATAAGACGCCAAGTCGCTTTTATCCGGGAGGTTTAGTCACCCGTACGGGAGACCGGGAGATTCGTTCCGTATCCGGGAGACTCCCGGATAATCCGGGAGAGTTGGCATGAGTGATTTTATTTCATGAAGAGAAGCAATTCAAGGGTTCCAGATTTGGCCTCCTACTTACCTGAAGGTCTGGAGCTGCCAGTTCTAAAAGCAGATACTCAGGACAAAAGAAAGCTGATTATTTACTGCTGGATATTAATCAAAATAGTACAAAATGTTTCAATAAATTTACAATATAAAGATGTAGATTCCCTGCCTTCTACCACATTTCTAAAAAGCATACCTTCCCCACAGAAAAAAAAAACTCAGTAATCCACCAAAATAGAAAAACCTCCTAAATAAAACTAAACAAATACAAAGTAAGTCAAGATGGTAGTGTGGTTTATTCGTGATAGCTATCGTTGGCTGGCATAAGATGCTTAGTCTTTTCCATGTCACATGGAAGATAATCTCTAAAACAGCTGAGAGCCATGTGTTGTTATTATCATTACTCATGAAAGTCAAGCCAAAGCTATAATTTGTCCTGCAGCGGCAGATCCCTGTGGTAGATCTTAGGCCTTCAGGTACAGGTGGGGGCCCGCTTTTGGCTTGCTTCTCTTCATGAAATGAAATTTCGCATCACCTGGGACCTAGGGGCCTCAGTTTTGGTCTAAAAATAAAGGGTAGGTTCAATTACCAGCCGCTGTTCAGGAAATGAGTCGCCACTGACTGAAATCTGATTCACTCAGATTTATAGCATCTCTCTCCTCTTAGGTGGTGTGAATCGTAGCACTAATGAAGCCATCCTGTTATGTGAAGCCACTGGTTATGACACCATCCTGGTAGAAACAGTTGGTGTGGGACAATCAGAAATAGCTGTTGCACACATGGTGGACATGTTTGTGCTTCTGATACCACCAGCTGGTGGCGATGAACTGCAGGGAATCAAGAAAGGCATCGTGGAGATGGCTGATCTGGTGTTGGTTAATAAAGCTGATGGAGAGCTCATTGTTCCAGCTCAAAGAATTCAGACAGAGTACATAAGTGCTTTGAAACTGTTACGAAAAAAGTCTCAGCACTGGAATCCATCGGTATGTTGTCCACATTGTTACACTGTGTCCCTGTTGTTATGAAAATAACATATAATATGAAGTAAAATTGTAAAATAATGCCTGTTTCTTCTGCTTCCTCGTATCTCTCAAATTATACGGACATTTTTTCTTGAGTTCCTGCCCCCTTCTCTCATGGTTCTTATGGTTCTCATCATTTTCCCAACCTTTTAATCCCACAATAAGTGTTGCATGCTTTTGCAAATGGTGACCTGCTTTAGAAACAATGTTTCGACATATGTGTAGATTTATTTTTGGGATGGTCCTCAGGGGACCTTTGGAACACCCAGAGTTCAAATACCTAATCAAAGGAGAGCAATGACAATTACATTGTTATACGTCATGCCTTTTCACCGGAAAAACAGCTCTAAAAATAACTCTACTTGCAAAAGGTTGAGGATCCTAGTCATGGACTCCTGGAAATGTCTAATAATTTAATATTGTTGATCGCCATCCTGACAGGTGAAGCGAATATCTGCTCATACTGGTGATGGTATTGAAAAAGCATGGGAAAACATGCAGCAGTATTATAACATTATGCTACAAAATGGGGAACTTGAACAAAGACGTTGTAGTCAGCATGTTATATGGATGTGGAATCACATCAAAGAACAAATCATGGGAAGATTTAAATCCAATCCTGATGTTCAAGAAGAACTTCATTATTATGAGAAGCTTGTAGCTGATGGTGTTGTCACTCCTGGCATGGCGGCTGATGTCCTTCTGAAAATATTTACCCACTCATCTTCTCCTGATATTCAAGCTGATGATTCGAATTAAGTTTCCCCTGCAAGGATTGTGTCAAAACAAAGGTGTATGTCTCTGGTACACTAAAAATGGCTTTAAGAACAAGAGACCAAGATATTAAGATGACAGCATCGTCTTCACCAGCCTCCTCGCAGATGCTCTTTTGGCTCATCATACAATCTTTTCTCCTGCATGAGGAGCCAAAAGAACATCTGCGAGGGAGGCTACATCTTCACAGACAACACTGTATTAGAAAGACAGGGAGTGATCCTTACTTAACCCTGTAAGACCCAGTAGTGACTAGAGTTGAATTTTATTTTTTGACGTCACTTCTAGATCAAATGTACAAATGATGAAAATAAAAGGTTTAGTGCAATAGAGACGTATATTGCTCCTTTGGCAAAAAAATCAGAAACACACTCCAAACTTGCCCAGTTTTCTCGCCCCCATACTGCACTCCGCTCACCCGACTCTCTGATTTTTTCTCCCCTTATACCCCACTTGTGATCCTGTTCACAGGCTAGGTAAACCATAGAAGGTGTTAAATTTTCTGTTCTCAGGCTAATTTGCTAGGAATTTTGCCTCTGCTTTAAGGTAGTCATGTGCCAGTTTCATTTGATCAAATCATTCAAAATTTAATTTTTATGGATCCACATTCAACATACAAAATCGGTAGTGCATACTATAACTCGGTAAGTTTGGAGTGTCTCTGACTTTTTGACCTAAAAAGCGTTCAGTACACCCCTTTTGCACAAAACCGTACAATATGATCACCAAAGATAAAATGTTTATCATCCACACAAATTCTCTCCTTCAGTGACGCGAATATGAATTTTGAAAACTAAACAATAAACCAAATAATTAACTGATGTCCTGGATCAGTGAATTAGTTGAGCATGAATCAGAGGGTGAAAGTTACAGACTGATCTTCAGACAGAGAAATAGGGGTGCATTTAAATCAAATGTATTCTACTTATTATGTTATTGTCTATTTCTTTTTTCCTTGTTGTAAAGATAATTTTGCGATTTCCCTTGTGTTTCTCATTGAAACCACAAGATGAAACTTCCTCCTTTCTTTTCACTTTCCACCTTCTTTCCTCGTTAGTGCAAAATTGATTGAAGCCTGGGGGTACTTGGCTCGAGTTTGGGTATAGGGGAGCCGCTGGGGGTTTGACATCCTCGGAGACCCATGGGCAGTTAGTCGGGGAGCAGGGAAACTTTTGCCAACGAAAATCCGTGCTACCCAGCTAACTGCCCCTGGATCTCCAAGGTTGGGGGTTTGTACGACCATCCCTCTATCTTTTAAGATAAAAATTGAAGATGCTCATCTGTATTTATTTAGCAGGTCATCGATCATTTTCAGGACTAGATATTAGCGCTATTGTTTTCAGTATCTAAACAAGGTCTTTTCTAATTTTGTTCAAGAAAATGATCCGATGACCTGCTAAATAAATACAGATAGACGTCTTTAAATTCAGATTGCTAAATACTTGACGACAGCCTTCAAGCCAAACCCTGTTGAGGACAGGTCCAAACCCTGATTAGGACAGACTCGCTTGAAACTATATACCCTGTTCAGGGCAGAGGGACCAAAAACCATAACACGTCCCCTTATAGGCCATATAGGAGAGTATCCCATAGCGAATGACCCTAGGCCCTCCACGCTGAAGCCACGCCTGTCCTCTTTTTCCTCTCCTCCTTATCCGGTCAGCGGATTCCCACCCCAAAACACAATATTTGTCATTCTTGAAGTGATTACATCTCACCGCCCAAGACATTTCTGCCATTGAGCTGTGGTTGTGTTCTTATCATGCATATTTTGGACTGCTTCCGTTCAGTTAGTTAGTCGAGTTCTTGATTTTGCTCGGATAGGAGTAATTTCCGGGCATTCGGGCAATGGAGGATATCTTTTCGGCTTCGCGCGACGGCAACCTTCGATTTGTGAAGACATGGCTTGAGAACACCTCGAACGACCTCAACCAAGGGTGAGTGCAATGGTAGTGTAAACAGTCATAGTAAACTGAAATATCTGTCAGGTTAATTCGAGGAAAAGATAACCCACAGCTCAGAATTTTTCTGAAGAATCGTCTCTACTTCATCGCTAAGCAATATTTCGGCAGCGGAAGTTTTTTTCTACTGTCGAATTTTATAGATGTATCGTTTGGTGTTTCTGTCGACTGTTTTCAACAGCCAGACGTCGCATTCAATACAGCAGCTGAGACAACAGCTGTCTATGTGTTCTGCAGTTGATCAGAACGGATCCTTTGACACTGAACGACCCAGTTTGCATGCTCGAGGAATCTTTTATGAGCCTTTTAGTGTCAGATCGATTGATCTTTTGATTCCGTTCCAGTGATGATCACGGCTTCACTCCTTTGCTTTGGTCTGCGAGGGAAGGGCAAACAGCGGTCTTCGATCTACTTCTCTCGCGAGGAGCGCGGGTTACTACTCTGAACGATGGTGGTGATAATGGACTACATTTGGCCGCCAGCAAAGGGAACAAGGAAATTATACAACGGGTAAGGATGTCACATTGCTAGCGAGGTCCTATAACTCGAGAACTGTTTAATTAAAGTAAACATCTGGAGATTCATTAAGCTGAGTGTTTTGTGATGTAAATTTAGATGGTGTTAACAAATTAAGCTGTTCTTTTTGTGTTTCACAGAAAATTTGTTTGTATTGTACAATACCAAACAATAGCTTTGATGTCAATCTGCATGATAATTTATTTCGCAAAATGTTTATTACGATATGCTAATCTGTAGCTATTATTAAAAGTTGAAATATGGGTATAGGTCGGCACTGTTAACAGATTTGTTGATAATGTTTCTGCCCTATTTAAAGCGGTGATTAAGGACCCGACCAAGGAAGACAAATTCTGAGCACAAATAATGTAATTTAGTGGATTGCCATGCATATGGCTGTCAATAGAAACAGCAACTGGCTATTGTGAAGATTTGGTGTGTTCCATTCTGAGATCTTGGCAAACTAAGCAAACCTGCAGGCTCATGTAATCAGCCCCCAAAAGCCCAAAATGCTCATAATAAATTGTTATCGTAAAGTTGTTTTATTTAACCATCCACACATCCACGAATTTGAAGATTTTCATTAATGGGTTGTTCCAGAAAAAATCCACACCTCCCCGACGGATGGGATTCTGGAAATTCTCGCGGGAGGGGGGGTCAAAGACTCTGGAAATTGAGGGGGGATTGAACTTAAGAAAGTCTTCTGCAGGGGTCATTTCGACCGATAGTTCACGTGATTCAAACGTTTAGTTTGGTGACACTTCAGCGCTCTCAGACCCTGAAAATGGTAGAAATATTTTGTTCACATATTTCTCACCTAAAATAAATGATAATCTAAGTTCCTTCGCAGGTCCTTTTATAGCAGAAAACGTGAACAACAAGATACTAAAGAACGAGCCATCGCAACATTGTTGCAACAAAGAGTTTGAAACGCCTGACACATTTCTACTCGTACCAGACCCAGCGCTCTATCGTTGTGTAATTGTTTGGTCCGCCATTGCATTCTTAGCATGGATTCCGCTGCATCAGGCAGAAGAATTTTTTACTTGTGCAAGCAAGGATGCAGAGTTATTAGCTGAAGAAGATAATTTCACAGAATTTTGGTCCAAACATTCCCTCTTCGTCGAAAATACTCGAGAGGAACTTGTAGCCATCTGTACCTCGAAAAAACTTTTGGAAACGTAAGTTATTGCTAAAGCAACAGAAGGAGGAAGTTCTTGGTCGGGTTCCTGCAACATATACAGTGGTAACCTCGCTGAAGTTCCATCGTCCGCATTACAGTTGAACAAGCAGCCAGTGTGTTTTCTGCGTGCAAGTTTAAGATTCCATGGGTATTGTCCATTGGGCACAAAGGATGAACTCGTTCGCTTTTTCACATTGTTGCTCCTTTCTTTTTTTAGTTTCACGCGATAGAGTTTTTAATATTAGCCGAAGCTTTAGAAATTAAAAAAGAACACCCTCTAGACATGATTGTGCGTATTTTCTATTAGAAACAAGATGCCTATACTGGCATTTACGTGTGATGCCCCTTGATTCTTATAATTGTATGCTTCGCAGACTATCCTGGCTAGCTAATGGAATATTTTGAGTCACAAAGATAGCGTTATGTTGTTTCCCTTGTGTTACACGTCTTATCGTTATACCGGAATTTCTATTACAATAACGTGGCCTGACTCACGTTTCTGGTTATGTAAATAAAAGTGTAAGATTACAAATTGTTTTCGTTTCACCAAAAAAAAAAAAAAAAAAACGGAAAGAACACGGGTAAAAAGCTTTCCTTAATGAAAACATTTAGTACAAATGGACAATCAAGCCTTTAATCTTTTTGTAAAGTGGATTTCCAGTTGCGTTTAAGCATCAATTCGACAAAGTGATGCGATCTGCGTTTTAGCTTAATACCAATGACCTTTCCCCCGCATATTCTGGATCCATGGATGGTTCTACAACTGTCAAACAGAAGCATGATTCCTTCGCCTTGAACTCTCCGATTTCCACCGTTTTTACTGTCGAGTGCTTCTTAGAAGTTATTCTTTCGATGTACCGCTTCAGAATGGTTAATTTTCTTTTTGAAAACGGCACATTGGAATCTAAAACATTAAAACAATATGGCCACGCCACTAAAGTCAAGACTTTTCAGTTCCACTGAGAGACCACTAGGACCTGAATAATCACAATAGTAATTAACTCCCCTCCGATCCCTCCTGACCTACACTAAGATATTGCATTCTGATTGGACCGTTTTTGTTGAAGACAATAAGGACAATAGGAGACAAAAAGATCCCCTCTAGGAGAAAACTGAATTTGATACATCTAAAACGAGTTATTAATTGAAAGATGCGTATTTGTGGATACCAAGAAGAACAAACGGCCCCCATTTTATAACGTGGGCTGCACAGGCATCCCACGTAATAAATTAAATTTAAGCCTTATATTTTTTTCCAGAAATCCAGGCGGGAAGGGGGGGGTCTTGTGCTTCAGGAAATCTAGGTGAGAGGGGGGGTTGAAAAACGGCCCCATCCGTCGGGGGGGTGTAGATTTTTTCTGGAATAACACAATAATCTGCAAAGTTATGAATCCTATTACAATAGTTAATAATAATTATAAATTTTATTAAATATCTGTTATAATATACAATATTTATATAATTTTGTGGACATGCATGGAAAATATTTCATATCCTATTTTCTCATGCAGCTGTTAAAATACAAGTGTCCTGTGAATGGAGTCAACAAACATGGAAATACGGCCCTTCATTATGCTTGCTTCTGGAATTCAGAGGAAAGTGCTGAGGTAGGAATGTCCAATGGGACATACATGTTGTCGCTTAATGTATTTTTAAACAGTTGTGATAAAATTTATGTATGAATAATACATCATTCCCATTTATTCATCAGGCTCAAAATATACCATCACATTTATTCCACTGCACGTAAGTCATACATTGACATTCAAATCCTAGCAGTATACAGGATGTTTGTCCCATGAACCTAGTTTAATGGGCTTGGCTCCCACGAGTCTCCTGTAGCTCAGTGGTAGAGCACCCAAACTGGTAATATTGGAAGGTCTTAGGTTCGACTCCTGAGAGGAGCACTTGGATTTCCTTTTTCCAAGTATGGCTCTGTCATGTCTCACTGAATATACATCATTTTCATTACATAAATCATGATCATCCGGGTGAGTGTAGTCCTGAGAAGGACTGTTTGAGATGACATTGGCTGATGTTTCAACAACGTGAACGAAAATTATGTCAGTCAATGTCACCTCAAACAGTCCTTCTCAGGACTACACTCACCCGGATGATCATGATTTACAAACTTACAATATGACTCCTGGGTTCATTTCAAACCATTTACAGTTTTAAAGTTAATCAAATTTTTGCAAAATATATAAAGTGGAAAAAAGCCTTATGGGAGAGCTTTTTTCAATGCTGTTTCAACCTCTTGCAAATGTTCACGAGCAACAACAATAAGAGCAAAATGTTTTCTATTATACTTGTGTGAAAAAAAAAGGGTACATTTATCCCTCTGGAAATTTGGTTTGTTTTTCTCTTGATGTATTTGTGAACAGAGAGAGAACTTCAACTGATCAGAGGACATACTGACTAAAGGCTTTTTTAAATTTAATTTAAAATAATTTAATTTTACAGGAACTTGTCAAAAGGGGTGGTTTAGTATCACAGTGCAATAAGTACGGAGAGACACCACTGGACAAATGTAAACCCTATCTTGCAGAAATCTTGAGAGGTGAGGAGACTTAAAATGGCTTAAGTGCCCAACAGTAAGGTCTATTTTGGGACCTTTCTAATGATTCATGAAAGTAAGAGTCCAATCAAAAATTCCCTACTATGTCTCTTAAATAGAGTAAAATGGAAGTGAAATGAACTGAAGCAAGCATTTCAAGCTCCATATACAGTGATGTGAATCTAACTGTGTTCACCTGAGCACAGTGCAGATGAAACCACTTACTGTCCTACGAGAATGCCAAACAATCAAAGGCTGAGAAAGTTATTTGAGAGTTAAAATGGCATTATGCTTGTTCCAGGTCTTCAAATACTCACACATTTTAGCTGCCCAAAATTAATGGCCAACGGCCTAAAAGTTGGAGTCCCTTGGGTCTTGTAATAATTCTGAAAGTAATACATATTGGGGAGAGATTGGGGGAGGGGCTTCTTTTCGAATTTTTTGGTAGTATATGGTATGATAATGTTGATCACATAATGATTGTTGTTGTCAAACTTAAATGATCTATTTATTCTCTAACTTAATTGTGCTGTTATCTTAAAATAAGCAATTTATAGTTGCTCATTTAAATTTATTCTTCAGATCTTGCAGCACAACTTGGACAAGACCTTAAAAGAATACCTTACAAAGGTAATCATAATGATTATACATTTATTTGAAAAATGATAAAATTAGTGTACTGATTTTTTTCTAAATTATTTGAGGTCAACTCTTCTTGTAACATTTTCTTTTTCTTTTTTTTCTTGTAGATTACCACTCAAAGATGGGAAAAAAAGATGGTAAATATTATTCACTGTTTGCAGAAGTATATCACAAGCTTACAGTCAATCCACAACAGGCGTGACTGGTATTTTTGAAATTTGAACAGAGTTTTGAAATTTACACGTCAGTTTTAAACATTTCCAACAAGATTTCAGAGTGCCCATAGAAATTTCTCTGACTAGTTTATTGACAGTATAAAGCTATGAATTTTTCTTTACATTACAGCATTAAGTATTTCAAGAATAACAATCATTTCCCAAGTATTTTTAATCTTTTTTTTCTGTTAATGTGTCTTTTTCAGAAAGATTTCCAGAGAAATGTTAAACATTCCATTCGCATGTCCGACATTACAAAGATAAATTCGAATGTTCAATTCATTCTCGGAGATACTGGTCACGCGTGACGTGAATTGACTGTAGGTGATTCTGTGGTTTGCTATTAGACACACCAAGATCTTTGACTTGTTTTAATTTATTCTCGGTGCAAATCCAAAATCCATGAACCATCAAACTGTGACTTCAGGAGAAAATTGAGAAAATATGAAAGAAATTCTTTGCAGAAAATAGCCAGCTAACTTTGTCACTTATTGTCAATAATATTGATAATCACCGTTAAAATTTTTTTTCTGTCTTTACAGATTTGCGGGACATTAAATCTAGACTTTCATGGATTCAACCATCTGAGATTGATTTGACAAACAAAATTGGCAAAACAGTAACTGGCGAGGTATAGAACATTACTTTTATAGGATGGTGCCTCCTAAAAGAGAATTGTTTTATTTAACTTTATGTTATTTTATTTTTGTATGACTATTTGGGAAGAGCAGATATTACCAAATGCTATTGAAATCCAAAAACAAAATTGGGGTAAACACGCATGTGGCATTTGTTCCAAAATTGAAACTTAATTATCTCTGAAAATGTGTGGTTAAATTTCAATAGTCCTTGCTAAGATTTGCTCTTCCCACATAGTCATAAACCACGCAAAAAATACCTTCAAATTAGTAGGCGCCTTCTTTGAAGATATTAGAGTTTTTTGGACCATCCAGAGATGCGTATGACATATGTGCAGTAACGTCATATGAGGCACCATCTTTCAAGTGGTTAAAATAAACTCTGAAAGTGAAAAAGGAATTTTGTGAAAAAACCATTAAAATAGTATGTTTGAATTGTGAATGTCAGTTACTTTAAAGGCATTAGTTATTTCAATTGTATTTCAATTGTTCCAGGAAATGTCTGTAGCCCTCCTAATGAAGGATCTTTGGTTTGGACACCCCACCCCACCTCTCTGGAATTTCCAATTAAGATTAAAACTTTCCTTTAAAAACTGACTTGTGTATTTGAGACCCCCCACCCCTCAAAATTGCTTTGGAATCACCTTCTGTTGCAGGCAGGGTGTATGGATATTTTCTGCAACTTCTCATTTACATATTAATTGTTACTGCTTCAATGTTTCAGGTTTGGAAGGGAAAATGGAATGACATTAATATTATTGGCAAGAAACTTGCAATAAAAATGGTGAACAAAAGAATATCAAGAGATTTCAGTGAGGAGTATTCCAAATTAAGGTTTGTAGCACTCTACTTTCAGTCCAAGATAATGAGGATTATAACTATTAACAAGAACGGACTTGACTTGAGGAAAATTAAGCTAATGGACTGTGTTTGGTCACAGCCAACTGGGACACAACTATGGGTCTGATGCTGGGTGGGTTTCCTAGACTGTAATGGTTTCATTAATAAATGAAGGATTTTTGGTAAGACAGACTTAAGTGCATTTTTAAAAATCAAAATTGCTTCAAATAAGCCCTATTTTGGCACAGAGGGCAGTTACCATGTAAGACACTTTAAAATCCATACCCACCCCATGGAAGGTCATTTGAAATTTCTAGGGGGAGGGGGGTCTTAGAAGTCAAAATTTTATAGATAGATAGCTTTGGGATAGATAGCTTTACAGTGCTGTCAATAAGGGCCGGTAGCCAGCCAAAACAGCGGCTACTGGCCAATCTTCGGCCGGCTACTTTCGTCTCATTGTACTGTTAATTTTAGTAAAAAAACTTAAAAGAAGGAAAAGATCCAACTAAAATAATTGTGTGACACCCGCCTCAAACGTCTGATTCGAAATAAAGGTGCATTTCAGGAGTTTTAAACGTGTTTACCTTTGCCACGCGCGATGGAAATTGATCGAAGGGGTCGTGGAACGCCTGCGACATTTTCAGAGAACGGGATCCAGCAAGAAACCGGCTTAAAATAATGAAAAGATCCTGCAAAAATAATTGTAAAACATCCGGCTCAAACGTCTGAGTCTAAGTAAAGGCACATTTCAGGAGTTTTTAATGTGTTTACGTTTCGGTGGAAGTATAAAAAGTTGAAGCAGGTGAGGTGATCGAAGTGATCAAAGGGTCGTGGAACGCCTTGGACATGTTCACAGGACTAGATCCCAGGCTTTCGCATGTGCCAAAACATGAACTAAAACATTGAATGTATTGTTTTTCTGAATCAGCATTTGAAGATTTATCATTTCACTCTTTTTTAAAAACCAGTAATTGAGATTTTGAGGAAAAGAACGGTTGTAATAAACATAGAATATGGTTAAAATAGTCTTAATTTTGATTGTTCATAAGGCCCAAATACCGTCTGGAAAGCGTTGAAAATAGCATTTCCAAGCATCTAAATTTCAAAATTTTCTGCCCCCAGACCCCCCTAGGAAGCTCGCGCGTTTGGCGCTCAAAAAGTAGCCTGCTGCTTACTTTCCCCGTGGGGATGTCTACTTCAAAACTTATTGACAGCACTGCTTTAGAGATTTCTTTTATTTGCACACAAGACCTAACCAAGTCAAGCGAAGCCTTAGCATTTGTGAGCAACATAAATCAGTCAAGGGGCTGTATCTCCTTTACGTAGGTCGCGTGCGTGTCCTCTGGAGAAGGGTGTGGATGTGTTTTTGGAAAAATAAATGTTCTGTTGTTCTCAGCAATTGGTCAATCAAATTTATGAGAGATCTTTTCTTTCATTTTCAGAATATTTTCTCATCCAAATGTCTTGCCTGTGATTGGTGCAGTAAATGACTCCAAACACCTGATAGTCCTTTCTCAGTATCTGCCATTTGGCTCACTTTACAATGTACTGCATGAAGGAACAGGTGTGTTTCAATAGTTGTCAATGGTAACTCAAGGCACTGTTTTAGCAGGATATATATTGTCACAATAGAAGTTTAAAATGTACTCATTCAAGAAGGAATGTTTCCGGTTTCTGTAACATAAAGCTTTTTATGGAGCAGGGTTGTTAGACCTACGTCCAACCCCCAACCTGGAAGACCAGGGGGTCACTCTCTGTCAGGTCTCTACCCTTTGACGTGTTCGGCATGGGTGACCCTATCAGGAGTGCAAGACTCCTGCCAACATAGCTCTAGGGGTCACTGAGACACGCAAACTGCCCCAACACGATAAGGTGGTGACCCCAATCGGAGCAGGAATGTAGCCAAGGCAGCGGCATGGAACAGAGAGTGTTGCTCAGAGAATTTGTCGGCCTTATGTGCCTATTGGTGCGCGGAGAATTGATGATGATGAATTCAAGAAACGAGGTTTTGATTGCATGATGTCGGCCTGTAGTGAAACCTTCAATGCAGTCAGATTACCGCAGGTTCAGGAACCATCACACAGTAAGACCAATGAGCCAAACTAATGTGTTTCATTTTTTACTTTGATTCATAGGTATCATTGTGGATCATGAACAAGGAATGAAGTTTGCATTAGATATCGCAAAAGGAATGGAGTATCTGCATTCTTTAGAGCAACTCATTCCACGACTGTACCTGAAAAGTACACACATTATGGTAGGTACTGAGCCAGTTTTCTTGTAAAGAAACAACAATAAAGAAAATGGGAGTTTGAAAAGTGAGCTGCAAACTCTCATTCAAGCACTATCTTACTAAACATTTGAACCTGTGAGATTGTGTAATCACCATCACAGCATTTGATCACACTGTTTTTTGCTTCACCAGTCTCTTAACAATAATGATGATGAGTTTGAAATAGCGCTTTTTTCTCATAGGTTAACCCATTAACCTTTATAAATACAGAACACCCCACTACATGCTATGGGGGAGGGGGTGGGATGCTTGCAACCCCACCCTTGGGTTTTGCTGTGTGGTTGTCACTGCTGTGTGTAATATGTGTGAGGGATAAATAATCACCTACTGAAAATGGAGGGTACTGACAAAAAATCCTTTTAAAAAAATCAGATTAAAACCTTATTGGGCTTA
Organism: Pavona decussata; assembly: GCF_977016875.1. Taxonomy (NCBI): domain Eukaryota; kingdom Metazoa; phylum Cnidaria; class Anthozoa; order Scleractinia; family Agariciidae; genus Pavona; species Pavona decussata. The sequence continues at coordinate 2,909,166 of NW_028145758.1, read as the reverse complement.
GGAGGTGGCATCAACACCCCCTTCCTTTTACTTCCTTTTCAGTCAGGTCTAACTCTCAACATTTCTTTTCCAGATTGATGATGATCTTACAGCAAGAATCAGTATGGCTGATTATAGATTTTCATTCATGAATCTTAGCAAAATAGAAAGTCCAAACTGGATGGCCCCTGAAGGTAAGAATGTTGTCTACTGCAAATTTTAAATGTGCAACTTTACTAATAACAAATTAATGTTACATTTCAGTGGTGATACTCTGATTCCAACAGGAAATTTGAGAAGTAATGTATCAAACGCAAGAAAGAGTGTTTCATCCGATTTCCCCAACAGCGAGAAGTAGGTTGAAAAACGAGGCTGAGTTTTTTTTTATTGTTTTTGGAATTTGAATGACATACTCTTTTGAGTGTTTGATGTACCTTCTCAAACCATTAATAATTCTTGGTGAAATTCAAATTTTAGGATAACTAAAACAATATTTTCAAACCTCCTTCACAGTACAGTGGAACCTCAATTTTACAATATGGCAAGGGGACAGCAAAATCATGTTGTTAAATCGCGATATCATTTTAAACGAACTCCTGATTTATATATAACTTTTGCCAGGACACAGAATCACACAATCATAAAATTGGGGTTCCACTGTAGTGATTTCCTTTGTTTTCTCTTCATGGATTACTATCGAGTTTGAGAATTAAGCCTACGGTCTCATTGGTTGCCCTTTATACTTCTTCCTGTTGTAAAGGTTAAGTTTAATTTGTTGTGTTCTTTTTTAGTTTTACAAAAAAGCCCAGAGGAGGTTGACCAGCGTTCAGCCGACATGTGGAGTTACGCCATGATCCTTTGGGAGCTTGTGACGAGAGAAGTTCCATTCGGACACCTGTCACCTATGGAAGTCGGCATGAAGGTTTGTTGTTTTTCTGCACTTGTTTTTATGTGTGCTTGTAGGCTCAGTTCGTTTACTACAAGACTAGAGTAGATTATTGAACAACCCTGGGTCTTTACCATCTTGTGTTTTATTGTACACATATACCAGGGGTAACTTCGGAGTGGAATAGCATCCCGGGTGGTGATGTTGTAGGTTAAAATGAATCCAGGTTAAAATGATTTCAACTAAGGTTGATTTGTATTTCCTTTGTTAAGGTTGGGTAATTTACATCTGAAACAAAGGAAAATACAAATCAACCTAGGTTGAACTCATTTTAACCTAGGATTCATTTTAAACTACAACAGTGATGCCTTGTATTTGTCCCATTCTTTGGTATCAGGCAGGAAATAGAGAGGGAAGGTTACTTTAAGTTAATTGGCCTTAAGGATGGCTCCTAATACAGAGATATTTTTGCACAGCTTATAACCATCTTTGCAAAAGCAGATCTTAGTAGGGGTTATTGGGAATCGAACAAGAAAATTGGGGGTAACCAGACATTTTTCAGAGGTAATTAAGCAAAGTTAAGTATTCAGTTTTTCCATATTAAAATCCACAGTTACCCTAATTTCTTCTTAGATTCCAATTACAATTACTAGGGTAGACCTCCTTTTCCTGCTTTGTCATAAACAGTATAAAATACCTTTGTTTAACTAGGCAATGTATTTATGAAAACTATGTTCCTTGGACAATAAATTAGTCAATTTTTGCTCCAAAAAAGTTGAAAGAATGACTGTCTATTTATTTCTCGCAGGTTGCCTTAGAAGGTTTAAGACCTTCGGTTCCACCAGGTGTATCTTCCCAAATGGCAAAGTTGGTCTCAATCTGTTGGAACAATGATCCAACTAAAAGACCCCGATTTGATCAGATCCTGCCAATCCTAGGCAAGATGGCACAGTGAAAAATTAGTCCAGCATGGATAAACTAATATAATTTTCCCTAGTTTTATAAATGTAGAATCTGGTATCTGGCCTTTCAAGGCATTAGTCGTAGAAGGTTATTTTGATGTTGACTATTTTTAGCAGTAAATCTGTCAGATATTTTCCCTTGCTATGTGTCTATCAGATATTTTTTGTAATAAGTTATTTTTGTATCGGCAGTTGTTAAGTGTAACTAATATAATCATTACACCTAACTTTAATTTTGTACAAACAGCAAAGAAAGAGATAAAAAAATTTCTGCTCCCATCAAAAAATGTAAAATTATTAAAATTTTGGAATTAGAGTATTATCAACCTTTTGAAAGAAAATGCAATGTTTCACTTGTCCTATTTCCTCACTAGTTTAACCTTTTAATTCCGAAGATAGGACAAAGAAGAAATATGTCAGAAAATAAACAGTTTTCTTTTGAATGGTTGTACTATACAATTTTATCCACAGAGTGAAGTGTTTCACACACTCCCTTGTATTTTCTTTCACAGGTATTTATTATGCAGGCTATTAGCCTGTGTAGCACGCAAAATCAGGGAGGTGCTCCCCCTCCCCTCCCCTGATTATACCGGTACCTGCTCTGTAGGTTACTTAGTATGAGGGACAGAGGCTACAGCATCATGGGCTCTTTTAAAAACACGCATACCTATTAACCACTCTACTGCATGAACTAACTGCATTTTAATCTTTGTAGAACTTTCAGATTTATTGTCAATAAAACATTTTTTTTTCCTTTTGAGTTGGGCAAGCACAACTTGTTGATGGTAAAATGCAAGTATTTTCTTGGAATTTTATAAGAGTTTCAATGAATCCACCACTCACAACTGTCATGGCAGAGATCTGTCGCATATGACCTTGGGGTGCATGTGTGGAGAGCACTACTGGAAATATGGAAACTCTTTAATGTGCTGATCAGTTTGAAAATTCAACATCCTTCCCCTCCCCAACCCTTAGGCATTTGAATTTTTGAAAATTAAGTGGTTCTAATTCCCATCTCCCGGGGCCAAAAAGCCGTTCAATTTCCCTATCTTTTAGTGCTTCAAGGCCTCTCCTTTGACAACAAATTTTCAGCTTCAATCAGTCACTGTCAGGAGCTTATGACTCCTGTCACTGTTCAGTCTTAGCAAACACACCTTCCATAGTTCCAAAAACCAATGAGAACCCACGCACGAATTCTTTTAGACTTAAATAAAAATCTGGTTCAAATTCCCCACACAATCAAATTAAATTTCGCATTCCCCTAGCATGGTACACGGTCCGAGTCAAATGCCCCTTCGCCCCGGGGGAGGAGGCCTGAGGTTGATTGGTGCATAAAACCCTTGCACGAACCAGCCTGCCATTCCTCATGCATGCAGGAGACCCGGTAACTTACCGGGCCCGATATTAAAGTGTCTTTGGTGATAAATTTTTCTTGATAGAAGTCAATTTTTGTTAGCTTTGAATACTAAATTTTAAAACCTTATAATTCTATGAAAACATTGTCCAAAAATAAAATACAAACCGCTGTTTGTATTTTATTTCTGATCAAGCTACGTTGGCCCAAGAACAAAAGTAAGTATGACATTGGCCAAGTACCATGTTTGTAATCGCTGTGCAATCAGCGAAAAAACATTATAAAGTTTTTTTTATCGGGCCCGGTAAGTTACCGGGACTGTCGAGAAACGCACCGGAAAAGACACGAACGTCTCGTGAGAGCCTCGCGCGCTACTTTAAAAGAATCCCAGAAATCCTTGCGTTTCTTCAGATACTTCAATCATCAATATGGCGTCCGAGCGGAACATTGCCAAGAAAGAGTCCAGTTCTTCAACCATTTCTAGTACGAGGGGAGAGGATTCAAGCGCTCCAAGCGTTGTAAATACGTTCGCTAACGATGGCAGTTTTCTAGAACTTTTTAAGAAACGAATGGAGGCAGAATCACAAAAGATAAAACCGACACAAGAATCAGTTCGTAAAGATGACGGTGAAACGAAAGGTGGCGCCGGCTGTGACGAGAAACAAAGCGAGAAAAAAGCTCTTGGACCTTCTTTGACACAGCAGGTCTGGTTTAGTGAGAAAGAGAATGATAAGACTTTCCCGTTTTGTTGGGAAAGATAAAGCAAGCATTCAATTTAATTTTAATTGTAAACTTGAATCACAGCTTATAATTCAAGATTATGCAAGAAAAGCTTTGAGAAGCCAAGACGCGAAAGTTATTCACCAAAAGAAACAGAGTTGTTGCTAGTAGACTAAAAATATATTTTGGACTGCATTTATTTGATTCCAACAGATGTTTAATATATGTCCACCAAATTTATAAAAACTAGTCCTTTTTGTTTCAAACGTTTATAAAATAGATATAATTTCTTTATTTATGCAAAAAAAGCTTAAGCTTAGTCATTGTGCAAAAAATTGATTGATAAAAAGGCCTTTTAGAATATCATAAAGGGCTACAAAAAACATACATTTTTGCTTTTTTTAATATACAAATTTATGCGACTATTTTTTGTATATGATGAAAGATATCAAAACTCATTCTCACTTACAAGGAACACAGTTCAAGAGGCGTTCAACATCAAAATAGATGTGATTATATCTTATGGTGTTAGTATTAATCTAACAAATGTAGGGAAAGAGGACATTTGCTGTTGGAAAGATGGGCGGTGCCTCAAGACAGATGCTTGCAAAGAAAATGAAAAAAGAAAAAGAGGCTGTTGAAGCAGCAAAAAAGGCAGAGGAAGATGTATGTTGGTGTTAATGTTTTAACCCCTAATATCAAAGAACAAATTCTCCAATCTTGTCCCCATACTTCTCTTATAAAAGTACTGGAGAGAAGTACTTTGGGTGATCATATCCTTAATGACCTTGGGGGTTGAATGAGCATTCATATTACAAGGAGAAATTTGATGCTGACCCCCATTAGAGGTTTTAAAAATGTTAAATGTTTATAAGGGTTAATAATAATTCCACAAATTTACCTCAGTCTACCAACTTGTTGACCAGTTGCAATAGTTGATGCTAGGCATGATTTTGAGGGCGTGCAGTGAACTTAAGGAGAAAAGACATATTCCAAAAGATATGTCCTACATTAACTCTTGAGCCTAGTTTGCAGGCTACTAAGCCTTCTTTACCAGTAGGTTATTAAGTATTGTGGTCCAGGGACTGTTTAGGTTGCATTTGAAGTGATTTTAGAAAGTGGTAATGTTTTCTCAAATGCTGGCTTGTGATTGGTTGAAAAAGTATGATTAGCACCACAGTACTCAGTTTGATTTGCGAAGTTTGAGTTTTTGTCCAGTTCCAAAGTTCCCAAAACCTTTACTAGACTGTGTTTCCTCCTTATGCACTTACTTGAACAGATTCTCGTATATGACTGTTAAATGCAAGTACTTCACAAAATTTCTTTCAATCAAATGATGGTTCAGAGAATTAACTCTGTAGGGTATATTAAAGTGCTAAAGGAAAGCCATGAATTTCCTACTGAGTATCAGCTCTAGTGAGGAAATGGGAGAGCACAGGAGGGAAAGTAAAGAAATCTTTGATTGATTAGGACAAGAATCAAACCCACAACTGTCGGTTGCCCTGTTAATGGGTCTGCCTTTCACTTGCATTTTTTACCGCAGGATTTCTACTGTGAAAAATTCCAGTGCCCCCAGAGTCTCTCCTGGCAACCAACTGCTGGCCAAAGAGCCTGAGACTCTAGATACAAGATTGCCTCCAGATTTTATCAATCAGCTGGTACAGCAACGGTTGATCAAATTCGGAGGTCATGGGTAACTTCATTTCCCAGCAAGGTCAAAGATGTTTTCTTCTCCTCGTGTGGTTTCCCATTTCCATACTAGGGCTTATTGTCCCCCAACTGGACATCACAATAAAGCCGTAATGTTGTCTCAAATTCCAATTTTTTTGTTTCCATCAGGCTGAGGCTAAGTCATCGGCATGGAAGGCTTACATGGATGAGGTTCAAAGATACAAAGAGATGAGTTGCTCAGATGACGGCGACAGAGTGCGACCTCTTGTAAAATGACCAACAATAGCAACTTAGGAATAACAATTTGAATTTATTCACTATTGTAAATAGCCTGTAATAATGTACAGTTTTCTCGCTTTTAATTTCATGCTCCAGTTTTTCTTAGCAGCATAAAACAAGCAAGAAAACCCATGTTGTTGCAAGTTATATTGTCAAGTATCAGTGCTCCTTTTCATTTCCCAATACTATTTATATATAACTAAGTCCTTCTGTATGATGAATGTTTGGTTTTATCATTAGGGTTGATAAGGTAATTTGACCACAGTGAAGAGATTCAAGTCCAGGCGACATTTTGATTATTAGCCCTATGTTAGATCAAATGTATGCGCTCTGACATGTATTCACTCTGACGTAGGCTAACACTCAAAATGTCAGTCCTTGAATTTCGCAGTGGCCAAATTACCTCGTCAACTCTGTTGATAAACCAAACACTTGTTCTTCTCCCCCACCAAATTATGCAACACCACAGTTTCTTTAGAAACTAAGCCGTTTCTTTTGTATGATGACTGAGCTGTAATTAACTAGTCTGATCGGTTGAAATAAAATTAATCTGAACAATTTTGAACCCTGTTAAGCCCCAGTAGTGATCAGTAGTGACCGCCACTTAATCAAACAAAAAGGTTATGAGAATAAAGAAAACGATTGTCAAAGATAAAATGCATTGATATTTAAACCAATTCCGTCAACTAGTGTCATAACTAAATATTTGGTGTTGTTACATGTAACTGAGGCAGCACTTGAATCTTTTTGGTGGTCAAGTTACCTTTTCAACTCGTTTGATAAAATGAATTATTTGTTTTAATTTTCACACCCCCATTGATGTAGCACATTTCATATCAAAACAATAGACCATTTCCGAGTTGCTCTGAACCTCATTATGAAAGCGAGGCTAAGTGCAAAATTTTTGTTATGTAAATTAGTTTTCATTCTTCTGCAAACAAAACTAATTTTCATATGAAAAGTTTTGCACTTAGCCTCGCTTTCATAGTGAGTTTTACAGCAACTCAGAAATAGCCTATTTATATTTGATTATCATTTCCTTCATTCTTGTGACCTGTTGGTTTTGATCAAGTAGTGATTCTGTAAAGAGAAATTGTATAACGATCACCATTGTGCTTTAAAGGGTTATGTAGGTACCAGATGTGCTTCTGTTGGTAAACTTGTCAGGAAACATTTCCTTCTGTGGTGCTTTCTTGGTCAGTTGTTTTTTTAACCATTTGTACACTGAAACTCGAAAAGTGTAAATGAACTGGTAATACCATTGATTATTTGTAAATAAACTTGTCTGGTAATTAATTTTTGGAGTCTAGAGTGTTTGTTTCCAGTATAATTATTTTCTCATGTGATAAAATGTAATATTGTTCAAATCTCTCCTGGATATTGTGGTGCAGTCAAATGTGACTGATGTCATCCATGAAGCTGATTGAAAGATATACCCAGGATATTAATCCATTATTAGAGCAAGGAACGTTTAAAATTCAAAATATTATTTTACACAACCGGTCTAAAGTTGTATACAAGAGGTTCAAGTATTCAAGGGGCCCTCTGTACAAGTTAAACCGCAAAATGTAGTAACACCTTCTTTCATGAAAAAACGGGACCACTGAAATGTCCAAAAATAGCCCACTGGGCCCTGAGCCAAGTTAAGAACAAACCCCGTAAAAATAGGATATTGTCATTATGATTTCATTTGACTACAACTTCCTGAATCTGCAGTCTTATCTTTCCCATACCAATTAGAGCTATTAATTATTATTTGCTCCCTACTGGGATTACAAGATTTGAATTTGAAAGGAGAAACTAAATGATTTCTGGTAGTTCAGTGTGGTCAAATGACGCCATCATGAAAATGATCTATAGTCCCTTCTTGGACACAGTTCAGCACAAAATGAAACTGATAACCTTGAAAAAAATAATTTACTTCTCAACATCGATATTTTATCATATTACAAACACTTTCATATAGTTTCACTTATTTAACAATATTTCAGAACAGAAAAACAGTTTACAAGGTATCTATCTGCTTAGGACATTTGGAAAGCCTGGTGGTAAAGGGACCTCAAGAATTGCTGTCTTTGCTGGAGAGATCCTTTCTTTGTCATCTTCAAGCTTTCGTTTCCTCTGGATGTTGGATGATTTAACAACACAGCCTACTGCTTTCAAATGGGTTGTCAACCTGTCAAGTGGAACAAAAATGTAAACTGAAGTGCACTGATTCCACAGCACAAGACCCAACCATCATGTTTATACCTGTGACCAGAGTACAGCCTCGGGCCTGGTTGCTCGAAAGCCGATAAATACTAATCCACGATTAAAAAATAACCAGGGTTTTTAACTCGCTTGTTAAAAAATGTTTCTAAAAGCTAATTTCAACCTAATGGTAGAGAAGTCTATGTCAAAACTGAGGGACAAAACTCTTTTGGAAAAATCTTTTTAAAATTGGTAATTAAACGCGAGTCAAAGTTCACGTTAACCCAGAATTAGCTTAATTGGATTTTGAACAACTAGGCCTTGGTGATATGGGTGTTTACAGTGGTTACTGATGACACACAACCTACTGCCTTGAAAAGAGTTGGATAAAGTTGTGTTTTGGTGGATGTGAATCAAAGAAAAGCTGCAGTTGACATGACAAGATTTAAAGGCAAAAAACCAAGAAATTGAAAATTTTATCTGTCAACAGATGGTAAAGGATAACATATTTTTAATTAACAATTTTTATGAGCACTGAAATACAAAAACAAATTGTGTATAAAAAGATTATAATATGAAGACTACGCAACATTAAAGTCACACTACATATTAAATGTTTTATTACGCTAGGTGTAACAACTAGGAGCCATAAACAGGGGCTAACATATTTATCTAAAAAATATATATAATTCTGCAGATAAGCTTACTTACCTTGATTCAGACATTCCAAGATCTTCCATCAAAACTTTACACTCCAAGGTGAATTCATCGATAATCAAAGCCAATACTAATATGTAAGATACAAGTTTATCCTTAAGCCTTTTGGGAACTGCCCTGCACACACACACACAAAAAAGATTAACAATAATGATAATAAAAAACAAAATTATAGTAATTAATAAATAATCTTCAGTAGTCTTCATGATCTATACACTAAAAGTACACTATACACTACTAACAGTCATTTCAACTAACGTTGTCGGTTCAAAGCATGAAGCTAAGAGACAAGACCGAAAGTTTACGTGGGATTTTTATGAATAAATTCATCAAAATCAGTCATGCCTGGGAAAATCAATAGGTTGTAATTAGCAGTACAATGACCTGCACGTGCAGAGATGATTTTGATGAAATTATTCATAAAAAATATTCCCACAAAACATTGCGGTCTTGTCTTTTAGCTTGATTTTAGTCCGACAACGTTAATTGAAATAGCTGTATACACTATATTTAACACAAGGTATTTTGTTTCTTGGCCTAGGTTTTGTTTTTTGTTTTTGTTTTTTGTTTTTTTTTTTTCATATTTCTTCTTATATATTTGTTATTACTATTGAATTGTAAATAAATTATTAAAAACAGAACTTAAGTTAACTTAAAACAAATAAGTTTCAGCCTTGTACCCATCTTGCTCAAGTTCTTTAAAAACAGACAGCTGATACATGTACGTCGCTAAAATGTAGTGGTTGGAGTCATTTTATCCACTGGATAGAGTTCAAAATCTGGTCTTTGAGCAACAGGGGCCTGGTATGAGAACCATCATAATACCCCATGTGACTTTGCTATGTCATCAGAGCAACGATCTCACCTGAATTTTCCTTTCTTTAATGAAAACATGGACAAAAGTCTTTTCTGAATCATTTCTGGCATCCCATGCAAAGGATCTGTAGAGCACAACACAGCTCCATCAGCCTGACAGACCTCAAAATGTGGCAGGATAAGATCACTGAGCAGACAAATCTACAAATCTGCAATGGCATCTTTTGCTAAAATATACCCTGTGGTTTTATGGATTCACAACTTGAAGAATTAACGTCAAGGGTGCAGGCACAATGCATGAGTCCTTAAAAACAGATTTTTAAATTCCCCAGGTATTGACTGAATTTTCTAGATGGCAAGTCCTGATGGCAATTCCTCCAGGCGAGTTGTATGAATCCCAGTTAGCAACTCCACTGGTTGTCCATGGTGCTTTACAAGAACATTAGTATTACCAATAAGACCTATACCAATTCTGACTGGCAGAGGAGTACAGCTAGAAGGTGCTTTGTATTTCTTTACCTTTCTTTTTCAAGTCCCGGTAATCAAGACCATACAGAGTTATCATGTATGATAAGTACAGCAGACAGCATGATTGATGAAGCCTCTGGGTGGGATTCACTGACATCACCTTTAAATGCTGTAAAATATATTTTGGAAACCTGAAGACCAAAAAAAAGATATTTAAAAAAGTTACTGATTTGGGACTTTTTTCAAAGAAAAGAAACTAACTTAACCACTGATTCCCACATTTGTCCCCTACCCATGACCCCTGAGTCCCACACCCTGTCCCCCACCCATGAATCCTGAGTCCCACACCTGTCCCCCACCCATGAATCCTGAGTCCCACACCCTGTCCCCCAACCATGACTCCTGAGTTCCACACCTGTCCCCCACCCATGACCCCTGAGTCCCACACTGGTCCCCCACCCATGACCCCTGAGTCCCACACCCTGTCCCCCACCCATGACTCCTGAGTCCCACACCTGTCCCCCACCCATGACCCCTGAGTCCTACACTGGTCCCCCACCCATGACCCCTGAGTCACACACCCTTTTCCCCACCCATGAACCCCGAGTCCCACAACCTGTCCCCCACCCATGACCCCTGAGTCCCACACCCTGTCCCCCACCCATGACTCCTGAGTCCCACACCTGTCCCATGACCCCCCAGTCCCACAACCTGTCCCCCACCCATGACCCCTGAGTCCCACACCTGTCCCCCATCCATGACCCCTGAGTCCCACATCTGTCCCATGACCCCCCAGTCCCACACCCTGTCCCTCACCATGACTCCTGAGTCCCACACCTAATGCAAATCTTTATTGGAAATAACAAGATTACAATTTGTAGTTTTACATTTCAACAAAAAACGTACACACAAACACAAGTTGTAACAAGCAAAGTCCCACACCTATCCCCTACCCATGACTCCTGAGTCCCACACCTGTCCCCCACCTATGACTCCTGAGTCCCACACCTGTCCCCCACCCATGACTCCTGAGTCCCACACCGGTCCCCCACCCATGACTCCTGAGTCCCACACCCTGTCCCCCACCTATGACTCCTGAGTCCCACATCTGTCCCCCACTCATGACCCCCAGTCCCACACCCTGTCCCTCACCCATGACCCCTGAGTCCCACACCCTGTCCCCCCACCATGACTCCTGAGTCCCACACCTGTCCCCTACCCATGACCCCTGAGTCCCACACCTGTCCCCTACCCATGACCCCTGAGTCCCACACCGGTCTGCCACCCATGACCATTGAGTCTTACACCCTGTCCCCTACCCATGACTCCTGAGTCCCACACCTATCCCCTATCCATGACCATTTAGTCCCACACCTGTCCCCCACCCATGACCACTGAGTCACACACCTATCCCCTACCCATGACCATTTAGTCCCACACCCTGTCCCCTACCCATGACCACTGAGTCCCACACCTATCCCCTACCCATGACCATTAAGTCCCACACCCTGTCCCCCACCCATGACTCCTGAGTTCCACACCTGTCCCCTACCCATGACCACTGAGTCCCACACCCTGTCCCCCACCCATGACTCCTGAGTCCCACACCCTGCCCCCCACCCATGACTCCTGAGTCCCACACCTATCCCCTACCCATGACCATTAAGTCCCACACCCTGTCCCCCACCCATGACTCCTGAGTTCCACACCTGTCCCCTACCCATGACCACTGAGTCCCACACCTATCCCCTACCCATGACCATTTAGTCCCACACCCTGCCCCCCACCCATGACTCCTGAGTCCCACACCTATCCCCTACCCATGACCATTTAGTCCCACACCCTGCCCCCCACCCATGACTCCTGAGTCCCACACCTATCCCCTACCCATGACCATTTAGTCCCACACCCTGTCCCCCACCCATGACTCCTGAGTTCCACACCTGTCCCCTACCCATGACCACTGAGTCCCACACCTATCCCCTACCCATGACCATTAAGTCCCACACCCTGCCCCCCACCCATGACTCCTGAGTCCCACACCTGTTCCCCACCCTTAACTCCTGTCCCACACATGTCCCCCACCCATGACCCCTGAGTCCCACACATGTCTCCCACCCATGACTCCTAAGTCCCACACCTGTCCCCAACCCATGATCCCAGAGTCTCATACTTACCCCCCACCCATGACCCCTGAGTCCCACACCTGTCCCCAACCCATGATCCCTGAGTCTCATACTTACCCCCCACCCATGACCCCTGAGCTTAAGCAGTATGAGTATGATTGATAATAGCACAATGCCAGAGTGGAAATAACTACAGACTAAAATTACATCACTTAGTATACCTTTTTTCATTTTTCCATTCTTTTATTTTGTCTCCATTTGCATTCTTCAATTCAAAAGATGCTTTCTGTAAAACCTCATATTCCAAAGGTGTAATAACTTCCCTGAGTCAAAGAAAATTCAGAGATGTAAAGTAAACTTAATGATTTGTATTGATCTAGAAAAAAGTATTGGGAAGTGAATTTTTGTTTTTGTAAATCTCTGCACAGTACAGAAACCAAAGTTAAGTTGATTATTTCAACAAATAGTAGAGAGTGACCAGCAGAAACTAGCTAGCCTGCTGCCCGCGCACAATGACAGTGGGAGATATAATTTCAGGACTAGGCGTATGTTTTCAATCCTGAATATGAAAACAAAGAGGTTTGGAGACAATTTTATGATGCACTTTGCAAGTAAACAGCAATTGTAGTTAGTGTTGTTAGGATTGTAGTTAGTGTAGTTAAAGTTTTTATATTTTGAAATTTTAAACATGATGTATGTAACGCAAGTAATTCAGCTTATAGCTGCAAGTTGTGGTTTTTTTAATAAACGATAACCGCCCCACAATGGACACCCTTGGGACCAAGAGTATGCTTGGGAAATCTGTCTGCACAGTATGGCAGGTAAAGAATGCAATATTAATAATATTAACTTTGTATGAAGCTGGAACCTTAGCAGAGTTGTCTACTTAGCTACCTGAGATGTCCATAGGTAAAGCTTTGACCAATCCTGAGCAAAAGAATAATCAAAATTCTGATGTGCCAACCACCATACCACAGCACCTTCATGCAAAGATCAAGATTCTGCTTCCACCTCCATACAAAAGAAGGTGTACCGCAAGAACTTCTCAATCGCTGCTGCCCTATGCACTCAGATTATCATGTACAAGGACCAGCATGCTAGATAAAAGGAACTTCTTTCATGCAGCAATCACAATTTGGAACCCTCCTCCCGCAGCAGTTGTCTGAAATATCTCCTCCGATGGAATTCAGGCCTTCAAGAAGCAGGATACAAATCTTTTATCCTCTATTTTGTAATAATTTTGCATGTATTTGTTCATTTATTTTCATGTTATTGTAAGTAGCAGTAAACCTGTAGACAGGCTGGTTGATTGCTTTTAGCAAGAAACTAGTCCTTTGATTATCACTGCACTGTATGCAATGGTGCATTAAAGGATACTGTCATCTAATTTATACACATCAGCTGGTGTCGCTGCACTGGCATTAAATGGAGGAATGTAAGAAAGCTGTTCCTCTGCACCATCTGCAATCGACACAAAATAATTATATCAATTAAATGGAAAGATGACATGCGCAGTATGTAGTATGTGGTGTTTTTCTCGTATGCTAATTTCCAACGTTCACAAAAGCATAATAATTTGTTATGAACTCTATTGACATACCCTTTTCCAGGAATGTTTTTGAAGCCATTCAAAAAAGTTGCAGCACATGTTTAATCAGGTCTAAAACCACTTGGCTGCGTCTCGTGGTTTTAAACCCGATAAAACACTCCTGCTTGTTTTTCAAACATTACAAAATTGTGTGTGTTACTTTTCTTGGTATTTATACTGCTAGAAGTTGAACCAAGATATTATTGGTAAACAAAACTTGACTAAGGATACAATTCAACCCTTGCACAACATTACATTTTCAGACCTGTTTTATCCAATGGTTCAGATGACAGTGCTTGCACCACATCTGAAACTGTGTCACCAAGATCTGTACTATCAACTTGATTTCTCAGTCGAGACGTCATGGCTTTTTTCTTTTTGCTGCTGCCAAAAGCTTCCGTTAGGAGGTCATTCTAACAGGAACAGAAACAATGATAAAAAATTTTTCTTTTAATTCTCAAAACCCCAATAGTGAGCAGCATCTCCTAACAACATCAGTAATTGATCAACTGTAAAGATAATGAGAACAAAAGCAATGATCACAAAATATACAAAGTTTTGACATCGGCAAAGTTTCACCCAAGTAGTACCATAAGAAAAATAAGGAGAGTAGTGAGGACAACGTGCAGGACAATTGTTCACCTTTTCCCTGAAGGAAAGCTCCATCTTACTTTCTGGATCCTCCCCAGTAGAGTTTAAATCTGCATCAACTACAACCCAAAAAGTATAAAATAAATATTAAAAATGACATTTCATTTTGATTGTGTTCCATTAAGGTAAATGGCCTATAGCAAGAATAGGCCTTATCACAGTTTTCGACGCCATTTTGATGAGTAGGCAAACAGGCTTGAAATAACAGTGTTTGTATGGAAATCAGAAGTCAAATTACTTTCATAAAACATCGCTTCTGAACAATTCATGAATTGGAAACTTTTAGCACTAGGAAAAGGATTTTAGGAAAAAAATTTGAGAGATGTAGCTGTGCCAGAAAGCTTCCAGTCGCGTTTTGAACTTTCCATACATTTGTCTGTAAAGCGAACCAGCCGTGAACTGCTACTAAAAATAGTTCACGGGAAAAAATACAGGGAAATGTATGGAAAGTTCAAAACACGACTGGACGCTTTCTGGCACAGCTACATCCCTCCAATTTTTTAATTAAAATCCTTTTCCTAATGCCAAAAGTTTCCAATTCATGAATTTTTCAGAAGCCATGTTTCATGAAAATTATTTGACATCGGATTTCCATACAAACACTGTTATTTTAAGCCGTTTGCCTACTCGTCAAAATGGCGTCGAAAACCGTGATAAGGCCTATTACAGTATGTAATGTTTACTTAATGGTAATGATACAATTTAAGGTCTCATTGGTAGTAAATCTTAAACCATCCACAAGGGTTTCCATAAAGCCCCTGCTCCATAAGAATAAATTAAAAACAGACTGCGCCTGTGCAAATGATGCTAATTTCTGGAGCAAATAAATACACTGCTGTACATGTAGTGCATGGCTCTCACCCAGCTTTTAATAAAATTTATGATAAGCAACTCATTTCACTTTAATTAAGTGTTATTAAAATTCAATCTTCTAAAATGCACACTTTGTTTTTGCACAATTCTTTGTTCCATTTCTTTCAAGGTAAACACACGACAACCACAAAAAAATTTGCACTGCTTTGTAGTTTCTTATAAAGATTGATCATTGTATTTTACAACCTTTCTACACCAATACGACAAAATATATAAACCAGACACTTTGAGTCAGCTCAAAAGCAATGTGTGCAGATATCTTACAGAGGGGAACTATTATTTTCCCACCCTCACCACACTTTGTCATTAGCAAGTAACACCCCTAGCCTCTCATTGAAGGGTTTTAGGACTGGATCACCCCACCCCCCCCCCCCCTCCACCCTCCTGGAAATTTCAATACTCTCCTTTCAAAACTATAGCTTCTGAGTACCCACCCCCCCCCCCCCCACCCCCATCGGCATTTACTATAGCCTTCCATGAGGAGGTTTGGATTTTTTCACTGAACATGATACAAGTTTCAGTCAGGAGAGCATCAAGGTGTCCTAATTTGGAGACACGTTTTGACAGAAACAAATCAATGAAAATTTACCTATTTAATCTTTAAAAAAAATTGTGGGAAATCTGCTTTTTGGCTGTGTAATTTTCATTTTCCAGCTAAAGGCTGCATACAATATACCTAGGACTTTAGGCTGCATAGTAATCATCTCTGTATCGTACATCTTCATGACCCCTGTTTTTGAATTGTGAACTCCAAGCAGATACCTAGAAATGAAACAGAGTATAATCTGACGACAATGAGTACAGTGGAACCTCAATTATACCACATGGCAAGGGGACAGCAAAATCATATCGTTACTAGAAATACGTGACTCTCAAAACCTCGTGAAGCTAGGGCTGGGTGGAAAGCCCTCTTTACTTGTATTGACGCATCAAATCAGGAGATTAAAAGGTTTCTGAACGTAGCAACTATTTCGACGAGCATGGTATTTTCGTAGTTCCACAGGCTCATTTGCGGTTGAAATCTATTTAGGACATGACGAAATGTACAACGGGCATGCAGCGCTGTCATGTTCGATGAATTTATTTCCCACGGAAAATTATTTTACCGCGGCCACAAAACATGTAATTTCTTCGATGCAATCTTTAAAAAAAAAAGATTTCTTGAAGAAAGGGAAAGGATTCTGCAGGGATATTTCCATTCAGTGAATATAGATGAACATTGCAGTTGAAATTTAATCCAGAGCTGAACTCAAACTTTCCCAATGTATGCAAATTTTGCTCCAACAAACTCTGTCTAACGTCAGCCTGTCTTCCAACCTGTTGCTGCCTAGTAACCTTCCCTTTGTCTGACATCATTCATACTTTGTTTGCGCACTGTTGCCAGGCAACAGCATGGACATCTTTAAAGATATATATATATATAAATACATTTTCCGCTCGAATTCGCGCGGCTCAGCTGCCGAGCGCAGGCCTTCGGCCTGACAAATTTATTAACCTCGCTACGCAAGGAAAAATCGGGATATCGTTGTAAACGAACTCCCAATTTTATGATGATTTGGAGAAAAAGCAACCAAAAATATTGTTGTATTGGGATATGGTTAACAATTATTAATCTTTCAAAGTGCAATCAATAAAATTTTAAAATAGGTCTCCGCAACTTGATACCTGAACTGTATGTATTATATGTATGATACCTGAACTGTGTGACATTTTATACAACATTTGATAGCTTAGTTTATGCACAAAAACGCTCACAAAATCACTTACTTTGTTAAGAAACTGTAGCGATAAAATGGTATCACAAAGGAGAACATGGTATAGAAACAGACTAATAAAACATGGCATGCTATTTGTTACCATATTTGGGTGGTTTCCTTTTATAAAGTGACCATTTAAAACAGGTCAAGACAATAAAAACAGCTTGTTGGCACTTCAAGTAAAATAACGCTAAATAGAGGTGACCGTATGGTAATCGAGGGACGTAATTTCTGGGACTTTGACGACTAACCGCTTAATAGAGGGTGACCGCTTAATACACTGTATTTAGCCTTTTCAGTTACCCACTGGGCACTCCATTTGACCACACATTCCATGTTAAAGGTCATTATATAATAGTTCACATAAAAGTTATGTTGAAAAAACTGGGCCTGAGTAGGAATGGCTGAATGGAGAGGAATTTTCCAGTGGTTCCAATAATTAGTACAACCACACAAGGCATACCCAAATTTTCAAAATTATATTCCAAAACCTTCTGCTACTTCGATGCCTCACCTGGAATTTCCAGAATTTTTGGTTGAATGGAAAGTGACACCCATCTGTCTGACTCTCATAAAAATGTGCTAAAGATTACCATACTTTTGGATGTTTTGATCTGGAAGCAACAAATATACTAAATAACAACTATTTGTACTTACTTGCACATTGTGTTAGTGTTAGCAAATTCTCCATAGTTCCGACCAATGTACTCCATTTCATCTGTCTCTGCAATCTTACAAGAACAATAAATTATTGTTTTTACCCATCAGTGAAAACTTTGAAAACAAATTCTCAAACTCATTAATAGTTCAAAAGCCACGGATAAAGGAAATCATGATTGTGACGTGTTTGGCTATCTGATGAAAAACTCCTCGTTTTTGCGTAATTTCCCCTTCAAAATCAGTTCATTTGAGAAGTTATATAGAACACTCATCATAGTGTTCATCACAATATCAAAAACCTCGAAGATCGTCAAAAATACTGTGCTGCGCATCATATTTTCAACTCTCTTCTTGGTGTTTGATATGTGATTAAACACTGTGTCTCGTGTTTGATATATTACATCAAGCTGTTGATTAACAACCCAGGGGCCCATTTTTTAAAATTGAAAAAGAGCTGATGACTTGTAAAGCGAGCCTGAAAAGGAATTTTTCAAACACTTATTTCAATATTGATTGTTGGCAATTTTTAGCTCAACTTGTTCAATGTGTTCCATGTAACTGTCATGATTTTAAAACCAGTGAAATTTGTATCTCTGAGGGATAACATTGTGCACAGAATTAAGTTTTTGGGCCCGGTAAGTTACTGGTCTTTCAAGAATCATCCTCCAGCCCCAGTTTATTTCTTCTAACAAAGATAATAAGGAAGAATAAAGAGTTGTTCACAGGCACACAACTCACTGGTACTCCAGCATCAACCTCCTTAAAACAAAATGATATTTTCAGTGTCTCACAATATTTCCTAGCATCTCATATCATCACACGTCCGTTTTTCCTTTCACAGCAACACATGTCAACCTCTCCTTGCATAGTTTCCAAATCCCAGTATCAAACTTTCCAAATAATCAGTCTTTCATTTCACAACACCCCATGATCCTTGCTCAAGAGTCAAACTATTTCTTTCCAAAATAGTACATGATGTAACATTATCTGACTGTTCTTCAAGGGGAAATTATAAAGATTGTGTGAAAAACCAAAATCACATTTGACTTTGTGCAAGAGGGATGAATTTACACGTATTTCCTAAACCTACCAGAGTTCTTCTATGCTTTTTTGCAGCATCTTCCTGGTCAGCCCATCGATAACAGGCAAATTTTATCTTTTTATTATAGGGTTTGTCGTGAACGCTGTGTTTCAAGTCTGCATTGGTGAAATGGACTAAAGAAGGAACAACACAAGTACAACTTGATGTCAACAAGCTTAGGAGAATATACATTTTGAGATGGGTCAAGAAAGGCTTAGAAGCGAGAAGGTAAGTTATTGCGTATCGTGTAGTCAAGAAGATAAATTAAAATATGAATAGAACTGGATGCGGACCGAATACTTTGTCATTTTGTGGTTGGACATTGTCAATACCACAAGAAAAAACACTCGCTATTTTTTTTTTAAACACGCTGACAGTGGAGCAGCCAGGTATTCTGAAATTGCCCAGCACTCGCTTGAAACTGATAACAAAACAGTTATCCAAGAGACTAACCTATGTAAGGCTTAACATCAGAAGAAGAAGCAGAATCACTCGCAACGTATTCCAGCCTTGCGGTCGCCATCTTTGATTTGTTCTTTTCACGTGTATTTTGATGCTATTTTATGCAAGTGATACAAGTGATCTGATTGGTGCTTCTTTTTTCTACCATCCAATCAGATTTCGTTTCATATCCTAGCAACTTACCGCGGTGGTATTGCGGGCGTCTTTATTTTGCCGGCTATTGAACGGCTGTGTCGTTAAAATTTCGATGTTTATATTTGGGTGTAATCCGCAATGCACTAGTTTCCCCTTGACAATTCTAGATGAATTATTAATTGTTCGGCTTCAGATACCTTTGGGTTTATTACGTTGCTCGCAAATAGAAGACTGGCTGGAAAATGACGTGATTCAACAAAGCATGTCTATAGAGATTGAAGGCAAGTCAGTTGATGAGGATTTCCAGGAGTTGAAAAATCGGCTTGAGGTGACTGCACTGAATGCCCAGTTGTTAATATTATTTTACAGTCACGCATTTATAATAGTCGCCGCTTGAAATTGAATAATGTACTATACAATTCGAGGTATCTAAAATTTTGTTGTGATTGTCGGTACAATGACAAGATTCAGCTTTATCTTGTCAAATCAAGATAACCTAGAAACCACAATCTGGAGCTTATTGAGGCGAAATTGGTGTTAATGTTTTTAATGTTTTTGCGTTACGTTTCAGCCACTCTTCGACGCAGAGCCTTTGAAGGTGAGCTTCCTTATTTTTAAATATTTTTTTCTGGTTTTCCTCTTGAATACACTTCGAATAAGTGCACTTTTACAAAGCAAGACGTGGGTAAAATTTTGGCGCAAGTGGATAAGCTAAATAACTAAATATAAACTTAGTATTGGCTTACCTGCTGTCATTAAAGTCATTTGCATTTGAAAAGTTCTGAAAACTGAAATCTGGATGTCTGTGACAGTTCAATATTGATAAATGTGAGAACACAGTCAAAGTCTTATTAAATTTCTGGTCTTTAAGATAAAGGCAAATAAAAGCTTATTGCCAGGGATAACAGATGTCAGGAAAATTAAAATCTGTTTTTTTGTGAAATATAAAATTTTGTTAATTTGGTAACAAAAGTTCTGACGTGATAACAAATCTCTATAACCCAAAGTAGAGCCTACAGATCTAGACTTGCTATCACATTTTTTTAGAACTTTTGTTTGATAGCTTAAACCAAAGAAGAAAAGAAATCATTTCAAGCATCAATTAACTGTTGGTTCGGTTTTAAAGCTAAAAGCTATTCTGCTGATAGGAGCACTCAGAGTTTCTTTTTCCAAGTTTGCTTGTGTCATTACTGAATAATACATCATTCTCATTTGTTCACCAGGCTTAAAATATTACATCACATTTCCTTTCATTGCCCATATGCCACTCATTGACATTCCAATCCTAGATGTTTGCAGGATGTTTGTCCCATGAACCTAGTTTAATGGCCGTTAGTTCCCACGAGTCTCCTGTAGCTCAGTGGTAGAGCATCCGAACTACAGTCGAACCTGTATTAAGCGGCCACCCTCTATTAAGCGGTCAGTTGTCAAAGTCCCAAAAATTACTTCCCTTAATTACTGAAATTTTGACCTCTATTAAGCGGTCACCTCTATTAAGCGGTCGCGGTCACCCTTTGCTAAGTCCCGAAGAGCTGTTTCTATTGTCTTGACCTGTATTAAACGGCCACTTTGGAAAAGAAAACCATTCAAATACTGCAGTAGTTCAAACAAGTACAAATAGCACACCAGGTAATTGATTTCCTTGTATATTTTCACAAATCATTAAATTGCCGAATACATTAGTCGAACATTACTGTTTCTGCCTTGAGGTCAAAGTCTTGCCATCACTGCGGATCGAAATCTTCTTTCATTAATTTCTGTTTAAGCCAAGTGCACGAGAAGTCATCCCCTTGAAAATGGTATTCACATGGCACTTCTAGACCATAGCCACCTCATCTGTTTACGCGCTTACCTTTAATGATGGCCTTTCCTGATTTCGATGGTCTCTTTCTGTTTTGTTACTCCCTTTCTATGTTCTATTTTTCTCAAACCATGTTATTGTTGCAGTTACTTTTAACCGAGTAAGTGATTTTTTTAGAGCGCTTTTATGCATTAGCTGTACACTAGCTACGTCATTAACTGTAATATAAAATAGCATTTTCGCCGTGTTCTGACCTGTATTTTGTACAACCTGTATTAAGCGGTCAACCTGCATTAAGCGGTCACTTAGCCATTCCCCGAGGGTGACCGCTTAATACAGGTTCGACTGTAGTACAGTAATCGGAAGGTCTTAGGTTCGACTCCTGATAGGAGCACTCGGAATTTTTTTCCGAGGTTGCCTGTGTCATTACTGAATAATACATCATTCTCAATCATGAGCTTGTTGGGTGAATTTGAGTCCTCAAATTGATGTGAACATAACTACTTTTTAGCCCAGAAGTTTGACATATTCTTTTGTTTTCTGTAGCCATTAGAGGACTGTTAGAAAATCATTACTCAAAAGTCCAGTTTTTAGTAGCACTGACCAATAAATATGACAACAGCCTACAGAAATAATGAAAAAGGAACAGCCATTAGATTACCTGTAAATAAATATAATCATGTTATTCACTGGCATGAAATTGAACAATATTTTACACAGAGGAAGGGTACAGAGATGGAGTGTAGAAAGCTTAACTTCCAATCTTGATAATATTTTGATGGTATGCTGGATTTATTGTTTATTGTAAGGCTCAGACTGATGCCTGCCTGAGGCGCTTTCTTCGTGCTTTTGAAGACGTCAATGAGGCATACAGTGCACTGATCAAGTATATTAATTGGAGAGAGGAATATGGAGTGAATTGTCTGAGCCAAGGGGATGATGATATTGATGAGCAGCTGGCTTTGGGGAAAGCTGAAGTGTTGGACTTCCCTGATCATGCAGGAAGGTCAGTTTTAAATGTATATCAGCTAATTGAGCACAAGTAACGAAAGCTCACTATCGATTCAATTATTAATGAAGTTTCTTCAGACAATATACTGTAAGGTTATAGTTACTGTTAGTAGTGAAATTTGCTGCACCATTACTTAATTGTACCTTAAACACATTTTTTTTTGTTGTTTTCATGTCTTTAGACCAATTGTCCTGGTGACAGTCAGAAATCATGATGCCAGAAGCAGAGATCTGAACGTCATCACCAAGTTCATCATTTACATCCTGGTAAGTAAATACCTAAAGTAGCTTCAGTTAAAAATTTTAAATGGATCTTGGAAAATTAGTGATTTTGGTAAAAAAAAAAAAACTGTGGGACAAAACATGTCTGCATGGGTAAAATCTGATCGATTAGTAATGAATTTAGCTGGGTGCAAAGTTGACACTTTCAGTTTCTCTAACAATGATACTACTACTACTTATGATCAGGAGTGATGATGATGATGATGATCATGATGATGATTGACAGAAGTGATTCTGCATAACAGGTTAATGACCTACTTTGAACAGCAAATTGTTTAAACTCACTGATATCGTTTTTTCTTCTTCTTCTTTTTCCATTTTAGGAGGAAGCAACTCGGAAATGTGATGAAGACATTATTGACAACCTTTGCATCACCTTTGATTTAAAGGTATGTTCTTGATTAGTCTCATAGTGCTCTACACATACTATCGAGGGGAGAGGTACTGTAAGTAGCTACGTTACTCCTATTAGCCTTTGTAACTATTTCTAGCCACTTCTTATTACAGACAATGTGGAGCCGTGATGGTGTTAGTAGTGGTTTGTGCATCAGACTTTCGATCGGAGGGTCGGTAGTTCGAGGCTAGGTTCAAGGTCTCTTCATTGCTGTGTTGTTTCCTTAGACAAAAAACTTTGCTTCACATTGTCCCTCTTCACTTAGGTGTATAAATGGATACCGGCCAGCACATACTATTGGGGAAACCCTGCAGTGAATTAGCATCCCATCCAGAGGAGAGTAGCAATACTCCTAGCTGCTTCATGCCACAGGCTCATAAAGTGACTTTACCCTGCTCAACCCTTATTACAGAAACCTAAATTAAAATTAATTTAACCCTTATTACAGAAACCTAAATTAAAATTAATTTCTGGCCTTGTGAGCAAGTTTGATTGTAAACCTTTTAATATTTGAGATAATTTACTGTCACTTCATATTCAGGGCTTCTCATTTAGTAACATGGACTATGGATTTGTGAAGCAGCTGATCTGGCTTCTGTCCAGGAGATATCCCGAACGACTTGGCAAATGCCTGATTGTCAACTCACCATTTATTTTCACAGGATGCTGGGCCCTCATCAGATTGTGGTTAGTTACAACTACCAGTAACTTTTCGATACTATACAAAATAATGTAACTCTGCTGAAGTGGAAACATGGCATTGTAACTGTAGTTAGTACTTAAGACTTTCAATTGATGTTGATGTTTTGGTTGAAAATTGGAGATCCATGTATATCAGGGTAATAAGGGAGGGGAAGTGGGAGAGGACCACAAAAAGTGAGAGAAAATAGAGGGCACCGGGGCGCCCACCTCCCCAATTACGCAGGCTTTAAATATCAAGGGTTTGTGGATGGGTTGGTCTCTGCATTGTCATATTCTTTCAATCCTTAGACAAGAAAATTTTTTGCCATATTGTCTCGCGCCATCCAGGTGTACAAAATGGGTTCCAGAGTCAAAATTCTGGGGTAACCTAGACTTGCAAGTCCCTTTCTGGTTAGTCGAGAGGGTGCGCTCACAGTACAGCGAGCCTGGAGCGAGGAGAAATAAACGAGAAGAGACAGAAGCCCCCTCCACTTGTTCGCTCCAGTTTTTTCGCGCTCGGCTATAATTTTCACACGACCTCTTAACTATCCAGAAAGGGGCTGCTTGCAGTCTAGGGGTAACCCTGCAAATTATGGACTACAATCCTGGTCAATTGAGTTAGGGACAGTAATGGCTCTTTATGAAATTTTTTTGGAGATACCCATAACTTATTTAATTCCCAACTAGCATGGACACCTTTTCCTTAATTTATTTTGAGCCAGGAATAAAATGAGAGAGTCAAGGCAAGTCTCCTTTTTTTCCTGTTTCAAAGCAATGGAAAAGCAGACTCGGCTAGCACTGGGAATAATCATGGGCGTCTATGTCCCAAGTATTGTTTAAAACTAATGATTACTAGACATACATGTACAAGTGTTTAATTTTAACTGAAGTTGTAAGCATATTAAACACTGTCAGTCTTTTTATGTGCTGTAATATACTGACCTGAGATTAATTTTGCTGCAGGTTACATGAGGTCACGTCCAGCAAAATCGTTTTTATCAAGAATGAGGAGCATCTTTCAGAGTACATTCCTCTTGATGTTTTGCCCAAACCTCTTTTCTAAACAATCTAGAATGGCCATTTCTTTAACATAATTATAAATTTGGTCACATTCTTGGTCAGATGCACAATTTATTTTAACCTTTTTCTTGTTTTAGCATTTTATTTATCTACAAAAATTTGTTTTAATCAGAGCAATAAAATAGATTTTAGCAAAGATTTCTTCCTCAAAACTAAAAGGGAAAAGGGAAGCTATAAATTGAAAATAAAGATAGTTGTAATGGCCTTGAAAATATTGAATACTAAAAGTAAA
Source organism: Pavona decussata (assembly GCF_977016875.1). NCBI lineage: Eukaryota > Metazoa > Cnidaria > Anthozoa > Scleractinia > Agariciidae > Pavona > Pavona decussata. The sequence continues at coordinate 2,884,310 of NW_028145758.1, read as the reverse complement.
AACGTAAGGTGTATTTGGGGCATAAGTATAATCTTTGTTCACAGAATATTTTAAAACGCATTTTAACATAGATGTAGTAGTATACAATTTCAATGATAACGATTAATTTCCTACATTGAGGCATATTTAACAATTTTGTGCATGTGAAGAGTTCAAAATAAATTGCCTTTTTTGCGATGATGTGGTTTCTGCATGGCCATAAGCAGCATAAATTTATGAAGACTGAAACAAATATTTTACATCTTCCAAGAAGATCATAATCAGGGAACAAAATAATGCTGTCAAAATAAGTGGTTTTAAATAAGTGATTCAATTAATTTTGTCATTTATCATGATTTTAATTGACTTTTAGTAATGTTTTTGTGATTTTTTTTTATTATTATTTAATACATGAAAAATACTATTCCACACTATTTATTTATTAAATTTTTTTAATAGGACCCACAAATAGAGAATTATTTATTTAGGGGAACTATTTTCTGCTGTGTCTAGAAGTAAATACCAAAGGATTCGCTGTTTGAATACTGACTCTGTCATACACGATTTGGCAATATTAGTCTTGAGGTTAACATGAGGGAAAAAATGTATCTATTTGTAACAGCGTGAAGAATAATTCTTTTGTTGGGATAACATAATTTTAACAGAAAATAGTTTTCAACACCAACAAATTTGAAAGCAAGTTTGACATGTAGCTTTCAGAACTCATCCAGATCCTTGGTCCCAGTTCATTGCAGCCTGATGCAGATGGATAGTGATCACCTCATCACCATAACGACTTGGATGAGCTCCAAAATCTCTGTTGAACTTTCTTCCAAATTTGTTGGTGTTCAGTAATTTTTTCTGTTTCTGTTTTGTATTTACTTAATGGAGCAAACAGTTTCAAACAAAGAATTGTATTTCTGCTAAGGTATTTACAATTTACACAAGTTTTTTTTTTTTTTTTTTTTTTTTTTTTTTTTTTTACTGTTGAATTTTTTCACTTACTCTTTATTTAATTAAAACTATTTGACTGTAATGAATTATTGGCATTAATCAATGCTGCACCTCAGATCATGAACAATAAAACCGAAACAGACAAAACTGAAGTACTCTGATTTGTTAAATGCTCTTCCTGGACTTCAGACATTTCAATGACTCCAGCTCCAAGTACTGCTGTCACTGTGTTAGTCAAGTGGTTTGCACATCAGATCATTGACCTCAAGGTCATTGGTTAAAGGGGAAGTATCATGGGGTTTTTGGTATCTTTTGTTAAAAATGATGAAATAAGACCTTTAATCAGCCGCCAAATAATTCTAGAATTATGACGATAGGAAAGAAATCAGCTCAATTCTTGAAAGGAACAACTCATGATCTGTTCTAGCACATTAAAAGACATTAGCCTAACATTTTTCAAGTTTCAATCCATACCGGCCTACTCTGTCCCTGGCCAGAGGTACTAATCGACAGTCTTATTGCACTGGGGTGATAATATTTATTTATAACAAACTTGACAATTATTTCGTTGTTTCTGCTGACAGACAAACAGTTTTGGGTTTTGAAATGACAGAAATTTGCGTGATACTTCCCCTTTTAGTCCTGCATCTCTGCTGTTGTAAGTCCACAAAGACAATGGTATAGATTTAGATAAAAAAGGTCAATATGTACCTCCAGGATAGGTACCCAGGTATATACCAGTAATTGATAAAAAAGTGCAAATGAAGCCAAGATGTTTACCTAAAAAAAAAAAGTCAGATTGATAGGCTAAAACTGGACCCCCCCCCCCCCCCCCACCAAAAAAAAAATATGTCATCTCCACCACCACATAAAACTCTGAAAAAAGTCCTTCCCCAAGTTTATCTTTCCACCTAAAAAAAGTCCACCAGAAAAATTCTCACCCAAAAAATCCCCTGCAGCACTAATTTCAAACCCCACATAAGGTCTTCACACCTCCCCCATCACTAATATACCTCCCCCCTCCCCCCTTCCTATGAATGATATGATAGCTTGTTGGGTGTGACCTGTCAGGCTCTTAAATTCACACAAATGTTTACCAACACAGCTGGGTTATAATTATTGAATGCAGAGTAGTGTGCTGACCTAAATATCGGCCATGCAAGGACACATGAAACAGCTTCTCAGGAGACTAGTTGGAGACTCGGGAGACAAGACTTGTGTAACATGCCCTAAAATGAACATAGCTCGCAAAATTTTTGTTGTTGCAGTCCCCGTTGAATAAAGTAGAGTCAACTTCTACATGTACTTCTTGCAATGATTGAGGTAACAGGAAAATTGCTAGACGTGTTGTTCATTTGTGCATCACAGGATAAAAGTTCTAGGACCATCTTGCCCTAAGTACTTCTTTAAGTGAACCCCAAGAAGCTTCTGTGCCGGTGCGTGTAATGCTGCCTGTTGCTTAGCATCCTGTCTGAACTTAATGTCTGCAGACTCCATCCTGCTAAAGGATGAAGACATGTTGATTTCTTTGTATGTTACACTTGTCAACAACTCGTGCAACTTGTTACAGCAAAAGTGTGAGAGAATTTCCAAGAAAAATTGCCTTGGTGTAACAGCATCTTCCACAAATTTTCCCTACTTAAGGGTACGATAACCACCCCCGTCATTTTCATGTGGGAAAGTACCTCCCCTCCCCCAATGAGAAGTGGTCACATACTCCCAAATTGGCTTAGCAGACACTTTGAAAGGCTGCCGTTGAGGAGTCCTACTGAATATGAGACTGCAAGCAAGCTCTCAAAAATCTGCAGGGAAGAACGCAAAAACTATGGGACTCAAATATCAGTTTTTTGCGTTCTACCCCATGGATTCTAAAGCAAAAGAGAGATTGCTTGCAGTCCAATTGAATACATAATAATTATGTTATAGGCAAAGAAGACAAATTAATGAGGTGAGGTGACGTTTAATGCTACCATTCCAAGAATACAGTGCTACATTTAGTAATACCTTAAAGGTTACATTGTGACAACAATGAAACATTGCAAACAAGAGCCAGGAGTGTTGAAAATTTGAATGAAATGAAATTTTCATTTCAGTTGCTGAAATGCTTCATTGAATTGCCAATATTATATTACATGTATATTTCTTTATTATTTATTTTTTTTACCCTTACAACCCTAAACAATTTAACTTTGTAGTGAAATTTACATCAATAACAGAAATTCATATCATAATCTACCTTGCACTGCAAGGTTATGAAATATATCTATGTCTTCTGTTTCAATTTTTAAAATCCAGGAAATGAGCTTGTCGGAAGTTGATGCAAAAAGATCTAGGCATGGCAATTTTTTTATTAATATGCCACCACACTGAGAAAATTTTGAGTCGCATCAAGAAGTGTCACTTACATGCACATTTTCCTAGTCTATCGTAGCCTACTTCTTAGATGGTCTAGGTCGCTCGCTGCCACACACATGGCTGTGAGCAGCCTGGAGCATCTGAGAATCAGCCTAAGCGTATTGAAGCTTGTTGTCATACCATAATGCATTATGTAGTTCACAAAAATACTGTGATGTCTCTGTTACTGCTGGGAAATGTTGGAGTTATTCTGACTCATAATTTTCAGAAACCCATATTTTCTGTAATATAGCTCAGAGCAAATAATTAAAAATTCCTGTTTTTCAACTTAAATAGCTTTTAATTTGGAACAACAAGTATGAACACTCTGTAAGGTACTAGGAAGCCAAACCATGATGCAATATCATGATAAACATGGAGTTTGTATGCACATACTCAACATTCCAATGACAATAACATGCGAAAATAGAAAACAGGTATTTTAATAATTTGCTGAAATTTCTCTGCAGGGTACCCTGGATTAGAGTTCCGAAATATTTTTCATAATACACAAGGTATTCGCTTAAGCAATTTGTGAGTGTTAGGCATGCACCACACAAGATGACAGTGTCTCTTGGAGGCTATGAGAGTCAGTCTTTGAGACCAATGATCATTTACTGACAATAAGCATAAAGTAATTTCAAAGTATGAAAATAAATGTCATTTTTAATAAATTAATAATAACTTATTGGCTTCTTTGAAAAATAAAAGTGGATATATCATATTCTTTGCAACACACACAGCTAAAAATCTTTCTAAAGATATATTCATGAAAACAAAATCCTCTTATTAAGGCATGTTCACATCAGATGCAATGTAATGAAAGGAAAATAATACAACATGAATTCATCTAAACTTCTGCTAACTAACCCTACATCTAAGTTCAATATTGCTGAAATCTTGGAGTGCAAATGAATCAGTATTCTGTGATATAATCAGACAAGCAATGTAAAATTAATGAGTGTCATAGAATTCTGATGATAACTTCAGTTGATAAACAAAATATATTGAAATTTAATGTGAACATGGCTTCAAAATGTGACTATGATTAACTCTGACGACATTCAAAGCCTAGGTCATGCTATTTCTTTCTTAAAGCATATTTTGATCAATTACAACTATCTGCTCTGAAAATCAAACCAAACTTTGAAACAATATTTTCAAATCATACAGAACCAGAAACTATTAACCATATATCTAGAGAGACACAGATGGACAAAACTGCACAAAAAAATATTAATTAAAATTTGGTTTCACTGAATAGCTATCCTGTCTGCCCAAAGAAAATCAATGTTAACTTAATTTGAATCCTTCAGATCATCATTACAATAGTCATTAATGCACAGAACTCTTGCTTCTTTGCTACACAAAGAAAGGAGCAGAATTGAAAGACCTAACATGACCTAGACTCTTCCAAAAAAAATTTATACAACAAACACATATAAACTTGTCTTATAATTTAACACTCTGTATTGATTTAATCTTCCCCAGTTCCATACAACGTCAATACCCATTTTGTCACCTTGCCGGCATGTGCATCCTCGGGATCAGCAACTCCATCTTCTTCCTTTAATAGACTATCGAGCTCACCTTCATCCTCGGAAACCGGGAAAACTTGATCACGCATGTAGTCTTCTCCAAAGCGTCCATGGTGAATTTCATCATGATAACTGTTGTAGTCGTCAACAATTTCGTCTCGGCGGGCCTTCAGCAAATCATGCTGTATCTCGACTTTCTCTCGCTCTTCGATGTCTTGCTTCTTGACTTGTTCAGCAACATCTGCCTTCTTGTGGTGAAACCGTAGTCTCCATGTTCCTTCAGCTGACTCATCCCATAGATGCACTGTCATAAAATTCCAGTCATTGAGTCCATACGAGTCCTTGTCATTGCGGCGAGGAGAGAGCAGTTGACTTTTTGTTCCCCCTGGGGAGATGATATCAATGCCAATGTCACCACGGAATGCCTTGGACAGTCTAAAACTTACTGTGACTTGAACATGTTCCAGTTTCTTGACATAGCTGTTGGTCCCTTTACAAGCATCTGTTTTGACTGTTAGCTCCAATGTGCCGCCAAGGGGAATAATATTGCCCTTATCGAATGAACCTATGACTGTACAGTTATGTTGCTCACCGACCGACTTCCACTTGAGTGCTTCATTCACTAGCGCCTTAGCATTGAGACGACCAAAGCCAAATTTGTGGTTAATCCACAAACCAGCTGCATTCCTTATCCATCCATCATCTTCTGGACTGGTCTTCAGTGCCATTTTTACGACAAGGTGCTGCAGATCACGCCATGTCAGATCTTTGTTTGCTTCAAGGACCAAAGCAAAAATGCCAGAAGCCAACGGCGCAGCAGAAGATGTACCACGGAACCTTGTAGTGCACTTGTGCTTGAGGTCAGTGGTGACTAAGTCAGCTTCACTGGAACCCCCAAGATGGGTGTCTCCGGTGAAGGTCACAGCCATAGTGGAAGAACACTGCTCATCATAGTAAGTTGACAGGCCATATCGACTGACGGCACCAATTGATATGGTGTAAATACTTGACGTGTATCCATCAGCATTACAATCATCATCAGCTAGACCTCCATTACCTGTTGCCCACACATATATTGATCCCTTACCTGTGAAAATGTAAAGTGATAACTTTTTTAGTTTGTACAAAATTTTATGTTCTTTTTTGTGACCAACTCAAAACATGCATACAGGGAATGACTAAAATATTGATTACAATGACCAAACAGTAGCTAACAAGATGAGGGTTTAAGTATGAGGCAACACAACTAGAATTTTGATTGTGCGCCTAAAATTTTAATGCGGCTGCACAGGTGATAGCATGCAAAGAAACACAATTTTCGGGTTTTCATTTTGCTAGGCTAAACTAACAATGATCAACAGCAATAGTTGCTACAGATTGTAAACTGCCCCGTTCTTCGTGCAAATTGTCTTTATTATCAAAAGTAGTTTTCAATCATCAAAACTCCTCACTCTCAATGTTGTTATACAAGGAAGACAGTTTTTGAGGAATGGTTTGTAACATCTTTCTTTGGGGGAAGGACAGTATATCTGGGTCAGCAGGACATGATTTCTGTTGTATGTAACATAAAATAGGAGTTCAAAATGCAAGTGTAGCAACATTTTGTCGTTCATTGTAGCTAAGGAAAACAAAAGCCAAAACTTGGATATTTTCACAGATTGCACAAGTGTACTAGTGGCTCCTAAAACTCCTGCTTTATAACATATTTGTTGGGTTTCAAGCATCATGTTACTGCTGTGCCAACCTGACAAAATAATATCACAACTGTTGTTATTTATTTTTAAATGTTGAAATAAATACCAACTCAAAAACAAAACATTTACTTGAAGTTGTGCAAATAAATCCAAAACAAAATTTATTAACATGTGTTAATATTGTAATTTATTTATTCAGTTGGGCACAGTAATAGGAAGATATTCAAAATCAAGTCATCCTAAATTTACCATTTAACACTGTGCATAATATACTTTGCACATCACATTGTGTCAAGGTGGAATTTAATGCAGTGATACATTTGGTTTGGCACGACATTACAAATCAAACCCAAATGAAAATAGCCTTAGCATTGAAGCACACAGCCAATCATAGTGTAATTTGCTTATATTGATATGACTTTTCATTCCTGTCAGCTGCTGATATTTAAGTTTTACAGCAGACTCCGAAGGAAACATTATGTCTAGACTGTTAAACCACATAAAAAATAAGGCCTGTGGTATTTTATAAAATATCCTAGACAGCTAAATGTTCTAACCCTTTTTAGTCCCAGAAATAAGAGTGCAATCAATAAATGTCTGGTCGCCAATTCACAGAGAAATTCTGTTTGTTTATCAAGGCTTGCCAAAATTAAATAATTAGTTTTTTTTCCTTTTTCTTTTTCTTTTTTTCCAATGGGAGTACAGGGTAAACAAACTCTTACAGTTTTTATTTTATTTTGTCGTAGCAAAGTCACGGAAAGATTCTAAAGAATTTTTTGTCATGGTACAAAAATCCCTCGATGTTAATTTTTTTTTAAATAAAAAGTAATTTTTTAAATCGAATTGATTACTTTATGAATCAACTTTTTGGTAGCCGACCGGTCTCGTAAATCTGGTTTTCATCGTTAATTATTTTTCAAATGTAAATTTAAAGCTTGCAAGGAACTTATTTTCGTAGTGATAACTTTTAATATTCCCTATAAAGGTTTCAGTTATCTAAAATTATCTGGGACTGAAGTTTACACAAACGTCAGGAAATAAGCTTTTTGGCAAAACTTTTCTTCTTTCATTTGAAAAAGCATATTGGAACAAGTGGGAAACCTACGAAATAAAATACGTCAGGAAAGCGTTAAACTCCTACGCAAATGTAAATCAGCTACTAACAGCTAAAAAAAAAAATTCCTGTTTCAAGCCTCATGCACAACGTTGATTTTTGGTACTTCACCCTTAAATTATTTCTCACTAAGGTCGATTTTTTTTCCTTTTAAGACTGGATTGGTTTCTAGGCCGATACGATTTTTTTATGTCATATTGAAAGCAAAACCTGATTCCTTGGTCAAAATATTGAATATTTAATGAAAATCAAGACCACAGCATTCGGAATACTAAGGCCGACATTTGGTTATGTTTTCATTGATGGTTTTCAGGTTGAACACGAACCTCGATCAGTTCACTGATAAACTTGAAGGCATGACTCACAGTTGTAGAAAGATAACTAGAAAAGATTTACCCTTTCAACATCAATACGAAAAAAAGTCCGGATAAAAGAAATAAATAATATCGAAGAATGTTTACCTCCACGGCCATTCTTTGCGCCATTCTCAAAGGCTCTTCTCCCGAGTGGTCCGGGCCGCCCAAACGTTTTTCCGTCGTCTTTCGGACCCCAGCAATTACTGTAAATATCAATGTAGTCAGATTGAAAGCTCAAGGCACTCGCTTCAAGCTTGTCTGTAGCTGTTCCGTCAAGCATACGAACGCCTCCAAGATTTACGTTGAAAGCAACTCCAACCCCGCATATTCCGTTGTCTCCTTGTGCTCCGACTTCACCGCCACATTTCGTACCGTGAGCATTGTATGGATCGCTGTCGTTCGGAAAAGGGTCATCATCGTTGTCATTTAAATCAGTACTTGCCTTCGGATCGTAGTTCCTCTTCAAATCAGGATGCGTATGATCTAATCCGTCGTCAAGAATACTGACAACAACTCCCTTCCCCGTGTACCCGCGACGCCAAACATCTAGAACTCCGATGTCTGCGCCGATCAAGTGTTCGTCGTTCTGTCCCCAATTGAACAAATACCACTGCTTCTCCCAGCCCGGATCGTTAAAAATCCTCTTGTACCGTTCCTCGCGAGCCTTTCTTTCCAATTCTTCTTCTCTCAAATATTCATGCGAGAGATAGTCTCGTTTCGATCGTTCTAGTACGCGTTGTTGTTCGGCCCACTTAACCTTCGGGTGATCAGTAAGTTGTTGAGTTCTACCTAACGACCTCTTCTTCAAACGGGAACTCGTTCCTTCGTGAACGAATTCAAAGATCCCGGGCATATTCGCGACTCTTCCATTATGTTTAAAATCAAAACTCTTTGCTATTTCAGCGGCAACATCGTCGTCGTCTTCGTAGAGTTCCGCTACCCAAATATTCGTGTAGACGGGCTCGCCATCTTCGAGAAGCTCCCCAAGGTGGTCGCTTCGGTATTCTTCTTCAATTTCATGCTGATAAACCGGGATTGTTAAAACTGCCACAAAAAGTAGCAGTTTTAATGTCAGTATTCTGATAATCATTTGAAAGAAGTCGGCACTCTCCGTTCCTAACTAACAAGGAAGTGCCGAACTGCTTCGAAACCGACCTCTTTATAGAGTGTCAAGCTGTTTATGCCGAAGATTTCCTGATACCGTTTACCCACCACACCGCGCAAAATGATTAACCGGGGGTGGGAGGGTAAGAAACAGTTGTTTCTGTTTTTTTCCATCAAGGACCCAAAGTTACCCTTTTAGCTTGTTTTATACCCTCACTTAGCGTCAAGATAAAAATAATGGGACAATCGGGATAAAAAATATCGGAGATTTGTCAAATCAATAAACAATTTTTGATACCGTCGTTATGTATCCACCCTTCCCATACTAAAACCTAATGTTTTCGTTCTTTCATCTCATTGGCTAGCATGGTGCATGTAATTGATGCTAAAATTTAAGGAGCCCGGAAATTTTACCGATAAATCCTGATCAATCCAAATAGAAACAGCCAACCCGCGATCGCGGACACGAAACAACCTCAAAAATACACTCGACAGTATTACTTTTTTTTTTTTCTCCTTTTTTTTTTTTTTTTTTTTTTTACCAAAATCACACATCGTGAAACTGTTTGTGGCAAAATCGTTTAACTTAATTTTAATACAAAATAATAGCCATTTTCTAAGAGAAATTCAAGGTGTAAATGGATAATGGTGCAGCTGTCGGTGAATTGGCGCAATAGATTTCTTAATGTCAACGTTTCATATAGTTTGAAGGCAAATATCACACAAATCTTAGAATAATTTCAATTCCAGAAGAGACTGCCATGTCATTAATCATACCTGAGCAAAACTTTTAAACACTATTTTCAAATTTTTACTCAGTAAAATATTAATTGAAATAGAACAGCGGATAGTAGAGTAATCTGTGGGCTGTGCAGTATTGTCCAAATTGTTCCTGTTCAAACAATGCCTGTAATGTGACAAAGATAGCACTAAATTTCTTGGTCTGCATTTACAAGGAAACTAACTTTTCTTTCTTGAACTGAGATAGTTCTAGACTCAAAACTGGAATCTTTTTCACCACGAAGGATCTATAGCACAGCGAGTTACCGCCTCAAGGAATTGAATGATTTTCTTTTTTAAGCATAAACGAACAGCAAGGGATGTACTTTACTTCATCCCACCCGATTCAAGTTCTATTGTTGAATGTAAAAACTGTATTTTGTTTTTCACTCAGCAGAGAAACATGTAGTCGACCTCCCATCATTTGAAAGTTTAATTAAGTTTCAAGGCTTTTAAAATCAAAAGGACTTTGGATAGCTATTTTTAATTTTATTGTTGACTGAATTTTCGATATGTCGTGTAAATTCAAAGATGTGTAACAATGATTTACAATCATTCTCCCCCTGAACCCGGCGCGAAATTGTTTTTTGTCAATCAGTCGTCCAGTTTTATAAATCCGGGAGCGGTGCCGCTTAAAATCATCGCTTGGCATCGGCCAAGTAAGCTAGAATAAACATGCAAGGTGGTGAATTATTTTTTCGCCGTTACCGTGATAAAAATAAATGATAATTGTTGAGCACCACTCCTACGTAGATTCGTAACTTTTTCGTTCGAGGAGTGATGTTTTGAATATTTAATTTTTATCATTTTCGTCAAAAACCCTTGACAAAGGGAAGAGTAAAGCAAAGTAAAAGCATACCCCAGTCAATAGAATTAAGTCTGACACTCGCGGCACTTGATTTAGGCTTTTAGAGATTTCATAACTCGTTCTGTTTAAGTCGAACGGTCGCTACAGTTCTAAACTAGCAGTGTCAGCAGTTTGCTTGCCACGTGTTTTGCACAAGGGAAGATATCCGGTTAAGAAATAAGATAGACAAAAAAAAAAACCGTAGGAGTTCTCAGTAGAATAAACTGAACTAGTATGTACGTATTTGCAGGAAAGGATCGGAAAGGTGGTTGTCATCATGGTTATTTTCGAATCAATACACGACTCAGCTGTGTCGGGCGTCTTCGTCTTGCGGGCCGTTCACTTCAAGTAAAACTGACATCAATATCACATTCAGAATAAGGAAATTGCGACAATTTTGGACGAGAGTAAAAGATTCCTTTGTACAAAACTGGTCTAAAAATCAGCGACTAATGAAAACCGCTATCTAATTTGATCGTATAAGCTAAGAAATAAAAGCAAATATAAGCTGTATATCTAACATGACTTATAGATCTGTTTGGTGACATCGTCATCGATCGTCAGAATGCCACGGGTATCTTCGTGTTCACTTTTATTGACCTATAATCACGTTTAAACCCAGCTAAAAATTAAAGCTTTAATTATATCTAAATGAAGACAGCTTGCCATAGTCGGCTTTCACCGAGAAAATGTCAGTTATCCTCATATTATTTCGTGAACTTCAAGCACCATATTAATAATATATTTATATAGGGAGAAGAATCAAATATATAGCTTCAATTAATTATTTTTTAGCACGTGCAAGAAATGAAAACTAACTATCACGCTTTTTGTAGACTGAGAAAAGTGAAGTAATGTTTAAAACACGAACAGCAGTGTTTTATCGGGATTTAAAACCACGAGGCGCAGCTGAGTGGTTTTAGACCCGATAAAACACGTGCTGCGAGTTTTTTGAACAGCTTCAAAAACATTCCTGGAAAAGCGTGTGTCAATAGATTTCATAACAATGATTGTTTGGTGAACGTTGGAAATTAGCATACGAGAAAAACATTAAACACCGCATACTAATAAGGAGGAGGTTTTATTGGGTTTTAAAACTACTGCACGTGAAGTTTTATCGACCATTGGTCGACATTTGATAGGGCAATGGGCTTATGAATTATTAATCAGTTTTTGAAACCCTTAAATGCTTTTATGAATTACAATGTATTGTCTTTCCCCAGTAGGGCTGGAAAAGAGCCTTGTGGTTTCTCATGGGCTCCCTCGATACCTTTATTTTAACATTATTATACTGTCTTGTAATTCTTTTTATTGATGCAAAAATAAACTTGAACTTAAACTTGGATCGATCTGAAGAGAAGGCCTATAAACTGCGAGAATACATTGTGCAGCCATAATCACGCATGTTGACAGAATTAGCCTAAGCCTACCCGGCTTTGTAAGGTTTGTTGAGACTTACGTGGGGAGGGGGGGGGGGGGTCAGAAGAGTTTTTACAACTGAACGACAACAGGAATACTACACCGCAGATCGATTTGCCACATCAGACAAGGAGATTTGGGTCAGAGCCAGATGTAAAACATATTTTCAGTGTTTAACTAACAGCTGAATCATGGTAACAGGCACGGGAATTTGATAAAGGAATGAGTATTTCCTCAACTGTTTCAGTCTGCCAAACTTTCTCAAAAACAACAAAAACAGTTTGTTTTGAAAACAGTTATGTAATTAACAGGAGTCGAAAGAGCTTAAAGAGTGTCGGAATGAGAAACTCTGTTCTTTCACAGCTGTCAGTTTGTCGTTTCCACCCAAGTTTTCATGAGTGTTATCGAAACAAAGAAAGAAATTGAACGAAAAACGCTCCCCTGAGCTAGCAAGCTTGTTCACAACCCTTTTGTGGTAAAGAAGAGTGTTTACTTCCGTGAAATCAGCCTTGCTCTCTCTCTTTTCTTTTAGATTATTTGTTGTACAATTTGTTGCTTATTAGATCCTTTACTACAGGATCAGGTACTTTTATTTTGTCGCGGTGGTCCTTCCAAACACAGTTACTAGTTTTTACGGAATATATCAAACACGTGGAAGAGTGTTTCATCAGATATCCAAACACTGAGAAGTAGGTTGAAAAAACGAGGCGCAGCCGAGTTTTTTTAAACGACTTCGAGGTGTTTGGATATCTGATGAAACACACTCTCGAGTGTTTGATATGGCTTCTCAAATTATCAATAATTCTTGGAGAAATTCAAGGCTAAAGTTGGCAAACTTTTATGGTAATTATGATCACATATCCAAACCACGGTCACGGTAGTGATTTTCTTTGTTTTCTCTTGATGAATTATTAATGAGTTTGAGAACGAATAAGCAAGGACAGTTTTCCCAGGATGAGATTTAGTTGAAGTATTTCATAAAACGTATATTGCAAACTGAAGCCAGTGGATACAATCGCAGTTCGACCTAAAGTAAGATGACTGAAAATCAGTGTTGCGAGAGGGTTTGCCGAGAAACCACCAGCTCTCTTAACGTTTCGTTAAAAGACTGTAACACTTGAAACTTCCAACCAGGGAAACAATTCAGACAATAAGAGTTCCTTTTTAAAATTGTCTTCCATTTTAAAATTCGATACAGTGGAACCTCGATTAGGGAAATTGGTTCATTATATCGAGTTTCTTGTCCCATATGTTTTAAAGCCCGGACTGGAGAATATCGTTCGTTATACCCAGGACTTCGTTATATAGAGGTTCTTTAAATCGAGGTTTCACCATATTAAAAACATTCAATGTATAAGGACGATGAAAATCGCCTTCCTTCCATTGCCACTTTGGGGAGTTCAAATCCATTGTTGATATTTGCTTTTTTACTTGTCGGCGTCACAAACAAAAAAAAGTGCATCAACAGGAAAAGATATATTCCATTTTATTTTTTTTTCATTCCAACAATGACATCTTTGATTCGATATCTGAAAAATAGCAAAGCAAAAATTTCTTTCACTCATCACAAACGAGGTTAATACAGAACCCAGTTTCGTCCAAAACACATAGTACAATACAAACTGCCTCGACTTCATGTTCCCAACTCACAAAGCATTCTGGCCTGCAAGGGTCGCGGCTCCTTGCTGCAGGCTCCAGTGAGTATAGGAATCACATATTTTGCAATAAATAAATATACTCTGATGTTCAAAAAGGCTGGCGAAGTTGCGCTTGCGCCATGTTTTCAGAAATCGAAGGACTTCAAAGCAGGCCTTGGTTTGGTCTTAAAACTAAGCGGGGGAAGAGTGGGAGCCAGCCCCGGCCCCGCGGGCCCCCTCCCTAGATGCGCCAATGCTAGTGGGTTCGCCAGTCAGTCATCACGACGTTCGCATCTCTTTCAAAATGCTTGACTAGGGTCATCTTCGGAAGTTTTAAGAATATAATCTCAATTAATTATTTTCAATTTTAAAAGTACGGTTTCCATAACAGAAAGCCTCAGTCTTTAACATTGGATCACGGGCCATCAGATTCGTGATTATGGCTTATCATGATTTGTAGAAACAGGCTTTTCCCACAAACCAGTAACTACCAGCTTGGTAAAATGTGATGGGCGCACTGATTTGCTTTAACCGTTTCACTGTGCAACTCGTACGTTCCACAGCTATCTTACAGCCGAGTGTTCATGGAAGCTTATTGTTTCTTCAAGTTTCACTTCATGTTTTCATTTTTTTCCGAACAAGGGACAAAACTGTAGCTTTAAACTTGGTTTAGCTGCGCCGTTTAACTGATTTGTAACATGAGGTGGGTGCTAAGATTTTCGGCGTCTTTGCCAGCGATATTGATATCCCTTCGAAATCCAGGACTAAAAGTACCCTCCTAGCCAACCTAATGGGCCTTTCCCAAAGCTAGATATGTGGAGACTCCTTGTTAACCTAAACATTTGATAATGACCAATAAGATGTTTTTAACATGTCCATGTGAATTATCAAAGAATAAATTTATATTATTAATACTACGGGCCCTTACATCAAATTAAAAATCACTGAATAAGAGCTTCTTTACTTAATCAGCGGCCATGCCAGTGGATAATCGCTTAATATTTCTCGTTTGTAAAGACCTTTAAATTCGAAATTTTGGGGGTCCGTTCGATCTTGGAGATTGAGAACTGATCAAAACGAAAGTTTTACATATAGGTTCAAACGGTCCAACTGACAATGGCCAGGGGGGGGGCCAGTTATTCAAAGCCCGATTAAGCTAATCTTGGATTAATGTGAACTTTGATTCGAGTTTAGTTACTAATCGGTAAAGATTCTTCCAAAAGATTTTTGGCCCTCAGTTTTGACTTATACATTTCTTTACCTTTAGCTTGAAATTAGGCTTTAAAACCACTTTCTGAAAAGCGAGATGAAAACCTCGATTAACTTTTAATCATAGGTTAGCGTTTATCGGCTTTCGAACAACCCGGCCCAAGAGACCATGGCTAGGAGCCTTTAATTCCTTGATTCAACCCTTTCTTGGGTTATTACGTATGACTAATTGTCATTGCTCTTCTTTGATTGGGTTCCAAAGGTCCCCTGAGACCCGTTCTAAAAATAAATCTACTCGGGAAAGGGTTGACTACAAGGCTTGGTGCGAGAGAAAGAGGCTCTGGGTCGTGGTCTCCTACAATGGTTTAATATAATCGGTTCTAGTCCTCGCACTACAGTGGCCACTTCGCGAAGCAAACTATCAAGATTTCTAATTTGATGCAATTTATCAAACACGAGACACAGTGTTTCATCACATATCAAATACCAAGAAGAGAGTTGAAAAAACGACGCGTAGCGGAGTATTTTTGACAAACTTCGAGGTTTTTGATAGTGTGATGAAACACTGTGACAAGTGTTTGATATAACTTCTCAAACAAGCTGATTTTGAAGGGGAAATTAAGGATGCAAAAACGAGGAGTTTTTCATCAGATATCCAAACACGTCACGGTGCATGATTTCTTTGTCTTTGGCTTTTGAATTATTAATGAGTTTGAGAAGTCATGGCCCAGATCGGTGACACTATGCAGTACCATGAGTCACGAGAGAAAATTCCGTGATACAGCCTGCTACATCTTCTGATGGCGAACACTCAGGCTCGTCACTCTCGACATTGCTTGGTTCGCTTGAATCCGCCTTTAACTTCATGTAATCTTCCTTAAACCGTCCATGACTCAACTCGCGCGGGAAATTGGGCTCGTCGTTCTGATCATAGATCTCTTTCTTTGATCTCGCCGATAACTCCATGTAGTCTTCTTTGAAGCGTCCATGAGTGAAGTCGTTTTGAAGGATAGGTTCATCTTCCTGTGGCGACTTTTCTTCGTCAAATAAAATGTCTTGACGATACCTCGGAGAGTAAATGCTGTCTTCGCGTTCATACTAGAAGAAGAAAACAGTGAGTAACTAGCTGCTGTGTAATTTTAAATTAATAAAAGCAGTTTATGAAAGCATATTAGACAGTGAGCCAATGTAAGAACTCGAAGCTATAAGAATAAAAACATTCCTCCATAAAGAACAATTCATTTGAAATCACAACTTTAAGCAAAAAAAGGAAGCTCAGTTTAATTCAAACGCTCGCAAAAAAACTGCCACCAATCGAAAGAAAATGGATTTAAAAAAAACCCTGATTTCCAGGTCCTCAGGATCCTTTAGAAATGACCGGACGCCTGGGCGGGGTGATTGCCATTTAGCCAAAAATTCGGGTTGGAAATTTAGGAAACTTTTCACGTCAAATGTAAAGGCCTTTTTTCCATTCGTTCCCCTCTTGCAATCTTATTGGTAGATTAAAAAAACCACGCGATGGTGCCATGATGGCGTAAGAAGACAACAAAGTGGACATAGAAATCAGTTTCTGCAAATGAACGGTAATTTTCGTTTGATCGGTTGAAACGGAAAATATGGAGTACCTTCGAAGTCGTGCTTTAATTTTTTGCCGTGAAATTGTGGTTTGATCTGCACGTTCCTTTGCGTTTCAACAGGTTAAACCAAAAATGTTTGGCTTAATGGAAAGCGCTACTGATGTCTCCGGACCGGGTATTTCTTATCTTTCTTCTTTTTTTTACGCCCACTTCAAGATGGCGGATACTTTCCGTCACAGATTTGTGACTAACAAAACAACGCTCCGGTCCTCCAGTCAGCAAATGCGAACGCAAGCGCATGCGCAAATGTAATACAATGACATACACGCAAACATCGAAACGCATGCGCAAGAAAAGGAGGAAAAGGTGTCGAAAAGGTGTTGGCTTGTGCTAGCGCTTGCATTTACTTTCCCGTTTGTGTCGTACGTGTGAACCAGGAGTAAGACATGCATCTTGATTTACTGTTCATATTGTAATTGAAAGGTTATCTAATTAACAAACACAAAAAATCCGTTTTACCCTTTCATCATTAATCAGCACTGTCCACTCTCCCTGTGGTTTTTCTCCCCAAAATTCCACGGACGTGAACGGCCATTTGTCTAGACCACGAGTGGAGTCATCCCTCGGTCTTTTAGCCAGCAATTTTGAAGTTGTCCCCTCGGGGGAGGTGAGCTGAATCACCAGGTCCCCCCGGCGACGATGCGTCAGCGACAGAACCAGCTGAACATGTTCCAAGGTATTGATGGAGTTATCGTTATTTGTGAGCTGTTGATAGCAAGCAAAACGCGATCACAATTGCCACGAACAAAACCGTTAATCTAGAAACAAACTAAAATACATTTATTTATTGGTAGCCATGGCATATGGTTGGAATTAAGAGGTGATCTTAAAAATCTCAGTATTGTACTGTCGTGTAACCTGTGTAGCTGCTCGGCTGGGAGAGAGTGAAAGATGGACATCAAATTAATAATAACAATAATAATAATAATAATAATAATAATAATAATAAAAAGATGCATAACTCGAATTTCCGGTATAACGTAACACTGATCATGAGTATGAAGCAACGACGACAACGCCAACAAAAACTTCACGTGAAAATATGAGTTTACGCTGTGAAAGAAATGTGATGTTACTCAGTATTGAAATCCTAACACTATGCAGGACTTTTTCTCATGAAGCTTGTTTAATATCCCAGCTCTCACTGGTATCCTAAAGCTCATTGGTAGAGCATCCGAACAAGCAATCGGAAGATCATAGGTTTGACTCCTTTCACTGTCTGAAAAAAATTCTAAATGAATTTACGTTGTTGAAACTTATTCGTGATCATTCCAACTCGTTGAACTTGCAAAATACAATCTCCCTATCTAAGAAATTAATCGTCTAATCGGGAGAAACGGGTGGCGTTCAAGTTAAGAAGAGAATGGAAAAAGCGGTGCCCCTATGCTCTCTAAAACCTAGAATTTGGTGATTTTGTGATGTTGTTTAGTTTTTCACAGAACGGAAAAGAAATGTACCAAAATTTATAACGCACGTGCAAACGTGAAGTTATAGTATTGCGATCGAGGTCAGTAACTACCGAATTCGTATCGCACCGATTTAATTGGAAATGGCTGTTCTCGCGCAAACAGGACGAGCAAGCAAAGACAAGGTAATCGGTATGGTATAGAGCGGTCTTCAGTTGATTGTCGTAAAACCAAAACCAAAATGACAATAGACGTAAACAGCGCAATGAATCAACTTAAGACAAATGCATGTCACCGGTGTAAAAGCGCGGGAAAACACGTGCGACCAATTCCCTGAGAAAGTGGCGCCAGTTTTGTTGACCAATCACAGAGCGTAGTTAAGTAAAACCAAAGCAAACGTGTAATTAATTTTTTCGATACTCAATTGAAAACCGCTCTACTACCAAGTTTGACTTCATAAATTAACGCTTCAAGTCATCCTCGTTCCCAGGGCTTTTCCCTTCTCTTGGGGGGCGGGCGAAGGGAAAAGCCCTGGGAACGAGGTTGGCTTCAAGTCATGTGGGTGGGAAAAAGGACTGCATACTGCGACTATAAAAGTATCTGTATTCTTACCTTCAAAGTTAAGCTTCCGTCTGATTCTATCTCCGGCCTGTTTTCACCAGTTAAGGTACCCACCACTTCATGACGCAGTTGTGGCCCAACTTGTCTCCAGTTTTTGGCCGCGTTTATTAAAGACATTGCGTTCAAAACGCCAAAACCATAGCATCTACTGTATTTATGTCCAGCGGCATTCTACAATTGCACAAGCACAAATTAGAATATACCACCATGATTTGAACATTCTAGAGAAAACGGATTAAGAATTGTCGAAAGTAAACTTGGTTGTAAAAGTTGCAAAAGCCACGTAAAAGAAAAAGTGTATTTTACCAAACAAGCCAAGTTGCAACCTCGTTCTCAAGAAACGCAACGCGGGTTCACAGATCCTATTTAGTGAAAAGAAGGAGTCTTATGGGTAAACTTTATTACCTCGCGTTTGTATGGAGTTCTGAGCTGTCTCGTAAATTAGAAATAAGAGAAATGCATGATAAATCGAATTTTGATCGTTCAACAAAATATAAAAATACTTTTCCATTTTATACTAGAGTTTTATAAGCTGTCTGGTTACAATAGGTATCGAAACAAGAGATAAAGTTGTTGATCAAATTTTAGGCGGCTAAAATTGGTTTCCAAGCCTTCCTTACCGTATTCCACGACGAACCTTCGGGATCATTTTTTAAGGCCGTATGAACAACCAAATGCTGCATATCTCGCCAGGTAAGTTCAGGCTTTGCTTCTAAAACCAGCGCGAAGACGCCAGCAGCCAAGGGGGCGGCGCATGATGTTCCAGAAAACGATTCAACGCACTGATTATGTAATGTAGTGGTCACGAGACTGCCATATGCTTCACGCTTGCCCAAACCAACATCACCTGTATACACCACAGCCATGGTAGAGGGGCATTTCTCGTCATAACTGGTACAGAATCCCCCTGGGCTAATAGAGCCGATAGATAAGGTGTACATGCTTGACGTGTAACCATCACAGCTGCAGTCATCAAGTGAACCTCCGCCATTCCCAGTTGCCCAAACAAATATGGCTCCTTTACCTTGTGAGCAAAAAATGAAAATGTCAGTTTTAAGGACGGTGCCTACTAATACCGAAGTATTTTTGTGCGGTTTATGACTATGCGGGAAAAGCAGATCTTAGCAAGAGCTATTGGAATCCAAAAAGAAAATTGGGGGTAACCACGCATTTTTCAGAGATAATTAAGCAATAATATCTCCAAAAAACGCCAAAATATAAAGCAATGTATGGGATTTTTTCCTAAATTGAAGCTTAATTATCTCTGAAAAATGCATGGCTACCCCCAATTTTCTTTTGAGATACCAAAAGCATTTGGCAAGTTCTGCTTTCTTCGTATAGTTTTAAACCGCGCAAAAATATTCCTGTATTAGTAGGCACCACCCATAGGAAACACGAGTATCTCGAGATGTGCAGAACGTATGCGCAGTAACAACAGTAGGCACCGCCGACCGAGACGAACACAGCCGCGCTGGGGACTGGCCTTCTGGTAAGGATCAGAGCAATCAACATTCTGACTTGGGCCCAGTCCCAGTTTGGATGAATTTCAATCGAGGGGAGACTAGGTACAAATGAAATGAGGAGTGCGCATATTCCAGTATTGGCAGAACACTAAATCCAATCTCCTCTTACACTAGACTGACACAAATCATCTTTTAGCGACCGGTTATTGGTCAACGAATTCTTGGAAAAATCTGTTCCGAAAGAGTCAAGTTTCTACAGCTAACTAAGTCTTTTTTTGTTGCCAAAAACTGTAATGCTTTACCAAAGAAACTTGTGATTAACAGTTATATTTCATTGTAGGATTGAACTGTCATTAGAAGGGAGCATTCTCGTTTATTACCCCTCAGAGTTTTCAAATACTTTGTTCCTAAGACCCGGCCGAATTATCGCCCCCTCATATAATGACCTTTCTTTTGTGATTTTAAGTTTCCACGGAAAGATTGCTCCATTTTAAAATACATAAATAATAATCACTCCAAACGTTTTGGAGGATACCTGAAATTTTACTAAAATGCCTTTTACGTGCTTCGTTAAAAAGTAATGAATATTAAGCTATGAAAATACCGTAATGATACGATTTAGCGCCAGGAGCGCTTATTTACTTTTGGTACCTCAAGGGAGGGCGCTTATTTAATTTTTTGAGAAACAACCTAATGTTCTAAACATTAAAATAACTAACAATAACAGAAACCGTAACAGTAACAAATTGTTGAACGTTCAGTTACTTCTAAAAGAATTGTTCATTTTAGCAGTAACAAATATACATGTACGGTAAAGGAAGATAAACCGCGTTTGATACGTACTCTGAAGAAGCTGCAATAATATTAGAATAGGGGGCGCTCATTAGAATAGGGGCGCTTATTAACAAAAACACATTCGAAGGGGGGCGCTTATTGGAAGGAGGGCGCTAAATCGAATCATTACGGTACATGCTTTTCATAGTTTTAGGAAAAACGCAAAAACTTACACCCGCGAAAAATTAATCTGTCTAGTTTTAGACTTCGCAAAATTATCATTAAAACACCCGCGTCTTTCTCTCATTTTCGGCATCATGTTGAAACGTTTTTCACTGCCATACCTATTAATACTCAATTATCAAGTCAATTTTTTAGGCTTCTATTTGTTAACCTGCAAACATTAGCGGCGAGGGCGTCACTCAATACTGTGCGGGGTTTTATCTTAGAGGCCCACACATCATTAAAAGGTTTCCATAATAAATTACATATCGTATATCTACACACCCACGAAAACTGGAAGAGATAATCGATCGGTAGTTTTAGTCTTTGTATTTGTATGGTGACTCATCGAGTATCGCCTCATTGTTACTGGGCAAGCTTGGATGAATTTTAAGCCTTCTAAGTTATAAGGTATTGGCAGATGAAACTTTGTTTCTATGCACCGTTAATGATGAGTCAACTTGTGTATAGTATTGGTAGAAATAAGTGTGAGTGAGGTGCTGATTAAAAAATGAAAGCGTTGTTAACAACAGTGGCTTCTACTGAAAACGGCTAATTGATAAGCATATCAGTAGTTTCCAATGGCCGTAGAATTTCAATCGAGAAATGAATGAATTCTCTCTGACGCCATACTGATTCGTGTATATATATTTCTCTTCTTAATTACAAAAAGAAAACACCAAATGGTTGCTATGTTCTAGACAGCCGTTCACACGTTGAGAAAATCTTTGTAATTTCCATGAACACAAATGAGTCGCCTTACGAAAGGTTCAATTGAGGGAAAAATAACCTGATAGAAATTCGGTCTTCGCATCTGTCCTCTAGTGATCAGTTCAACTGAATTGAATGAAGGAACTAAAATGAGTACTGATGAGAGAAGCACAGTTGTTGCTTTATTAAAAGTATCATGGGG
The DNA here is from genome assembly GCF_977016875.1 of Pavona decussata. Taxonomy (NCBI): domain Eukaryota; kingdom Metazoa; phylum Cnidaria; class Anthozoa; order Scleractinia; family Agariciidae; genus Pavona; species Pavona decussata. Next base: position 2,862,249 of record NW_028145758.1, on the reverse strand, counting down.
TTTTAACCTCTTTTGTTAAAAATAGAGAAATAAGACCTTCACTTAGCTACAAAATAATTCTAGAAGAACTAGAGGAAAGAAATCAACTCAATCCGTGAAAGGAGCAACTCGTGATCTGTTTTAGCGCATTTTGGAAACAAAAATACGAAAACTTGAAAAACGTTAGCCCAACATTTTTCAAGTTTCAATCCATACCGACCTACTCTGTCTCTGACCAGAGGCAATAATCGACAGTTTTATTGCACTGGGGTGATAGTTTAGAACAAACTTGACAATTATTTCGTTGTTTCTGCTGACAGACAAACATTTTTGGGTTTTCGGAAATGGCAGCAAATTTGCGCGATACTTCCCCTTTAACTCACGGACATCAGATTTATACCATGAGGCGAACTGACTCATTTACACCACTACCGCAAGAGCCGCATGGAATAAGCGGTGAAAGTTTCAGAGACATCAAACTGTTGTGAAGTTAAAGGTGACGGACAAGCTGCAATATTAATAGAGAAGGGATGGGCCTTGTCAAAAAGCGGGCTTTGGGAGTTCTCTTTTATTTGGGTTTTCTCATTGTTCCTTAATAAGGCCCCCAGAAAATCCAGTTTAACTGACCAGGGCATTCGCTGTATTTTCAAATCTTCATGACTGGGTTGCGCCCTCTTCAGGCCTTCCACTGGTGAGTCTGCCACGCGCTTGTCAATCCCGCTTAAACGGTCCGAGGAAAAAAATGTTTGAAAACGTAAAACTTCAAAACCCATAGTTATCAGCGCTACCCTAAGAATAAAACTCGACGAAAGCCGGTTTTCTGACATTGAATGAAAACTGTGTTTCGTGCCATCATAGTTTACAGTGACGGCCATAAACCTCTTTCGTGGACGGAAAATCATGAAAAAAAAAAAAAAAAAAAATACGGAAGGAACTATATATTTCCCCTGAAAGAAAACCCCCTGTCAGAGTACCTTACTAATATTAGCAGTTACTTAATCCCAAAATTGCGAAATTGAACTCAAAAGCACTAACATTTCGCGAATTGGATATCGTCATTTGTAAATCGACAAAAAACATCCGTACCAGCGACATTAAAGCTTTCAATCGAGAAAGCACACAACAGCCGGGCAAACACAGCTGTGTACTGACGTGACGAGCACATTAATAATAAACTAAAGATGTACATAACTTCTTGAAAACGAATAATACTTGGTTCAGGACTATCTTAAAACATCACAGTTGTTTAAATCGTGAATTGTAGTCCTTTAGAAATTACGAGTAAATTCATTTGACAGTATATAGTTTGACAATTGACAAAATGCCGGGAAGGTTATCCGAATAAATACATTGCCTTGACTGACATTTCGAGAAATTCAAATAAATGGAAAACAAACGAGGTGCTTGATGGAGCGTTCTCAGGTGCATAATATGTGCATAATATGTGGTTTACAGCGAGGTGAGAATTAAATTTATAAACGAGAGTTCAGAGTGCGTAAAATACTTTAATAAAAGCAGAACACCGGGCTGGCTTTTTCGCGGCAGGCTTTGTTTTTCTGGTGATTTCTATTTCAACTTTAAACTACTTTACGTCTAAAGACGGTGCGGTCCTTTCAAACACCTTATCTGTTCCTCACTCATTTGAATTGATATTTACTCAAAAAACACATTAAGATTATCTTCGATCCCATAAAACTGTCTTCAGATAGGGTATTGAATTTTGCCATTTGTCATTTACAGTTTGCGGCGCCCTCTTATATCGTTAGCTTAATTTTCGACAAGGTTTCGAATTTAAAAGAACTGAACACATATAACGCACGTGATGAAAAAGCACAGGTGTTGATTTTCAAAAATGTGCAGCTGTCGTAAAATGGGTAAAAATAATTCGTGAGGCGTCTGTTTGAATGAAATGAAAATTTTACGATAACATCAGAAGATTATTTCGCTATCTAAAGATTGTTTAGAAAACAAAACGTCTTCTTATTAAACTAGCAGTAAACCTTGACTTTTCAATTGGACAATCAAGGTACGTTTCTCTCTCTCATCGACAACAAGAGCCTTTACTTGCTTTTAAACGACAGTTTTACATATTTACATTTCCAACCTTTTTTGTTTAAAATCTGTCATTCCGGCTTTGTGAGTCCCCTTGTGAAAATCGGTATCACACGGAACTTTGAAAAAAATTCATTTTAGTATTCAATGTGTTATTTTCTTCTTTTTTTAATTCGTTTGGACCGAAAATAATTGGAGCAGAAGAATAAAGGAAGTTTATTCACTATTCGACGCGTATAAGATCAGGTGAAGATAATTACGTTGTTGTTCCATGACACTGTCGTTTTAACTTTCAGGATAATTAGGACAAAAATTAAACTATGCGCATAACTTAGTAAACAAACACAAAATGCATAACCCGTCACATTATCAAAGCCAAAATCTCAAATATAACCTGATCAAAAACAAAACACGCCACTCCTAACAAAAAATTCCACAATAAAACTGAAGAAATGCCGGAAAAAGCTTTACGATCTTAATACTAAAACGCGACGTAACCTAAGAAAGACCTTGATATAAAACTGAAAAACCATAAACACTAACCATTTCTTCCGTGAAGTGTGCAATTCTTGATAGCTTCTGCACCAAGTTCTTCTGGCGCGCCAAACGTCTCTCCATCATCTTTTGGGCCCCAAGAAGCGCTTTTGATATCAATATAGTCACATTTGTAGCCCAGAGCGTCAGCCTCAACGGCATCCGTGATGGTCCCGTCTAGCATCCTTATTCCGCCGATGGAGGCATTGAAGGCGACTCCAACTCCACAGATGCCGTTATTGGCCGCAGCTGCCACCTCCCCTGCACATTTCGTGCCATGAGCGTTGTCCGGTTTTGAATCATCAGGTAGTGGATCGTCGTCATCATCGTTCACATCTCTGCTAGCGTCCTTGTCGTAGTTTGCATGTAAATCCGGATGCCTGTGATCCAAGCCGTCATCAACGATAGCAACACGAACGCCTTTTCCTGTATAACCATGGTTAACAGCTTCCAAAACTCCCAGATTTCCGCTAGCCCCGATAAAACCACTATCGTAGAGGTACCATTGTTTCGGCCATTCTGGGTCATCAAACTGCCGAATGTTCTCTTCTATTCGCGCGAATCTCGCGGCCCGTGCTATCGACTCGAAGCCTCGTTTGTATCTGAAGAGCTGTGTTTGTTGTTTGGCCCATTTGACCCGGGGGTGATTTAACAACGGTTGAGTATGATGTTCAGCACTCCGTTTGTGACGAGTTTCAGTTTGTCGGTGTTCAAATTTAAAATATCCTGGCAAGCTGGCGATCGGGCCGCGATTTTCAAAACCTAGATTCGCGGCCACTTCATCTGCCAATCCCTCATCGTGCTCATCGAGCTGAACTGCCCAAGAGTTAGTGTAGATTTTGTCGTCAGTTTCATCGTTCTCGAAGCTTTGATCGCCGTTAACTGCTAGCCACAAAAGTAAACCATATAGAATACAGCGGAGACTCATAGTCGACTTCTTGTCTCCTCAGAGCCGATCGCCCACTGTCAAGACAACCGGCTTGAGTTGAAAACTTTTAATAACTATGCATAATGCACTGACGTTAACTGCTCATTTGATTTACAAATATGAATAATTTGTTATTCAGTGAAGCATTTAGTTGACAGCCATGCACAGAACAGGAACACAACAAAACAGAATCATTCGGGCTAATATAGTATTGCTTTGAAAAGAAATAAGCAAAGATGGTAAATTTGTTTCCATCATTGAACATTTGCATTTAAGGTTGGTATGTTTTAGCCTTAATTAGACTTGGTGATCTCTTAAGGTATATGCCTTTTGTTTTCCAGCCGGGGCGGAAAATTAATGGAATATTTTTATAATGAATACAGTTTATCTGACAAGGCTTTCCTGATCATCCATTCGCGCATAAAATCCGACCTCTCCACGAAAGACCGCCGGCAGAAGGTCTTCTTTTTCAAAATCGAAAATCTACCTTTTCCCCTCAGTTTTATACAGCAAGGAAGGTGCGTGGAGACACGCGCGAAATTCCACCGATTTTCGCGAGGGTGATTTACGCACGAGAGTAACCCTTCACATATTCTCAAGAATGACCTTTCTCGGCCGTTCCTGTAGAGATTTGATATGACAGGTGAAGGTAAAGTTAAAGGATTAATCACCAATTATATGATTATTACCTTGCACAGCAGAATAAATAGAGTACCCATGTGAGTACCATTCAATAGCTTTCATTTGAATGGCCATACTCAAAAGTTGGTAGAACAAACTTCTACAGCATAACAACCAGTGCCATTGGAAGTAGTTTTTATTGAATGGGGGCCATTGAGTGGTCACACTTTAGGTTTTCATCCACAGACTCAAAAGTTAGAACCACCTTATACAGTATAATAAACAGTGCTACAGGAAAGTACTGCTCAGTAGCTTTCATCCACAGACTCAAAATTTGAGAACCACCTTATACAAGATAATGAACAGTACCACAGTAGTATTACTCCAAACCTTTCATTTCAATGGTCACTTTAGGATTTCGTTCACACTTTGAAGAGAATAAACGGCATTACGAAAATTTTGTTGTTCAACTGACCGATTGAAATGTAAATGGGGCGCGGATGTCATCCGTTTCCGAACAAACGGATGACATCCGCAGGTAATCGACCTTTTCCGTTCATTTCCAAATTCAGTGTTGGCTTTGAAAACGCCGTTTACTTGTTCTCGTGTGGACACCTAACTGGCATGAAAACGGAACTTTCAACCTCGTTCCCAGGGTCCTGGAAACGAGGTTGCGGAACTTTTCGAAAAATAAACGACGACGTTGCGAGGTCGAATTCAATGGCCATTGTTTTCGAAAACCCGTTTTTCGGTGACCGTTTTCATCGGATTCGGGTGGATGGGAGGCAGAAACGGAAAAAACCTAAGTGTTTTTAAGTAAACGGATATGTCTGGACGGGACCTGATTGGTTGTGGTATCGCGCTGAACTCAGTGGAAAAAGGGGTAAAAGTATTAAGGTTTCTTCTTGCTCAGTGCAGGTCAGTTTTTGTCTTACTCTTCTGTTTTATTTCACAGCAGGAAAGGACAAAAATATAAGAAATGAAAAAAAAAAAAAAAAACAAAAAAGAAAAAAGAAAAAACGTTTCAAGTTTGTCTCATGAACATAGTTTAATGGCCTTATCTCCCACGAGTCTCCTGTAGCTCAGTGGTAGAGCATCGGAACTACAGTTGAACCTCCACTAACGGCGACCTCTCCATAACGGCCACCTCTCTACAACGGCCACATTTTTTTGTCCTGGCGGACAGTCCATACATTAGCTCTTGTTTAAACCTCTCTACAACGGCCACCTCTCTACAAAGGCAACGGCCACTAAAGTGCGTCCCCAACTGCCAAAGTAACCTCTCGACAACGGCCAGTACAGTTCTTTTTTTGTAAAAACCTTTTTTTATAAACTGATGCAGTAATCGACATTTGTCTTCAGAACATTACGTTTCCGTATCCATTTTAATGATGTACGTATTTTGATTGTGTTTCATTTATATTCTGCAGTAAGCATAACTTTTCTGCAATAATATAGCGAATGTTGCGAACCTTGCTCGTTTCGTCTTTTTAGCATTTTGATTCAAAGCATTATTTACGTTTTTATCGTGTAATTTATCTATATATATTATTTAAGATTGGATTGTCATTTTAGGCTACAGTAAGCATGAACTTGGCACAATAAACATGTTGTACTTCCTGAAAAAAAAGTGTCATATTACACCCCTACCCCCCCATAACGGCCACTTTCTTCTGTCCCCAAGGTGGCCGTTGTGGAGAGGTTCCACTGTAGTAATCGGAAGGTCTTAGGTTCGACTCCTGATAGGAGCACTCGGATTTTTTTCCCAGTATGCCCGTGTCACTAATAATACATCATTCTTATGTAAATTATGATCATCTGTGTGAGTGTGGTCCTGAGGTCTGTTTTAGGAGACATTTGACTGACGTTTCGACAACCTGAACAGAGGTCGTCAACATCAGAGTCAAGATAAAGTAAATTGTGGTTCGTCAGCAGATGGTATAAATTCTCTGGTTATTCGACCGGATTGGTCAACGATAAGGGAAACTTCTGCTAGCATAACTTTTATGACATTCGTTTTGAATCAGTTCTCAACAGGCCATTTCCGAGTTGCTGTGAAAGTCATTATGAAAGCGAGGCTAATTGCGAAGCTTTTCATATGAAAATGAGTTTTGTTTGCAGATGAATGAAAGCTAATCTTCAGAACAATAACTTTGCACGTAGCCTCGCTTTTACAAAGAGGTTCAAAGAAACTCGGAAAAGGCCTATTAAACACATTTCCATGACCAAACGTTGCCTGGTAGGGCGACTGAAACAAAGCTTGGAAACGTCACAAGCGATTGTTGCTCAATTTTGGCAACGCGCGCATTTTCTCTTGCGTAGTTGTGTAAGTTCCAAAAACTTCCCTTCGCAGGTCACCAAATATCGCACTTAGATAAAATGACAAGAAGTTACCTTTCTGGATCAACAATTCATGCTTTCGAAACTATCGACTATCACGTCTCATGTTACACAGGAAAAAAAGTGACGAACAATAACAGAACTTAGTTCTGAAGTCGTGACACTGCCGTGATGAAGTGAATACACAAATTATAAAAAAAAAGAATGCTTTCTTTCCATGCGATGCAGGTCTGTGTTGAGGGCTATAGAGCCACACCCATCTGTCTACAGACGACAAAGCATGGAAAGGCATTTGCACCACTTTAATGAAATAAATGAAACACAACCTAGACTATTTGTGCGCAAATTATTGAACTTAAATTCTAAATATTTTTACAAGTGCGCGGAAAATCCCCAGGGAGCTGAATCTATTTACTATTACAACTTTACATCAATTAACGAATGTTTGGTTTATCAACCGATATCAAACGAATGTTTGGTTTATCAACAGATATCAAACGAATGTTTGGTTTATCAAACAGAGGATTCGCTCTGATAAAGGGCAAAGGCGCGAAACGTCAGCACTCGAATCTCTTTATGGTGGTCAATTTACCTTCAATTATCAACTCTGTTGATAAACCAAATATTCGTTTTGACTCCCCAAAGGTGCAGTAACGCATTTTCTTTTTTAAACTAACCCCCTTTTACATCCATTTCTTTTCTTTTTATGTTACAACTCTCTTTCAGTTCACACGTAATATAGATTCATAGTTTCTTGCAGCCTGGTCCCTTGGCGTTCCTTGTTGCCTCTTTGAACGCGAACTCTGAAAGAGGTCCTCGATTATTGCGGGAAGCCTGGGAAGGAAGCGGATAAGTGACGTCACCACGCGAAGGTAGAATCCAGGCCTACACGAGGCGGAAACGCTAAGGGACTAAGCCGAGTTTGTTCCTCTAACGTAGACCACTCTCTCTTTGGTTGAAAGCCTTTTTCAAGTGTTGGTGACCGAGAAGGGAAAATGCCAAGCCATTTACACTGAAGAACGCCAGGGACCTGGGCCAGGCTTTCAAAGCCCGATTAAGCTAATCTGGATTAACAACAATTTTGGTTCCAGTTTAATTACTCAACAATAAAGATTTTTCAAAAAGATTTTTGTCCCTCAGTTTTGACGTTGACTTTTCTTTACCACTAACTTAACATTAGAGTTTAAAAACAATTTTAACGACCGAGCAGAAACCCTCGGTTAACTTTTAATCGTGGATTAATGTCAATCGGCTTTCCAACAACCCGGCCCGGTTGTTCAAACCCCGATTAAACTAATCCTGGATTAAGCGTGAACTTCGAGTGGAGTTTAATTACTAATCAATAAAGATTCTTTCAAAAGTTTTTTTGTCCCTCAGTTTTTACGTAGAATGTTCTTTACCTTTAGCTTCAAAGCAGCTTTTAAAACCATTTTTGACGAGCGAGACGGAAACCTCGATTAACTTTTAATCGTGGATTAGCGATAATCGGCTTTTGAGCAACTGGTCCCCCAGGGGTTTAGGCTAGAAATAGGCTTGAGATCCCAATGGTCCCACTTTTCCGATTTTAGAGCAGCTATGCTCATGAAAAGTAACCAAAGGTATGTTTAGTTGGTCCAGTTGTAGATTCAGTTTGTAGTTGAGCTACTTCACAAAACGGTTGGTAAATGATCCCGTTCAAGAAGCCGTAAAATGTCATGCTTCTTTCCAACGGGCTGCCTAAGAAAATGAAGTTTTTGTGAGCTACATCTGACGTGCTTGTGTTAATTTATTTTGAATTGATAGAATCCCGAACTCTAAAATAAATTCTGCTTATCTACCATCTTCCTAACTACAAGAGAGCATGTCTCTATAAATACAATAACAACCACTACCAGATTGACTAGAAGACAATAACCGGATTGTATAACCGGACTGACTAGAAGACAAACCGGTTAAACGGGGTGGTAAACCCTGGACCACTGCCGCAATTCCCAGGGGGACCCCGGTTATTATCGTCGTCGTCATCACCGGGTGGTTGATAACTGTGCGACCAAGCTTTTCGTTTGGCAGCATTCATTGCTTGACGTTCTTGTTCCTGTGAATGAGAGATAAAAATTTTAATTACCACACTGTTCTAAACTTAGTGCCTTTATGATGATGTTTAAACCTGCAAAATTTGACAAATCCTAACCAATGTACCAATGCACAAAGAAGACATGGGTCCATAGTGGTGCTGAGGGCACGCAAAACTCTCAGAGCAAGGAAGAGAACCATCAGAAAACTACCTCAACACACACTCACAAAAAAAAAACCCACCCCCCTAAAGTGCTCAGTCTGATGTAAGACTTGAGGTGCTTTGGTGGGAGGTAAGCACTCTCAACATTATGCCGTGATTGCCTGCAAATTACTTACAACTTTGCAATAAGACCCCTGATGAACTCACCTGCAAGTATAAAAGATTGTCACGATTAACAACATCGGCCAATTCAGGCCTGATCTCCGTGTAAACCAAGTTATCCTTCTGTGTATTACTGCTAACAGGCGTGACTGTGTCATAACTGCTGACACGCTTGTATATCAACACATATGGAGTATCCTTTGGGAAACGCTTGGATACATCAGCAAATGAACTGTACGCTGAGTAAGACACGCGGCTGTCATTAAATAAAAACCAAGCTTCTTGATCAGCTGTTCTAGAGCTAACATCATCATCATTTTCTCCCCCGTTAATCAGTTGTGCAGAGGAGCGCGCATAACAGTAGTAATGGCCGCTTTCTGAGGAAGTCCCAGAGTGGACAATTACTGAACACAGAGAGTACACAATGTCTGAGGCTGGTTTTTCATCGCAAGACGATGTCACAGTATTAATGCTGGCATTGTCGTTACCACCGTCATGTTCTTGTTTGGTTCTCTTAGATTTGAAGCATGATTGGTTGATAATATCTTCACTTTTCTCTTCAAAAATTTCTGTCGTACAGTCGTTAACTTCCATACGCATTGCATTCCTTCTTGTGGCAACATTTCCCTTCAGATGTACACTAGGTAGTCTCAAATGAAGTGGGTATGATACACTCTGTAAAATTTTAGACCTCTGCTGCGTCTGAACATTGTATGCAAACCTCTTAAGTGTGAGCACAAGAAACTCTGATGCCTTTGAAATCGTGACAGTTCTTTCTGCATCCTGTAAACTGTGGCACTGCTCACAGTGATACTGATTCGACCCTTCAAGAATCTCCGGCTCAAAAAAATACTCTAGTAGTTCAGTTATCGAAATGTCTGGGGCATTAGCCCGCAATCCTGGATCATGAAACTTTGACCTTGAGCCGTCTGCAGAGGCAGGGACATGCGCTGAAGATGTTGCTACAGCATCGTTATCTTCGATAGGCTTTGCCGCTAACTCAGATGTGCTGGTTGTATGACTAATGTCACCTCCTTTAAGGCTTCGTTCTGAGCTTACAGTGGAGCTCTCAGTTGCAGTCCCGTCAGCATGTTCAACGGGTAATTTAGTTGACAGAGGATGATCTTTTTCCACCTGGTCGACCCTAGCTTCCAATTCACCAGCCTGAGGGAATGCCAGCGGCAAATCTGTAAACACCTCTTCCCTGCAAGAAGTGTTATTACAACTGCGGCAACAAAGGCAAACTAAGAGCTTGCCAGCAAATGTGTCATCTACAAGTGAGGTTTTTGGAGTCGGTTCATTGTCACTGCAATCATTAAGAGATTTGTCTTCTTCACTGACTCGGTCAAGAAGGAACTTCAGAAACTCGGAGCAGTCTTGCTGGGTGCCTGGGGCAAACCATGGTGGCCTGGCTATCTGGAGGAACTTTGAAGGAGCAAACGCTGATCTCTGTTGAAATAATCAGAAAAAAAGCAAGGAAATCGTTGTCAAATAATTCGGATTCTCGTGACTAACCTGGAACTCAGTGGAAGCTGCCATGAAAAGTATTATTTTGCAAGAATAAAAGAAGATTCCATAGCACAAGTGTCAAAGCTGACAAACTTCATGGGCCACAACAGGTTGAAAAAGAAAGTTTTACAAACTGTTGTTTTTGTTTGATTGAGTAACAGAATCTGAAAACCACAAGTAGAAATGAGCTGGTGAAATTCTGTCTGAAGATTTGCTTTCCAGTGAAATGAATGTGAAACACCGAAAGACAGTGTTTCCTCACACTTTAAACAGAAAAGAGGCGTGCATTTTATTTCATTAATGGTTTGTTTATGTAAAACCATGCATTTAAATATACGAATTTTTGTCATTAAGTTACATGTGATAACCATAGTCTCCCATTATCTCACAAACAAAGTTGAACAACATTCATTACTTTAACATAAAATATTTGTGGATCGCTTCTGAAAAAAATATTGTGAGGTAATCCAAGAATTGTTATTGCCAACTTTACTTCCAGTTCAACCCAGCATAATTATTGTAATAGACTTAAATTATTACAGTGGTACAAGGTCAAGCATTCCAGCCAAGAATAAAATGTAAACTTGGCGAGGGCTGTAGCTTCACTATAGAGTCTATTAGCTTGTTTTTATCATGTTTATGAGAAGTATGATCTAAACATAAACAGTACCTAATAACAATAAGTGTATGTTATTTGTCTCACGATGTAGTTTTTTTTATCGTAGGCATTGGGAATTTCAATTCCACTATCCCTGTTGACAACACAACAGGAGAGTGGTACAACAACGGACCGCTGAGGGAGCAACTTCTCACCGCAACAGTGAGAATCGAAATGCACCTATCACGCACAGCCAACCATCGTGATATAAACGGTGCCGCGTGACCAGTCAACCACATCACCTGATGAAGACTAGCAGTAAGCAGTCAAAACGTTGCGATTTACATCTCAAAGTGACTACATCGTGAGACAAACGATAATAAACTTATTGTTATTGTATCGATCACGATGAACAACAATAACCTATTTCTCGACATTAACAGTACCTGTGTTAGCGCAAGAAATGCAAACACCTCCTGAAGATGATGCAACAAGAACTGACGAGAGTGTGCCTGATATCCAAATATCATATAACGGAACCTGAAATTATGAAAAATGTTCAATTTCTCAGTTTACAGAAAATAAGCAATGTCAAATTACAATAAAATGGATAAAGTTATCTCAATAAAATTGTGGATGGTGAAGAGCCTACTGAATTATTTTCTGACTTTTTTCCATCGCAAAATAAACACCCTGGGATCTAAAGGCCAGATCATTGTTTGTTGTTGAACAAGTACTAAGTGTAATCTCCCTTTAATATTAGCCAGCCAGCAAAGCAATAAAATTATCATTGTTGAGCTTTGAAGACCAGCTCATGTGGGCTGCAAATGCAACATAAAAAATCTTGCAAAGCTCCATACCACATACCAGGAGAACAGCTTGCTACATTAACTTTGCATAAATTTCATTTGGTGACAACTAGGCAGAGGACATTGACATGATTATAGTTGATGCACATCACACCTGACCAGAATTTCTGAGAATGAAATGAGCATTTGAAATCCTCTTTGTAATGTCCGGCATTTGGATGGAATGTTGAACATTTCTCTGGAAATCTTTCCGAAAAAGACGCACAACTGAAAAAAAGATTCAAATTACTTGGCAAACAATTGTTATTCTTGAATTACTTAATGTTGTAATGTAAAGAAAAAGTCATAGCTTTATACCGTCAATAAACTAGGGAAATTTCTATGGAAACTCTGAAATCTTGTTGGTGACGTTCAAAGCTGACATGTAAATTTCAAAACTCCATTCAAATTTCAAAAATACCGGTCGCGCGTGATGTGGATTGACTGTAATAAATGTAACATGAATAGCAACTCACTCCTCCAGCATGTAGAGTGCCTGTAATACACTGTTCATGTAGCATGTGTTACCCAAGTTTACCAAACCAGTTTTCCCGGTTTCAGATTTTGGAGTGAAGCCAGTCAATGGAATAGAAACTGCCCGTGCTGACCATGCACTCTGAGCCAACCACTTCCGGATCATTACTTCTGAAGGTTTAGGCAAATCCTAATGAAGGAAAACAGAGTTATTTAACGTGCAATGTAGGCTTATGTATAGCACAGCTGACAGTCTTACGTTGAGTTTTAGGTTGTTTTTGTTTTCGTTTTTCATCAGATTTACCTCATTTTGTCGCACGTGGTCCACAATAATAATTCTTCTTCTCAAAACATTGCCGTACATTTTGTTTTTCCTTTTTGGTTGTTATTTTTGAGAAGAAATTCCTTGGAAAGACAAATGGAGTCCTTTGTGACTGAAGACAAAGATGGAGAGAGTAAAAACAAACTGTACACTTATGCATGGAACTTTCACAAAAATGAAGATCACTCTCAGAGGTGGAAAAAGATAGAAGGATAGGATTTGTGCATAAATAAACTTATATTGTATGTCACACATCAGTAAAAAATGAGGCAAATATGAACAGAAATGGAAATCAACCTAACATTTGACACAGCATGGTCATGCTCTCGGTCCTTAAAGGAACAGTGTCACCTATTTTTAGTGTCACTATGAACAGCCAAAAAGGGTATTTGTTTCAATGGAATTGTTAAAATAATAGCAGAGTTTTGATAACAATAACCCTACTAGTGCACAGAAACTACTTTTAATTAATTATGTTTGGCTGTGGATGGCCAGGATGGAAGTGGATTGCAACTTGAAAAAATTGGCCAATTTTTTCAAGTTCTTCCTAGAGGTGTATTTTAGAGAAGTCGCTAAAAATTGATTTATGGTTTGTTTTTCCTTCAAGAAAAGCTTTGATATTTTCTTCCCGGTGTTGTAAGAGCAATTTCATTTTACAAAACAGGTTCTTTGTCAAACACTTGAGCAGTTTTGACCAAAATACAGGAAGATCGTCCTGACAGTGCCCCTTTAAATATTGCATTCCAAACGTTAAGAACTGAGACAAAATTAGAAGGGTTTGTGTGGAGTCACCAGGGCATAACAGAGCTAATATCTCCCCTCCAAATTGCAATAAGATGCTGATTTTTGGCAAGTAGGCATTTTGCGTCGTGCTCTTTCCGAATATACTAACAAATCCCATAATTTCACAAATTTAGTTTTTGTGATGTCATCACTAAAGAACTATTGTGTGACTGAAATAATTACTGCTTGAAAAAGTCTGGATTCAGATATTGTACTCATCAATGCTAGAGTTTACCTGCAGACAATCCAGAACTGGTCCATATAGTTCAGGAAAACCTGTGTGTTGATACATGAGGCAGTGCACGAGTTCTGCAAGGGTTTGTAATGTGGACTGTGAGGATACACTGTTCTCTTTCTTTAGATTCTGCACAAGGCCTGGTATATGCTCAACAATCTAGAAAAACAAGAATGAATAAACAATATGGTATAAGCAAATGTAACGTAATGCAATTTAAACCTTCCATATCTTTAATACAGTTATCATGTTTTTGTTCTTTATTACATAAGACAAACCCATGGCTATTTCAATCAATCATACAGATGAACCCTTCTAAAATTCACTACAAAGACAGTCCCTATCTACTCTTCACTGAGCTCAGTGAAAACAAAATCATTCATCCCTAAATGAGAAACAGTTTACTGTTGGAGAAATTATGGAAGTTTTGGTTTAATTTAAGAAAGATGAAACAAGCCCCCAGTGGGGGGAGGGGGGGAGGGGGTTACCCTATATATAAGCTATATAAGTATGTGTGGCTGTGAAGGGTATGGTTTTCAAACAGTTTAGTCTGGGAAAGGGTGGAGAAATCAGAGAGTTTTGTTCTTTAACAGTGTATTGTTTTCAAGGAAACCAATGAAAAAATTATTGCTTGAGGAATTTAGTCTAGACTAGGTTTCCCTGGAATCGTGTTTTAGTTATTGTTGTTATTGTTGTACACCTAGAAGATTTTGTTTTGGCTGGACTGTGATAGTGACTGAGTTTCAGGAAAACACTGAGTTTGGGATAGGGTACAGGGTTTTGGTCTTTACAAAATGCAGCTGAACTTGCTCTAGTTTAGGGTAAGGATTTCAGAGTTCCAGTGGCACACCCCCACCAAAAAAGTTTTAGAATAATCCCGAGCAACAAACTCTTTACCTCATGGAAGGCTTGTGGAGAGTGCTGAAAGCTGAGTAGCATATGAGACAGGACAACCATGGTGCTCTCACGAACCACAGGAAATAATAAGCGACTGAAAACCTGCAGGCAGGAAGAAAAGATAGCAAATTGAATGTAGAGATCTGTTGTTATGTATGTTAACTACATTTTGTTCATTAGAACTATGAAAGCATGGCTTAAATGCTCAAAATCACCCTTTAACTTGAATAATTTTTGAGAAGCTGAGAAAATACACAAACAAGGTATGAGAAAAGCATGTTAACCCAGTTGATAAAAGAGAGATAGTTCATGACAAGAGTAGGTATGTAAGCATTTTTGGCACTATTTGGGGGTGAGGAAAGTTACTAACAAGTCCAATGAAAATAGTAAGCTATTTATCAGGCCCCACTTGTTCAAAGAGCAGCTAATTGCTATCCAGTGGATAAAATGCATTTTACTGCTGGATAAAATTTACTGGTTGGAGTACATTTTATCTGCTGGATAGTGATTTATCCACCGGATAGAGTAATCCACTCTTTGAACAACCGGGGCCACAACAACAGAAAATCTAACACACACGAAACTAAAATTAGAAAAGCAATATGAGAAAAAAACCCCGTCTATTGTAACATATTAAAATATCATTCATTATTATGTCACCCCAAGGCTCAAGGGGATAAAACAAATAAAGCAAATCAAAGTTCAGAGATGAATCGCCTTTATTATTACTAAATCACTAATTTCTTTCTCATTATTCCCTTAAGCTTTAGGGCCAAGGAAAAGTTTTGGAAGAAAGATAAAATGAAAAGGCAGAAAAAGAGAAAAAAAAAACTTCTGAAATTCACTTTTTTTTTTCAGAGTTGATGAATCATAACAACACCAATACGCAGACAATATAGGGAGTACATATATAAAGGTCCAATATCCAGTAAAATTCTAGCAAATTTATTGCAATACCCAACATACAAAGAGCCCAATAACACGGTGAATTTCATCCTGGTCTGAAATTTTAGTGCAGTTTGGGGGCTGAGATTTTGCTGCAATTATATGAATTTAAGCTCGGGTACAATTGAAATATATGTTGTGGGTGGGAAGGAGAGGAATAAACTCAAGATGAAATGTTTCCATTCAAAACCATTGTTTTTTTGATGTGTTGGTTCATGTTTTAGCTGCACTGAAATTTGATTACATTTACATGAGATTTTTCAGCCTGTTTGGCTGGGCTGAAAGGTTTGACCATAGGAAAGCACTTTTTTTGACTATAATAATAATAATAATAATAATAATAATAATAATAATAATAATAATAATAATAATAATAATAACAATACAGTCGAACCTGTATATAACGGCCCTGTATTAGGCGGCCACCCTCTATTAAGTGGCCAATTTTCAAAGTCCCGATTCTTCGCTCATACAAACGCTGTATTTGTTACCTGTATAAGGCGGCCACCCTGTAGCAGTCCTATGTCTGTCTTTCTTTGTTATTTTTACCTGTATTAAGCGGCCACCCTTGAATGGAAACTAAGCCATATGTTTTTTTATGCGGTATTTTATTGCGTTTAAAATGCGATCCATCGTCACAATAACGAAATAACATGTACAAAGCTACTGTAATCTGATAAGTCGGCAGTTTAGTATCGTTAACGTCCAGTTTCAGATGTCCGCAATGTGCTGAAGTACAGTACCATATCACTAACGCTAAAACAAGTTTGTTTTGAATATGCTTCACTCTTTAGCTAGAAATTCCTCTTTAATTAGCTTGTTCTTCTGTCATGTGATGGAGAATGAAAAATCATCACCTTCAAAGATCACTGTCAGATGCTATAGAACATGCAGAACAACTACGGGCGTTTGCGCAGTACCATGGATAACAGGAATTGTCGCTGGCAGTGTCGAGAGTTAACAACTTGCTCTACAAACAAAAGTTTCAAATGCCGAAGCGCCAAACGCACGTGTCCGACTTTTTTAAGTCGCCGTAATTCTTACTCTATTTCTATTTTAACTTGAAGAATTTTTTTTCTATTGTACTTCTTTTAATTAGCAACATTTCGGTTACAACTCCACTTCGAATGTAACAACTATGAAATGACGGAATGAGTTATTTTATTGTGAACTGTAAGTCATAGAAATACAGTACTGTATGCCGTAGAAGAGTAGAGGACAATTTATTGCACAGAGCTTTTACAGAATGTTACGTATATTATAGCTGTTACAAGCTGGCACTGAACTTTGTTTAAAGTATTGATCGCTTGAAAGAGTGTTGATTGTCCTACTGTTTTCTTTGCATGAAATGTTTTTGAATGATACGCCATTAAAATAATTATTGACATTAGACCACGCCAAGTGAGTATTTTTAGTGATCCTGTATTAAGCGGCCACCTGTAGTAAGCGGCCAGTTCCTCAAGTCCCGAGGGTGGCCGTTATATACAGGTTCGACTGTAATAATAATAACAACCTTTATTTACCCTCGGCAGTGTTTATAGCACAAGTGCTAGTGGGGCCGAGCATTAAACCTCGTAAAGAAATAATATAAATTGAAAATAACATGGTTAAAAATCCCAACTGGTTGGAGGCAGACCAGCTGGCTATTTACAAGCGTGGCCGAGAATTTGAACTCTGGGCTACCGAGAAACAACTCCAGCTAGCGGTCAGAGCAGGACTTGAACCCGGGATCTCCTGATTTCAAGTGCGGTGCCCTAACCACTCGACCACGCTGCCCCCTACGTTACCCCCCACGCTGCCTCCTTGACCCCCTGGGGGTCAAGGATTAATGGTAAATTATGTTAAACACCACTGTTTCATTATCTTCCCTGACAAAATTCCTGGACATTTTTCCCAATATGCACAATGTCCTCGCCTTGCAGACAGTTGGAAAAAACAACAACTTGTAAAACATCCAGGAGTATACAGTCAACTCCTGCCTTGCAGACACCTCGCTATAATGGACATCAGCTAAATCCCCAGCAAAAATAAATTACAGACGTTTGACTCAAATAAATTCCCACTATTACGGCCTCTCACTATTAAGGACACTAACTAGCGGTCCCGAGGGTGTCCGCAATGAAGGGAGTTGAATTTTATCCTTGGTTCAATTTTGCTTTGTTTCTGTATATGTCAATGTATGCTAAGGAGTATAAAACAAAGAAAACTAAAAACTGAGCCATGGGTAAAATTGAACCACAAAATATATTTATCAGTGAAGCCAACCATGTGTATTTGTTTCCTCCTACCTGGGATACTTCCTTGACTGTCACAGAGATGAGAATTGAATGTTTCTGTGCACTTGCTAAAGCCTTTAAAAACCCAATAATCCACTGGTCTACTTTCTTTGCTCCAGGCCATGAAAGCCAGTTGATCATACGACTGAGTGAAAAGGCCAGACTTTCATCAGGCACAGAGGGATTGAATGCTGCTAAGTTTGTTGCTGTGCCAATAATATCATTTGAAAAATATTGTACCACTGAAGCAATGGCGACTGAAGGATTAGGACCCACAGTAGAAACAATCTTAAAAATCTCAGTTAAAACAGGGAAGATAAGACCTTGATTTTTCGTCCACATCTTATTCAACAAGGCCCCTATTACAGCACCGTTTTGAATACAAGCCTTCATTTCCTCCTTTGAAGTTTTAGGGAGTTCAGTTTTGCTCAAGGCTTTAATTAAAGACAAGTTGAACTGTAGCAAATTGTCGCCGACTGGCCAGCAATGGTTATACTCGATCAAAAGCCGTGCTACAGCCGCACAGAAGTCTGTGTTTGAATTCTTCTCAACCCAGATGTGTGCCCTGTGGCGCACAATTGTGTATAAAGAGAAAACCTGCGATGCGTGTTGCATGAGGTCAAATGAAGTCCGTAGATATTCAACGCAACTCGAAGACATTTGTTCGCGTTCACCGAGGAAAGACAACACAAACTCCTCAGTAAAATATTTTTGAAAGACGTCCTTTTGGCGCTTGGCCCACGTTGTAAGTACAAGTTTACCACTTTCGTTTAGAAACTGAGCTTTCTCTTCAATCATCCACTCAGTCCCAATTTCAAACACGGATCTGTTTTGATCATCAGCTGCGTTACTGCCAGCTTTTGAAATCAGTTGTTGAATCAAAGATTTCTTGACATTTTCAGGATGATTAGAAGCCACGATACCTCTTAAAATTTGCTCCATGATTGTGCAAAACACTTGTCAAAATTTAGACCTTTACATCATCCCCATCGTTTTAAAACTTTGAGCACATCGCACATACCCGGATGTCGCCAGCTGAGGTGGCCTGGGACTAATTCCTGCTTTTCCCAACACCACCACAGCGACTAGCGGGACCCCCCCCCCTCCCCGCCACCCCGAGTAATGTTATGTTGGATAGGATATGATAGGATAGGACAACTTAATTTATACACGGTATTTCCATCAGCTACATAATTACCATTATCGACTAACTATCTATCTACCTAACCAGGTTTATAAAAGTTAAAAAATAATAAATCAATAAAAACGGTTTTTCTCGGAAGCCGTGTTTAAAATCTTATTTATAACTGTGGTGTCTCAATTTAGCCTTAAAATCATTCAAGGAAACTGAATGATTTTAAATGAGTTTTTGGGTGAAGTTGAAGACTTTTGCGGACTACAGACTGAGTGAAATAAGTTAAATTTGCGGCTTGGAACGAAAATGTTTCTTTGATCTAGCCATTCAAAAATTGTTTGAGAAGATCAGGGCGATCTTACAAATAAAAGGTAGCGTGCTTCCACTTTCACCAGTTACCTACTGGATGGTTTGTATGTTATACTAGCTAAAATAAAATTGCCCTTTGCTCTCGGGGGGGGGGGGGGTACTCCCTTATATGGGCTATATAGGTATGTGCGGCGCTAAAGGGTATGGTTTTTCGGCTGTTTTGGTCTTAAATAGGGTATCAGTTTTAGCCTTTTGCCGCCATTTTGGTAATAAATAGGGTATAGATTTTTGCACTCTAGTCCTGGGTTCGTTTTTTTTTAGAAGAAGCTACTTCATGTCATAAATAGGGTAGGGAAAATCGCAGATTTTGGTCATAAATAGGGTAAGGGTTTTGGGAAGCGGGCCGCACACCCCTACCCAATTTTGTTTGGAATACCCCCCCCCCCCCCGGCCTTTGCTGTACACGTCGAGTTAGGTTTGGCACGTGCATCTCCATAACAGGAGACCAAGCAACCAAAAGTATTTAGTTTATTTCAGAGCGTTGTGTGGTCCTCTGGGTTCTAAAGTTTCGGGATTACCTATAATAGACAAATTTGACCTTTTCCTCCCAAGTTATCCCTCGTCTGTATTCCGTGGTCAAGATTTTATGCCTGGTCCACCTATTGTACTCAGTCTGTGGTTAAACCTTTTCACCTAGCCCAGAAAGCTTTTCAGCAACGTAGTCTGCAACCGGCCGCAATCGATATTCAATACTGCGATTTCAAACACAAGCCCTCTGGGAATTGAAACATTGTTGCGGTTTCGGAAGCAAAGATTGTGTCCGATCCGAGCCAAAATGTTTGTGAGTAATTTTTTTTTTGTCGCAACGAATTCCCCTCGCTCAGCGTACGCGTAATAAGGAAACATTAAGCGTCCGCAACGATGTTTCCAAGTTTAGCCCTGGGCGGCACCTAACACACCCAATATTACCACCTGATTTACTATTTTAAAATATCTGTGGGAGATTTAAACAATCGTCGATGGGCAGAGATTAATTTAATTTATTCAAGTTTATTTTTCTTTCTGCTTGTAGTCGGACAATTTTAGCCAGAAAAATTCCCCGTATTTCTTTACTTGGTCGTTATTTTTTTTGTATTCCTCCTTTCATGCTTCTGAAATATCCCTTTTTGTTATCGCAGGCAATTGTTGGAAGTAATTTCCTATGTTAGTGCCTCGCCCTGAATATTTTTTATGCCTGAACAGATTTATTCACTTAGAGTTGAGGGCCTTCCCAGGTCCGGCACACCCTGGGTTTATCCCGGATGAGAAGGATGTGTTTCTGAAAAGGAGGCTTCGAAATGTTTTAAAAGAACAATGTTATAAAGGCAACAGCTCGTGTCGGATTGTTTTATCAACACAATGGTACCAGTATTGCCCTAGTATAGGTTAATATAGAAGGGTAAATTTAAGTGCCATGTCAATAAAAGGCAGAGTAAAAGCATTTTTGTTTGAGACATCTCTTAAACTCGAGTGACATCAACTCGATTCAGTCTTTCTAATGTCATTTTTGGCGCCAGAAAATCGCACCGGACAAAGGCGCTTCAATGACAAAATTAAACATCATATCAATCGGGAGTTTAGAGTTCTTAAAATACCGGCACCCCTTTAAATTATCTGAAGTTTTCAATTACATTCTGTCACCCTCTGGATTGTAATAATTAGCCTTTTACTTGCTTTAATAAACTTAACGGATTCATACTTGGTAATGTTCTGAACAAAAACGCAGTTTAAAGTGAACAGTTTGGGGCAATATTTACAAATCAACACTCTCAAAGGTTTTTTGTGACTGTCATGTCGCATTTACTTTGTACACAAGGGCCTCGCCTTTGTTAGCCAATCAGATCACTTGTTCTGAAATTAAAACTCTTCAATCGCGGTGTGCCATTTGCCATTATCACATGAATTTGCAAACTCCCAAGCTGTAATAACACCCGTATAAGAACAGCCCTTAATCCATTCTCACTGCAAAGAGATTTACCAGGAGAGCATTAATTAGATAACAAAGAGCCAAGTTTTGTTAATTTGAAGCCAATTTAGGGACGCCAAACAGCCGAAATCTTGTCAAATCCGCCCGGGGCTGATAAGGAGAAGCAATGGTGCAGAACAGAAATGACAACAAATCAAATGAACGTGTCAAATTTTCATAATGCGTATCTGTTCCCTGGGGACGCACACGACTGGCAAACCGTCGACCCGCGTGTAAAGAATTTTGAACTCTGGTTTTTTGCCCTGTAGCGTGAAGAAATGGTTCGCATTCTTTACAAGTTCGCGTTGTTTTGAGGCAGGGCGAGTGTTGAATTATGGCGCGGACTGGTCGTGATTCAAGGCCGTTCTACTGCCGCGAATGGGTGTTCGAGAAAATTCACACATGTCTTGAACGAAGACAACAACAAGAAGATATAAAGACGAAAGGAGCGTTCATTCTGGGAGGACCAGGTTCAGGTAAAACCACAATTCTACGTGAGCTTGTATCTCCAAAGGCGACAGAGGGCGTCCAGATTGAACTAGCGAAGAAGGTGGTGGCTTCACACTTCTGCAAAGCCCAGAACGCGCTTTCTGTTTCGGTCGCTGATTTCATTTCAAGCTTTGCAAAGCAACTTGCTACAGCAGAGCCGCTAAAAGCTTACGCTGCAAAATTCAACGATCCCGAAATTCAAAATCACCTCAAAACTGAACAGTGCATTAGAAACCCTGACCGTTCTTTCAAAGAAGGAATTTTGCTTCCTTTGAATTCCCTGCCTCCTCCACAAGACGTGTTCCTCGTTGTGTTGGATGCTATAGATGAATCTTTCCTGCATTCTTTCGATTCCGGCGTTGCATCTGGAAGCCGAACTGTTGCTGAGTTGATGGCTTCTCATCACGACCTTCTCCCTCCTTGGTTATTTCTTGTTGTCAGTGCAAGAAAGCAGTCGAAAACAGTCACAAGAATGTTCACAGGATTTCGAAAGTTAACTTTGGACGACCTTCGAAAAGCACATGTGGTCAAAGACATTCAACAGTACATTTTAAATCGCTTGGATGACGAACCGAGTCTAAGGAAACATCTGACAAGGGAAACGGCCGAAGCTTTTAACCAATTGCACATCAAAAGTAATGGCTGTCTTCTTTACCTGGAAAAATTGTTGGATGGGGTTGTGGATGAATTTTTCACCCTGGATGAAACCCAAGATATTCCAGGAACACTATCTGGTCTCTACCTATGGCTTTGTAATAGATTGTTTACTGAAGAGCAAGTCGAAAAGATTCGGTCTGTTCTCAATGTTATATTGGCGGCGCAAAGGCCTCTTACTGACTCAGAAATGTTTGAAGCAGTCTGGACAAAAGACACTGAATTAGTCATAGAGGAATTTCTGGAAACCCTTGATCTTATGTCGCACCACATCCTGACTAAGGAGAATGGTGCAAAGAGCATATCTCACTTATCTTTTGCAGAGTGGTTGCTTGATGTAAAACATTGCACACCAAAGTTCCTATGCAATCCTGCAGATGGGCATGCAATGTTAGCATTGCATTACACAAAACTCTCACAGAGACAACAGCTTGCAAATCCTCATGAGCTTGCATTTCATTTGAGCCGAGCATCATTCAGGGAGTATTTTACACAAGATCATCTTGCTTTGTGGCTTCTTTGGAGTGGAATGCAAATCACGGACGTACAGCTCAACATGGATGCTTTGAATCAAGAAGTTGCACAGCTTTTGCTTAATGCAGGAGCTAAAGTTGAGATTGAGGAACAAGCATCACAGCTTCCTTTTGCTCCTGAGACAGCTGAATCTGTAAAAGAGTTATTAGAGAAGGGAACATCTGTCGATCGTGTTGACAGTTCTGGGCGGACATTGCTATGCAATGCTGCATTCAATGGAAATGTTGAGGTTGTGCGTCTCCTCATCAAACATGGTGCAAATGTAAACTTCTCTGACACGTCTGGTCAGTCACCGTTAATGCTGGCATCCAGACAAGGACATAATGAAATTGTGTACCTTCTTGTAAACTGTGGTGCAAAAGTAGATCACTGTGCTGATGATGGATGCACAGCATTGCGAGCTGCAGCATCAGGAGGGCATCCTGACGTTGTTTCTGTTCTTCTTGAACATTCAGCGCAAGTAGATCTGGCGGACGATGATCATCGCACCGCTCTTCGTGGAGCGTCGTGGGGTGGACACAGTGATGTTGTCTTGCAGCTTCTTCAGCATGGAGCTGATCCAAATCTTGCTGACAAAGAAGGCCGAACTGCACTAATTGCCGCAGCTTACATGGGTCATAGGAAAGTTGTAGAAATCCTTCTTGATCACAAGGCTGAAATAAATCACGCTGACAATGATGGTAGAACTGCTGTAGCTGTGACTGTACTTTGTGTTTCGTCGAGTGAGAATCATGAAGCTGTTGTTAGTCTTCTTTTAAAACGTGGCGCTGATGTCGATCACCCTGATTTTGATGGTGTAACGCCACTTTGTGTTGCGGCCTTGGAGGGTTATCACAATGTTGCCAAGCTGTTAATAAAAGCTGGCGCAGATATTGGGCATTGGGATCGGAATGGAAGGACACCACTGTTTGCGGCTGCTGCTAATGGTCACAGTGACATTGTATCTTTGCTGTTGGCAAGTGCAGAAGGTTGGTGTTTGTTAAAAACAGTGCCTTTAGGATTACACTAAATTAAAGCATCTAGTACACATTTGTTATACTTCGGCAATGCCTGTAGGGATAAATTGAAAGAGAAAGAGTACTGGAGGATAAAGCAGTGCAACGACCCTTATCTGAATGGTGGCTCTTTGTGACTTCATCAGTAAAAAGAAAAGTACTCCACCCTTATGACTTATTTCTTATCAGTTCATTCTGGAATGTATTTTTTCCAAACCCTTTATGAAGCTGTTCAAGCCCAGGGCTTATAACTGGCATTTTATGGTATATAATATACTGAATGAATTCTTTATTAACAAATGCCAAAAGAAACATGCCCAGAGTCATACGTCTGGACTTACAATTTCATATAACTAACTACTATAAAAAAGAACTTATCACAAACTATTGACAAATGTGCAAAGACAGTTAGATAAAATTGAAAAGGCATGTATTCACAAAACAGCGTTTATGACAATCAGTTCTGACACGTGGCAGGATGTAAGGGTGTCCCCTTTCCCTAAGGCTTCTTGATCTCTGGGGTGGAAGCAGTTCATATGAAGGGGATGAGTATTATCAGCAGTTTTCTTATCCCTTAGTAGCCTATCTTTGATGGTAATTACATCAGTTATAGGTGTATATTTGATGGTATAGGCATAATGTGGAGCCCTCTTGTAAAACCTATCAATTTGGGAGAGATAGTTACACTGTAAGTGAATCATTGATAAAATTTAAACAGATCCATCAGGAGACATTGAAAAGAGCCTTTTCTCCCAAGGAACTGCACTGACGTTTTTTTAAAATCTGTGGAAACACTGTTCTGAGACATCTTGGTGTTGCCATTCCCACATTTATGAAGGCTACTATGTTTTATGTCAGATCGCAAGTCAGATCCTTCAGGCTGGACATCTCCCAAGTTTTCAACGTTCCGACCTGACCACAATGGATGGAATCCATTGATGGTTGCTGCAAATCAAGGTAACAGGAGATCTGTTATCCTTCTTGTTTTGTTGAAATACTTGACATAAAATCCTATAGTCGACTCTGCCTGTCTTAGGCCTGGTTCAGATGCCGTACTTCACACGAGCAGAATCAAATTTGAATTTAGACCGACCCAAATTAATTAATCCCGGCTGAATTGATTTGGACGCCAAACCTTATTCAGTTGAAATTAATTGGCTGACTGAGCCAGGCGGGAAAAAACGGCTGATCCGATCTGAATTGATTCACACACCGTACCTTACATGAACTTAATTCATTGATTTCAACTTGGCTCATGAAAAGTGTGACGTCTGGACCGGGCCTTGGCACATTGTCAACTGGGATGTCAAAATAGAAGCTGTTTCTCTTGCTTGGGTAGTGCCTTGCAGACTTGAGCTTATCAATAAAATGATCATGCTAGATGAAATATCTTTCCTGGTTAAGTACTGCCTGTGTTTGCCACCCTCAGCCCACATATTTTAATTTGTCTCTTCTTTAACAGGGCACAAGGATGTTGTTGTGTCTCTCCTAGAAGCAAATCTTCTTGTCAATGCACTGGACCCTGATGGTAGGTCTGCACTGATGCTTGCAGCACATGAAGGCCATGTTGATGTCATATCAGCCCTTATTGAGCATGGTGCCCCAATTGAGCAGGCTTCAGCCGATGGACGCACAGCTCTGCATTTTGCAGCCATGGAGGGCCATGATGCTTGTGTCCAACACTTAGTGAGTCTCAGTGGTGACGTCAATCATCAAGACAGCCTTGGACGCACACCTCTGTTTGCAGTCTCTATTGAAGAAAACAAGCACATGGTTGAGCTTCTGTTAGACCTTGGCGCTTTCGTTGACAGCCAGGACGTCGAAGGGCGGACTCCACTGCATGCGGTGGCATGGAAAGGCGCTTATGAGCTTGTTGAGTTATTCCTTGACAGGGGTGCCGGAGTTAACCATGCAGACTGCGAAGATCGCACAGCCTTAATGTCAGCTGCATGGAAGGGTCACGTCTCGACAGTGCAGTTATTGATTCAAAGAGGTGCCAAAGTGGATAAGATGTCGAATGAAGGTGCCACACCCCTGTGTATTGCTTCTCAGGAAGGGCATGATGAGGTTGTGCAGATTTTACTGGAACATGAAGCTAACATGAATCATGCAGACAAACTTGGGAGAACACCAATGCAAGTTGCTTATGAAGCAGGTAAGTTAAATGTTGTTGTCATGCTTGTTTGTGTTGACATGGGATTGCAAGATATAATATGACAGAATATTAAATATTCTGTCATATTATATTTTGGAGAAGTCTGATCGTTATTATATGTTTTGCTGTTTGTGGTTCTAATGTAAATTAATTTTATATAACAACTTTAACCAAAAATGCAGTTAATTGTTGACAGAACTGAAAAGTCATATTCATCTGGATAGGATTAAATTATTATGGTATTAATGTGGCCATAACAGTGTGCTTCTACATGTACCAGTCAAGTGAAGGGCAAGGAAAGAAAAATTCACAGGACAGTTAACACAGATTTTTTTTCTTTCTTTTTTTTTTCCTCTTTTTTTGTGTGACCAGGTCATACAAGGGTAACAAAAGTGCTGGAAGCCTTCAGCGTAATGAGACTAAATGAGGGAAACTTCACTAGTACACTGAAGAGAAAGTTGTCATCAGCGCAATCAGAGAGCAGCAGTACAGTATCAAACAGCAGCCTTATAGAAAAGCCTCCAAGATCTGACAGCGTCTCGTCATCAAACAGCTCTGACTCTTTGGTAACTTCAAGAAAAGATCTTGAAGTCCCTGGGAGCCCTCAACTCGGACCACGTGGAGAGTTATTAGAAGAGAGACGCTACTCAGCTAGCTTCCGTGACTTACACTCTGTTCAGTCTCTCAAGGAACCTTGGACTGCAGCATGCCCTCCTTACACCTCAGAAGAACCGCCGCCGTACACAGAAAAGCCTGTTAGGTCTTCTTTTGTTGAAGATGATGTGGTCACTAGCAAGCCCTCTCCAAAGGGCAAACAGAAGCAGTTTTCTTTGCTGCACAAAATGAAGCAGAAGGGCAAAAGTGCATTTGGTTCCAGCAGCTCTCAGGGTCAAGATAAACGCGGGAAAGTTCCGGGTAAGGTTAAAGGTCAAGGTGAAAAACGTGGATTTATTTCTGGTATCAAAAAGCTGGGTGTCAGTTCGTCTCAAAGTGCTGGTTCGTCAAAATCCAGTGAAGGTAAACCTGGCAATCCAAAAGGCTCAAAGGAGGCATTAGAAACAAAAATATAATTAAATAACTGTGGATTTTGGAGAGGTCTGATTGTTATTATATGTTTTGCTGTTTGTGGTACTAATGTAAATTAATTTTATATAACAACTTAAACCAAGAATGCGGTTAATTGTTGACAGAACTGAAAAGTCATATTCATCTGGATAGGATTAAATGCACTTTCTGCTATCCTGTGAGAACAAACACAGCTTTTGTGGTTCTTGTTTCAGACACCAGAAAAGGGCTTTCTGTCAAAATTGTTATTGACCCATTTAATTGACTGACAGAATGAATTGAATGTTAGTACATGTACCTGTACTTGGAAATAAACTCGCACATTTATAAACATCTTGAGAATAAAGTGGCTTGTTCCGCTGCAGCATTCAATAGTATTAATAGATTGACCAAATATGTGTTAAATTTGAAAATGATAGTTCTGAATGTTGGTGTTGCCAGATTTTATGGTTTCAGAGGTTGGTATCTCTTTGTCCTTCCTCCAACTACAGAAAACTTTTTTTAGGTTAGATAGTGTTGGTATATAAATATTAGTTAAGTGCAATTTAAAATGCCTGTGACTTTTGTAGTCACTAAGGTAATGAGGAGACATTCTTATTTTTAAGGAATTCAATATTTTTCTACTCTGCTATGAAGTTTTGCTAAGAATATATAATAAATACCTGGCAACACCCTTGATTGTGAATATGTTATTGTGCTATCAATATGCAAAACTTTATTTATACACATATATACCTGCAAGGGTTTAAATCTGAACAACAAAGTAGCAAAACTATAAATACAAATGTCAGTAATTTATTATTGTTTGCTGTTTAACTTTTGTTACAATTTGTTCAGAAATTAAAAGAATTATTGTGTTGTCATTTAAATTATCAATGGTAGAGTGAAATTCCTTAACTGTTCTATTTACTTAAATTGTTTATTTGAGTATGATATTACATTTTTGGTCATTTTTGCTCAATGGCTTATGTAAAATTGCCCCATGGTGGGTGTATATTCCTCAAAGGGCCCTAATCAGCCACACCTTTGTTTTTGTTTATATGCAAGAGTTTTGCTATTATATTTTATTCGGAGCGTGTCGAAATGAACGACATCACTGTGAAACTACTAAAGATGATGAAAAATACTTTCCGGAACACAACTTACAGTTAAACAATAAGATCGCTTCACCTTGTAATATCAATGGTTTCGATGGCATCGAATATGGCGGAGGCTGACTAGGGTCCTTTAAAGTGAACCTCCACTCTTAACTTAAATGGAATGGTGGTAAATTGTTGGAAAAAAAGGCGAAAATTCAATTTTATTACATAGAAAGGACTGATTTTAACGTGCCAAAAAACTGAATAGGAGAATCTGTTATGTTCACTTTCAGAAATTCTCACGAGCCACATTTTGGATTTTGTGATGTCACATGATTACGGCTACTTTTGGGAAGCAAAAAATTCTTGACGCAGAAATTCAAAACCGTAAAAGTCATGAATTCCAAAATGGTGATGCGTGGGAAATTTAAAAGGTAATCACAACCTGTTGCTTGTCAAAGTTAAAGAAATATTTCCTTGTTTTCCAAAGAAAATTGGACAATATTTCTAGTCATTAACCATCAATTTATCAAGAGTGAAGGTTCCCTCCGACAAGGCAGAGTTAAATTAGACTACACAGGGTAATTATAACCTGTGCTACAGTGATTGATTATTCAAAGCAACATTGTCATTGTGTGGTGAAGTATTGCTAAAAGAATAATTGAACTGAATACTTGAATTTTAAACTTTGGATCAATATATAATACATATACATTTTTTCAAGATGTGTAGCAATTTTCTTATTAGTGCCTAATTGAATTTAAAATGCCCAATAATAAATTAGCTTAGTTTAGATTCCAGTTGTAGACAGGCATAGGCAAGCAGGAACTTCCTGTGATCTTTCAGAGTTTAGGAAGCGGAAAAAAAAAAAAGAAAGGAAAAAAATTGAGTATGCGTCCTTATTTGAGTGTGAATGAAACCCAAATTTACAACCATAGAAATGAAATTCATTGAGAAGTACACCTCTGTGGTAAAAGAAAATTATTTTGGGAAATTCTTCTGTCCGTGTAAACCCAAATTTAATACAAGTGAAATTTTTTTGCTCAGTTTTAAATAAACAAACATGTTGAATAGTCGACTAAGAAGTTACAGGCTTTCTTGATGCCTATTTCTGGCCATAAAGAAAGTCTTGAAGGAACAGAGATTTTAAAATTATTTTCAAACTCAATAATTCAGGAGCTTTGAATTTCTCCAAGAATTATTAATGATTTGGGAAGCTATATCAAATACTCAAACAAAACTGCAATGACTTTTATGTAGTTCATCAAACATGAGGAAGGTTTCATCGGATTTCCAGACACTGAGAAGTTGGTTGAGAAACAAAGGTGTAGCTGTCTTTTGTTTTAAACCAGCTTCAAGGTGTTTGGAAATCAGATAAAACACTCTCCCTCGTGTTTGATATATTACATAAAAGCCATTGCAGATTGGCAGGCTTTGTTAATTTTCATCTTTAATCAGTTTCCTGTCCATACTTAGTCTAGTCTCCCTTGCAGACACTCTTTTGGCTCGTCACACAATCTTTCCTAAAAATTGCATGACGAGCCAAAAAAGCGTCTGGAGGGAGGCTATACTTTGTCGGAAGCTTAGGGGTCATGGGCTCCAGACTTTTTTGAAGCCCCTCTAATAGAGTGAACCATTTGCTCACAAAGGAAGCTCCTCTAACCCTCCCCCCCCCCCCCCCACCCACCCTAAAAAAATCCACTCGCAAATTCTGCCAGACCAAAAGCCCAGATGGGGGAGTACTCAACAAATATACCGACAGGCTCCACCCTGAATTCAAACCCCTTGCCCCTTTATATACTGTTTTTGATAGAAAAGGTAACCCATTCATATATCTTCTATTTGCACCCCTTTCACATACTTACAGTCGAAAATCTTAAGGTGGGGCTCTACCTGAATTTGAGTGAAATTTGAAGAGGTTTTAAGAATGGATAGAAGAAAGAAAATGATTTTTGGAACACTAACAGACAGTCGATAGTGGACTAACTTTAATTAATTATTAACTACAAACTCTAATTTTAAAACATTCCTAAATCTTCAACATTTCTTATTTCTTTTCATTTTACCAATGCTTCAAGAAAAACTATTTCCTTCCAAATATACCTAAAAATCACCCGAAAATTTATAAAACACCCCAAAACATTGATTTGTGTAATGAGTGAAGGGTTTTTGTACTGTTTGAAACAGGAACAAGATATTTCCATTTAACCGATTTTAAGCGGCGTGAACATGGCTTTCAGGTGTACCCTCTACTTAAGGTGGGGCTTTACCTGAATTTGAGTGAAATTTGAAGAGGCTTTAAGAATGGATAGAAGAAAGAAAATGATTTTTGGAACACTAACAGACAGTCGATAACCACGCAAGAGCACCCCAGGTTGCTAGTGGACCAACTTGGTCTCTGTCTATTAATTATTAACTACAAATTCTAATGTTAAAACTTCACTAAATCTTCAACATTTCTTATTTCTTTTAATTTTACCAATCCTTCAAAAAAAATTATTTCCTTCCAAATATACCTAAAAATCACCCAAAACTTCATAAAACACCCCAAATCATTGATTTGTGTTATGAATGGAGGGTTTTTGTGTTGCTTGAAATGCAAACAAGATATTTCCATTTGACCGATTTTAAGCGGCGTCAAAACGGCTTTCAGGTGTACCCCCACCTAAACCAGACTCTGCAAAGGGTGGGGTCGGTGAAGCGTTGGAGATCAGTAGCGGTCAGCGGTAATACTGTGGGAAGTTCAAATTTTCCAAGATGGCGACTTCTACAACAACTTTTCCTTCGCTTCTTCCTCGGGTCGCTGATGATCTTTGGTTCACTCTGGAAAAGAGGTTAGACGATGATGCCGCTCTGTCTAAGGAAGAGGAAGAGTACGCAGCATTGGTGTGTTTTAGTTTCTTATTTGTCTGTTGAAATCTTGTTCATTTAGTTTACATAAGAGTACTAGCTTATTTATATAGGAAAACGCAGTGGCTATTCGTACGGCAGCCGTACGGCGACTTGTATTTGCTATTCGTACAGGAGTCCGAAGATTTCATAGGATTTCTCTGTAATTCCTGATTCTCGCTTATCCAAATTATTATATTTACCTTTAGAACGAATAAGCGAATCCAGTGAGTGCCCTTTCTTTGAGCCAGATAAGTTTGCGTACTCTCTGCTTACTAAGCGAACGAGCCACTGGCGACACTTTAAAAATTGTTTTGCGCAATATTCACGCACACGTCACGCGATTAGAAGAGACCGTACAGCGACTGGTATTTGCTATTCATTTGGGATTCCTATGAGTATCGGCGGTAAAAGTTATCATTAAATTTAAGAATCGCTAACCTGGTTTTGAATGTTATAGTTGAACACTTAGATAATACTTGTCCAGCCATACTCTCGTGGAACAGTTTCCGTCAAGATTCATTCGTCACCTTATTGGGAAGGAGAAAATTTAAGTTCGAAGAATCCATCCTTGAACAAACTAAACGCGAGCTGTCTGACTTTCTACGAAAGGAAGAATCTAACGCTGAGAAATTCAGACAACTGATCCTGACCGGTGGTATACTGAACTTAAGCAGTTCCGTGGACTCCCGTATTCCCAACCTGCGTGATGCTATTCATACAGCCAGAAAGCCGCGAAATGGGAGTTACACGTATTGGAAGAATTTACCTGTTGGACACTCGCATTTCCGTACAGAAATTATGTTGAAGATAACAGAACACACCTCTCCTTTTGACAAAGGTATAAATTTTCACTACAATGACTGAAACTGCGCCTACTATAGAAGGAAGAAGAATTCCCGTATGAATAGCAAAAATGCGAATAATTCGTACGGGATTACCAATGTGCCGTTCAAATTAATTCATTGAATTACCAAGTTGTCACTTACCCCCCGATCCAAGCCAGTGTATTAAAACTATTTATAAGGTATAAGAAATTCTTTTCGCTCATTTTTAGCCTTCAGTGTACTAATTGTAGCCAGTTGATCTGTGAAGAAGAGGTTGCGTGACATGTGCGTATTTATGTAGCTCGGAAAAAGTTTGAAGTGTCGCGAGTGGCTCGTTCGCTTAGTGAGCAGAGAGTACGCAAACTTATCTGGCTCAAAGAAAGGGCACTCACTGGATTTGCTTAATCCTTCTAAAGGTAAATATAATAATTTGGATAAGCGAGAATCAGGAATTACAGAGAAATCCTATGAAATCTTCGGACTCCCGTACGAATAGCAAATAGGAGTCGCTGTACGGGTGCCGTACGAATAGCCACTGTGATAGGAAAAAGCTAATCTTAATTCTTAAATTAAAGTCTTGTACAGTGCGAATTACAAAGCTTAAACCTAAATTTACAGAGAGGTTTTTCTTGGTATTTGGATGTTACAGTTGTGTCTGGGAAATGTTTATTATCAGCATTTGAAAGTCATGAAGATCTCATTTTTTATTCGATCTGCAAAGACTTCCATCTGGCCTAAGTTTTTTATTAATCATTTAAATCCTCTCATACATGCCCTTCGAGCAGAGATCGAAGGTCTTCCCATTTTTTTCCTGCTAACCATTTTCAAAGACTGATCGAGATTTTGGGCCTAAAAATTGGGATGCCCTGAGGTTAGAATCCTGTCAAGTAGATATGTTTTTTTTGGCAGCTCAAGAAGATTCTGGATAAAGGCAGTGACATTTCTCCAATAGGGACGACTAAGAGCAAAGACAAACAAGAGGTGAGCTGGGTTTACACCATTCCATTTAATAGGAGTTATTTGTTTTTGCCTGAAGGAAGTTAAAATTCTGAAGGTTTTGTTGCCGTAACTTTTTCCGATGTTGTTAAGTTTTAGTAGTGTTTCATTTTTATACGTTTGGCTTCTTCCAAATGATAGAGGCTTGATGAAGAGGATGATGAGATGGAGGACGAGGATGACTCAGCTGAAGAAATTGAAGATGAAACTGATGAGTATGAAAGCCCCGGCACTCCTGATGTGGAGTCTGTTGAAGGAGAGGTAACCAGTAATAGATAGTTTAGGAGAAGGGTTTCTGATGCTATTGAACAGTTCCAGAAAAAAACCATACCCACCCCATGGAAGGTCGTCAGAAATTCCTATGGGAAGGGGGGTCTTAAAAGTCAAAATTTTTGAAGCAAAGTATGAAGCTAAACTGGAATTTCCTGGGGGGACAAGGGGTGCAAAATGAAAAACCTTCCATGGGGGGAGTATGGATATTTTCTGGAGCTGCACATTTGGAACAATGGCATTAGACATAATTTGTGCACAAAGTTGATGTCAGGAGTGCCATTAGATTTACCTAGCCTTCGTGGCAGGCACTACTTTGTGAGCATGCTCAATTTCCCTTAATCCTCCTTTCCCTTAATCCTCCCCATTACTAGCACCTGCCATTGTCGAGTTGGGCATTTTTTTATCCTGGGCAGAACAAACATGGTGGACTCGCCTTTTCTCTTTTCAACAACATGTTCCCAGGCCGAATCCTGCAGGAAAATGACGTAACATTTTCATGGCGAGGTTTGCCACAACAGCCATGCAGGCTGGGATTTACCTCGTAACGGGACATTAAATGTCTGACAACAAGCCAAATTTTGACCTTTTTTTTAGACATCAAACCTACACTTTTGTGAAAAACTATTGATCATTTCTAGCATTTTGGATTTTCTTTTCTTCTGCCTCAGTTGTGTTTTCAAAACACATTTGGGAGTTCATTTATGTAAACAAACCCACTCTTCAGCGTGTGGGCATAAAACTGAATGTATACCCAGACAAGTTACAACCAGGATGTTTGGGCTGTTGATATACATCCTTACAGGGCATGCAATATGCAATTTGTGTTGCATTGTCACACTAAGTTATGTCCTGAGTGCATTATAAACATTTTAGGGGCATTGCAGTTAATTTTGCCAGAATTTCATCTTTTTTTGTGCCTCCAAAAATGGCAAAAATGTTATGGAAGTTAAAACTTTTCCTGTTTTTCTACCCACACATCAACTAATTCTGCTTGTAAATGGTTGTCTACTCTAAGGAATGATAGGTCTTCATCACTTGGGTACAAATGAATGTTGTGCTGCTATCACTGTAGACACAAATCTTATGGTAGATCTGTACTCTCTAGTGTATGTTTCCTACTGTGCATTAGCCCAAAACTAAGGAAATGGGAAGCTACATGAGACAAAGGAAAAACTATTTGACCTCGGCTGGAATTGAACCCACGACCTCTGGACTTGATCGTACATTGGTCTACCAACTTAGCTATGAGACCAGATGGGAGTAAGCCTTGGGTGACAATGGTGGTAATTACTGGCACCAAGCCATGATCTTTTAATAGGCACTAACGAGTTCATTTTGTAGACAGAACCTTCCTTAAGCCATCGTTACACATTGAAACTTTTAGCTGAAACTTCTGTGCATATTTTTGGCGCTGGGAAACTACTTTTAGCAGGCATTGCACCGTGTTACATGGTCAGGTTCGTGAAACTTTTTCGAACTTTCTTTGCAAGACAAGTTTCACGAAAGGTAGAACGGTTTTCTACTTCTGCAATGTCTTGCAACGGTCGCAGTGGTGAAAAAACAAGAGCATCACCCTGCAACACCACTTGTGAAACTGGTTTTGTTCGTCTTGTCACGCTAGGCTGCATAAGCCAATCAGAAACTGGAATAAGTCGGCCATGATTCATGGTAACAACATATTGGACCAGTTTCAACATTGCCAAACAGGTTTAGACATTTTATGTTACATGGTGCAATGCCTGCTGAAACTTGCTTTGCAGCGCTGTTGCACACAAGTTTCAGCTAAAAGTTTTAACGTGAAACAGCGGCTTCAGAATGTGTGCAGTGCCCAGGAGCCTTATCTTTTGTAACCCACTGATGATGTTGCAAAAACACAACCTTTTCAGATCAGTAGTAGACAAATTTTGTTTATATCCTTTTCTCATTGTTTATCCCACAGGTTGAGATGGAATCCAGCCTTATTTAGTTGTCCCGTTATCTTCATCCTTGGAGATCCTACGGGAACTGAAAGAGGAGACAGCTGGTGAAATTGAGGCAATTGCCAGCTCCCGAATAGCTTTATAGCTCGCCCAGTTTGAGTATAGCAATGTATTGTCTCGGCTATGGTTCAAGTTTAGTTCAGCCAGGCCTTAAAGGCAGTACTATGAAAGAGGAGTCAGGTGCCTAGTGACATCAGAATCAGATGGATGGAATGTGTTGGTCGATCCAAAAACTTATCATGAACTCAGTTCATTTACTCAGTTTAGTTTGTCTTGTATGAAGTTTGATGTTTGACCCAGACCCAGGACTGTCACAGTGATCTTGTTTTTTGGTCAAAACTCCCCACATATTTGTCAATGGGCCTGTATTGTAACATGAAATTGCTCTTACAACATCGAGAAGAAAATACAGTCAAGCCTCCTGTAAACGACCACCCAAGATGTAAAATGTAAAAACCAATATAAGAATAATTATTCTTATTGATATCAACTCCTATCAGTTAATAGTGATTACCATTGTTTATCAGATAGGCTAGGATATGGTATACTCTACTAAAATCAAGTTTCTTCCTGACAGACTATTGAATGACCTGCTTTTTTAAGAATAAGGGTATTTTAGATCAGGCAGGAATCAACATCTATTGTCAAAATAACATTCAGGGGCAATCCCCAGGCTTCTTTCCCAGTTGCCATGTTAATGCACACGTTGTGTAGCATCTGGGCCCAGTTGATTCAAGTTTATTTACTAACCAACATGAATTCTTCCGAAAGATTTTGTCCCTCAGTCTTGTCTTAAACTTTCCTTTCCCACTGGCTTAAAATTAGCCTTTAAAAAATTCTTAACGAGCTAGATGAAAACCTCGGTTAACTTTTGATCGTGGATTAGCGTTAATCAGCTTTTGAACAACCGGGCCCTGAAGAATGTGTCCTTGGTATTTTAGCAGCAAAATAATAAATTATTGCTTTGTAAAACGTTTAAAAGTTGAATGTAAATAAACTGAAAACATACTTGACCAACTACTATTTAATTTTGTGTTGACAAATACTGTTTACATGTCGAATGGCTGTAAATGGGTAAAAGACTTGACAAAATGCTACTTGTAAAAAAATACGGCTGACAAATTTTTGAACTGCTGCACGTTTACTGCAGGGTTCATACAATGTTTCCTAAAATCCCACTTTTCCAAGTTCATACAAAGCAAAATCTGCCATGGGAAAATGATTGTCATTGACCTAACACAATGAAAATGGAAACGTTACGAGGCAGTTGCTCAAGTCCAGAATAAGCCACTCTGGATTAATGTGAACTTTGATTCTAGTTAGTAATTCCTGATCAATAACGATTGTTGTCCCCCAGTTGACTTTCCTTACAAACGAGCAAGATGAAACCTCGATTGACTTCGTAGATTAGCGTTAATCGGTTGCTGCATGTACTGCTTACTTCAAACCATAATTTGGACTATTCTGAAAATGGTCGATGAGAATTCAAATTCGCTGACTTCTTGTGGGCTTTGAAATTATAAAGTCTTAAACTATCATCAACCGCCGCTTAAAACTTTACGAGGTTTTGGCGCCAAAACAGTAACCGCCATAACTCTCTACCCACGAGATCACCAATTTTCCTTTCGCTAAGAAATAACTGTTGGATATGACTTTATACAGATTTGGTGGCTCCTAAAGGAGCCGTTGTTTGTTTTTGTCGGTTCTTCTAATACTCCTGGCTCTGTGAGGAAGCCTTTCCGCCTTTCTTCTCAGTCTTCTTGGGCAGTAGAACAGCTTGGATGTTCGGAAGAACACCTCCCTGGGCGATGGTAACTCCAGCGAGAAGTTTGTTCAGCTCTTCGTCATTACGAACCGCAAGTTGAAGATGGCGAGGGATGATTCTGCTTTTTTTGTTGTCACGAGCAGCATTACCCGCCAGTTCCAAGATCTCGGCCGACAAGTACTCGAGGACAGCAGCGAGATAAACTGGAGCACCAGCGCCAACTCGCTCGCCGTAATTACCTTTGCGCAGAAGACGGTGGATTCTCCCGACTGGAAATTGCAGCCCTGCTCGAGATGAGCGGCTCTTCGATTTGGTTCCCTTGGCTTTACCTTTTCCGCGTCCAGACATCTTGATTTCGATTACAAAGTCGTAGCAAGTAAGGAAGTTTTGATGTTGCAAGTGAAGGAATTTTCGTTTTTATAGCAGCGACTAGGATCGAAATGCACCAATCAAATTTCTTCTTTTATTTTGCAATTGGCCAATCGAAATGTATTCTTGTTCCCTCGAAGGTCCGCACTCTTAATTATGCACGTGAACAACATTGCCAAATTCACAGCCAAAGACAAGTTCGGATTTTAATTTTATCGGCAAAATCAAATTATTTTTAGGCCTTACCAACTCGATCTACTTTTCGATATCGTCTGCTTGCCATGTGAAGTAAGCAACTTTTAACTTAAATAGAGATCGGTTACTTTTACCGCGCAAAACTTTCTTCAATCTAAGGTCATTAAAGGTTAACATTACATCATATTTAATTTGACTTGCTAGATTCCAATATGTATTATAATAACTTTTTTTCTTCGCGGCTATGATGATTTCTTGACTTGACCTGACTTCTATGGTGTCATGGCTAGTTGCAAGCAGAAAATCACCAGAGAAGACAAATCCAGACCCAGTTTGTTATATAGCGTGCGTTTTTTCACTCTATATTTATCGCGAAAGCATCACGAGATCTTGAATGTCAACTCAGCCAACTGTGACGCGTATAAACAAGATCTTTATTTGGTCGCGTTTTTTTTTAAAAATAGATAGTTTGTACTGTCACTGCGAATTTCACAAGGATTACGATCAAATTTGACTCTTCTGTGCGCTTTGCCCAAGCTACAGTCACCGTTACCACTACCAGGATACCCGGGCCAGGATACTGAGGACCAGGGGGGGGGGGGGGGAGGGTACACCATTATAGTCTATTTTGTAGCCAGTTATAGACCCCATCTTAGTCACTTTTGGGAAAACGTAATTTTCGGGATCCCAACTAAGTCACTTTCTATTTATACATCTACTTTATCAATCCTTTAAATAGGTCATCCTAAAATGAATTGATTGTTACATTTAATAAACAACAACTTCTGAACTTTTTAACCGAGACCATTTTGAATCCCTACTTAATAGAATTTTCTTACCCCAAAAATCCGAAAATGTGCGACCCCATTCTAGTAACTCTATTGAAAATGCAACCCCATTCTAGTCAATCCAGTCGTGAAAATGCTACCCCATCCAGCGGCTTATCCCCATTAGCCTCTTATAAGGAAGTACCCCCCCCCCCCCCCGGACTGAGGATCCCATCTCAGTTGACGATCTCCAACTTGGGACTTCTCTTTCACCGGTTCGGACGCACTACTCAGCCACTTTCCTACGTCATTCGGGATACTGGGATACTTTGTTCTTCATAACTCACAGTTTTCCTAGACTAGTTTCCAGCACTCTCGGAACAGATAGTAGGGATGTCCTCTTCTGGCGGAATCCCCTTTTCCTGAACATCCGCACAGGGAAGAGTCATTCTACTTGGAACAGTAAGATAAGAGCAACGAGAAAGGCTAAAAGAAAATATGAAAAAAAAAGAAAAGAAAAGAAATTGTGGGTACTAACCCCAACTACTGAACTAAATTGATTCGCTGTTCCTTTCGGGGGCGGATCGTTTTGGTATAAACTAATACAGTTTGATGATCTGTTTGGATCCCTCAGCTGAAAACTTTATGTTCATAAAAAAAGTTTTAGGGAACGGAATTATCGTGTTTCCCGAATCTACTAGCTGCTATTGGGCAAGCTGACTCATTTGGCATATTTATCGAGATATTTGCCTCTACGAAAGCGAAAGGAATTATTTTTCTAGTGTCACGAAACGGCCGAAACTTAATTCGAAATATTAAGAGGCCTTACCTTCCAGACGAGGGATTCACCGAAACGAACCGTTGCATGCCCTTGTCCTTTTCACTCTTTTCATTTTGTTGCAGTTGGCAATGTTTTTTCTCCTTTTTTTTATCTGTTTGTTTTTCAAGTCCACTGACTTTGTTATCGACTTTTCATGACTTTTATTTTGTTTTGTACTTACAGGGAAGTATCACGCGAATATTGGCACTGATGATCGGTCATTTTAAAAAACCCAATAATGTTTGTCTGTCAACAGCAAAAAAAAGTTATCTAGTTTAGTTATACATTTTAACCCCACCGCAATAAAACTGTCGATAAGTGCCTCTGGCCAGTAGGTCGGTATGGATTGAAAGTTGAAAAATGTTCCGCTGACATTTTTCAAGTTCTCGCATTTTCGTTTCCAAAATGCGCTAGAACAGATCGCGAGTTGTTCCTTTCAAGAACTGAAATGATTTATTTCCTCTCTTTGTTCTAGAATTATTTTGTAGCTATAAAGTGAAGCTCTCAGCTTATTTCATCATTTTTAACAAAAGAGTTAAAAAAAAACCATGACTACCCTTTAACTTTGTAAGGCGTTATTACAATAAATAAATAAAAGTTAATCAGGTAAAATAATAAGTAAAACAAAACAAAAGAAACAAAAAACCTTAATTACTTGACGCCACCGGCTCTTTGAAAGTATCGTCATAGGCCCGGCAAAGCAAGAAAACAAAAAAAGTTCAGAAGAAATTTTCCTTGTTTCATTTTCTACCACGACACGCGTACGCACATAACTATGATTTATGTCAGCACTACTTGAGGGCGTTATTGTCTCATTTCAGTGTATGTATAATTAATAAACGCAGCAATCGGCTGAAAAAGAAAGATACTGAGAGACAATGATGGAGAAAACGAAGGTAGCTTTCAAGCTTTGCAGGTTTCTCTTGACAAGTGATGAAATTATTTTCCTGTCACTTGCTCTATAAGAAGGCATCATTCAGCGAGGATCTGAACTTAAACTTTAGGAAAAGAAATAAGGTTCGATTTCGTACTTATTTACTTGAGTTCCTGTTTTAGTAGTTTACAAAACTGATCATCAGTTTAATAGCCCCGTTCACGACAGAAGCCAGTCGCCTTTAACTTCTCATCGATGGGACGAAAGGTTGGTACATTATTTGGAATTCTTTTATGTGACGGAGTGTATATATTACTTCACTGAAATAGGTTTTAAAAAGCAAAACCAAAATAGACAGCTCTCTACTTCACCTCATCCTCCTCTGTTCGGCACGAAAGAACGAAAGACGGAGCCCTTTTTCCGTTTAGTAGGATTTTACTGGTTTTCGGTAAATTGCTACCACGTGTTAGAGACAGAAAACATTTCCTTAGATCGACCTCGTTACTAGACGAGTTTCGTAGGGTACACACTTCCTCGCTGTTCCCGCACTGTTTATGATATCTCGAATCAGCTGTGATATCTAGCGGAAGAAGTTAGATCAAATCGTCTTGGGCGGGGTACCCGTCAGGAATTCACAATACACAGGTAAATTGGTACGAATTTCTGATTCACTCTTGTGTAAAGTTTATTCATGTTCAGTTCAGTATAGTTGTGATTTTAAATACTTCTACTGTCCAGATTTTCTTCTAACGAGTTATCATGAATGAATGAACGAATGAATGAGCGGCAAATGAAGTATGATATATTAGTTCAGAGATTAAGACACCACTCAATTCCAAATAAAAATTTTGTGTGATCGGATAGCTGCTTATTTCACCGAAATATTAAATTGAGGAAATGAAAACTTTCATGTCACGGCCCACGGATGACCTCAAACTGTAAAAGTGAAAACTGTTTCTTTTCCTTCTTTTCAAGTACAACAACTTTGTTAATTATTTAAGGTTTTTATCGCAAACTTTAAGTCTTTATTTGATTCGAATGCAGGGAAAGTTTAAAATTTACCGTATCGAAGGGTAAAATGTTTTCTAGTAACCGGAAGTTCTTTCACGGATTCATGGAAAATTCTTAGGTTACTTCCGTTACTAGGCAGTTAAGTCAAAACCACGTCATTTTTCCCAGAATCTTATGCCAAGCCGACTTCTTTTACTTGGGAGGGCCCCACACCTCAATATATTAATAGAATGGACAATAAGTAAACAATGATTGACCAATTAGTTATTCTCTTTTTCAGGGTGAGGCCCATTAAGCCTTCCTGTCGTCAAACAAAGTTCCGGTCCGCATTATTTCCGGGAAAAGAGAAGTGAGGTCCTGGGAATCCCCCTTGTACACAGCTGTTTTAAAAGTTTAACGATCGACCAGAAGAAATTCAACGAAACTTTATCTCTTGTTTGAAATGTGCGCTTCTTATGCTTCCACGAAATATATCAAACAAACAGTGACTAAGAGGCTGAAACTTAAAGTCATAAGTTCGAAAGTCCAGTTGCATGAACACAGGCCGAAAAGGTTACGATTTCAAGTTGGGCATATAAAAAGGGACAGGTCACCGGCGACACTAGAAGGTATTTTGAGAGTGGAACCTAAACGATCAGAAGACGTAAAAGCAAGAAATATCCACCAGGATCTAAAGGGTATTCTCCGCAAGCCTACTTACAATCCAAACAATCCAAGCAGTGAAACAAGAAGGTGCCCTCGACTTCCTGCCACAAATTTTCGGAAAACCAGGGAAACGGCACATTATCGACCTCAAGCTACAGGCCACAGGGATCGTAGAGGCCGTTCAAGCCATCAAGGAGAGCAATCTGTTGAAGCATCAGGCTGTGGGGAGAAAAGTAAAAACGTTGTTTCGCCGCCGAGACGTCGAGGTAATGTGCCACATTGGCCGGTGAGCCCTCTTAGCAGAAACAGAAGCTCTGGGAAGATCATCCCGTCTCCAAAGCGTCTGATTCGAAAGACAAGTGTTCGTTCTCCTACTAAGAGGTAAAGGAACTTTTCTGTTTGTGTTTAATAACATTATCATAACGTCCGCAGTGCTTACGTGCTGGCCAAAACGTCCCCCATCATTAACGTGCAACTCGTATCTACTTTTTTACCATAATGAACTAAAAAAAAAAATGTTGTGCCGCTAGCACTAAGGCAAAAAGGATGGATCAGAGAATTAACTACTTCTTAAATTATCGGATCCATCATTTGTGTCGTTACTGCTAGCAGCACAACATTCATTTGTACCCTTTACATTCACATTGCTGCAATTATCACCATAATCACCCACCACTTGCTCCTATCGGTACAGCAACGGACGATTAAATCCGGAGGTCGTGGGTTCGATTCCGTATGAAAAAGTTTTCACAATGTTTACAATCGCCAAAAAATGTAAAAATAACAGTCAAAATAATCAAGTATCATGAAAATCACATGTCACAATCGATACACGCATCATTGAGTCAGAAAATAGCGAGTTCTTTGAGTCTGATATCCTTTATACTGCGATACCCTGGAGACGTCTAAGGCAAGGGTGAACGGTTCATGAGTTCAAGGTAAGATTCAGTCTTTACATTAAAGGCCCTTACTAGGGCTAACACTCAGTGGGAAATTCGGCTTTTCAGCTAGCACTTCAGATATCATCCACTGCACATGCGTATAGCCGTGTAGATCATTATAGAGATGTGTTTTGTGGCTCCTTAAATTTCTTGGTTGCATGGCTGATGTATTGAACTATTGTTTTGTACAGTAACAATTACTCTGCAGATTTTGACTTTTCTGACCTCTCTTCCTTTTCAGACCTTTAAAAAAGGCTTCCCCAGCTGCTGCAGTAATTCCAAGTGGACCATTCGAAACATTTTTCAAAGACAAAGTTGTTCTACGCAGAAACGAAATCAGCCGGAATTCGGAAACTGTAAAAGGAATCCTTCAGAATATTTTGGGAGAAGTACGCAAGAAAGACAAAAGATTTGCCTTGGAAATACTCAATTCAGGTAATAATAATAATAATAATAATAATAATAATAATAATAATAATAATAATAATAATAATAATAATAATAATAATAATAATAATAATAATAATAATGATGATGATTATGATGATGATAAGTAATGGCAATTGGACTGAGCGGAATGCAATTCAGGGATTGATCGGGCGAGTTATTTTTTTCTTTTACGAGCACCGTGATTACTCCTGGATTGAACTACACGAGGTCACATTACCAATTAATAGTTTTAATAACAAAAGTCGAGGTCAGAAAGTCTGAGAGAAACTCTTTTTAGTGAAAATGTCAGCAATTTATCCAAACAGT
Source organism: Pavona decussata (assembly GCF_977016875.1). NCBI lineage: Eukaryota > Metazoa > Cnidaria > Anthozoa > Scleractinia > Agariciidae > Pavona > Pavona decussata. The sequence goes on along the minus strand of NW_028145758.1, from coordinate 2,819,004 downwards.
TTTGCAAAACACTACAGAGACAGCAAGAAAGAACCCATTTAAATGCACGTAATTGACGCCTCAAAAAATGTGTCCAATCACAGGTACGGTAAAGAACGACGTTTTTCAGTTTATATAACTTGTTTCGGAATATCCTAAGGCCGTCGTCCATGGTGCCACTGACACAGCAGCATAGGGTTTTTTAGGAAGTAACCCCGCTATCTATTATAGTTTCAAGAATGTTCGAGCTTGCCGCACCTCGGCCTCGTAGCCCAGTCGATAGAGGTCATAGAGTAATAGAACAACGGTTGATCAAATCCGGCGGTGGTGGCTTCGATTCCTGTCTTGGTAGAATTTTTTTCTTTTCCATTTTCCCTTACTACATTATTAATTTGGTTCATTCTATTCCAGGTAGTTACTATGAACATTTAAAAGTTTCACACCCTCGTGAGTTCGATGTCATGCTTGTATTTGAAGCGCATCGCTTCAGAACATTTTTCAGCATTGAGTATCCAGTGAGGTTAAGAGACCCGAGTGTAGGCTTCGCTAAACTTAAGTTTAAGGATCATGTGACGGAAGGGCGACAGATCTGGGGTAAGTTTCTCACCAAAGATGGAAAATACTTGTCGCCTCGGAAAACAGTCAACCGTTTCCACCGTTTGGTGCGTGAGGCAGTGAAATCGATGACAACTTCGCAGCGGACAAGGATTTCGAATATTCGAAATGGAAATGCAAGTTCGAAAAGTCCTGCTGTTACGCTGACCATTGATGGGAAAATTGATTTGGATCTCGTCTTAAGCCTTGAGGTGTTGGAATGGCCTAAATGCGCAAGCGCGTGGGGAAACTTTGCGACAAACAAGACATCGCCAACGCAGGGAAAAGTTGAAGAAATCAAGATGAGAGAGCCAAAGGTTCACCTTGTAGCGAAACATTGTCCTTCTGAGAGAGGCATTCCCTTTGACTCTCAAGTGTATTGGCGAATTTCCTTTTCAGTGGCAGAGAAAACACTCTTGAGGCCATCAGGCAGTGAGAAGAAGTATTTCAGAATTACAAAGGCAATATTCGAGGCCATGAAAGAGCGCTTCAAACCTCTGACGTCGTTCCATTTGAAGATGTTATTTCTTCACCTTCATTATGAGAATCCACGCGCGAAAAGCAACGACAGCATTCTTGGAGAAAGTGTGGTGAAGTTTTTTGAAAGTTTGATCGATCGCTTAGAAAAAGGTAGGCTGCCACACTTTTTTGTCCGAAATCTGAATCTCTTTGCAGAGATGGCTCAAAACAAACGCACCGTACGTTTGGCTGAAAAGCTGAGACGTGTTCTTGTTAAACCACTCGTTGAAAATGCGGAAAATTTTCTGAGAAGTTTGAAACTGTGAATGTAAGAGGTCTAACTTCTCCATCCATAAACGGTGACGAAGGTACGGGCCGGTATTTTCGCATAACTGAAAGTTGACGAGGGCACATGTACATGAGAATTACAGGTAATTGCACAGGGACATCCAAATCGAACGTTTTAAACTGAATTACTGTCTCCCGTGTTGCCAGATCGTTTTGTGCCCTTTAGAGCGGTTTTCAATTGAGTGTCGAAAGTAATTTCGCGTTTGCTTTGGTTTTGCATTACTACGCTCTGTGATTGGTTGACAAAACTCGCGCCACTTTCTCTACCAATGGGAATCCAAACCAAAACCAATCGTGTTTTTGGCGCACACGTTTTCCCGCGCTTGGCGCCAGTTACATGTATTTGCTTCGAACTTTGATTGGCTCGTTGTGTTGTTTACATCTGTTGTGATTGGCCAAAGTAATTCCTTTGGTTTTGGTTTTACGAAACTGAATTGGAAACCACTCTAGTCTCGCTGTACTACACTCTGTAATTGGTTAACAAAACTTGCGCCACGCACGCGTTTTCCCGCGCTTGGCGCCTGTTTCATGGATTTGCTTCGAATTCTGATTGGCTCGTTGTGTTGTTTACATCTGTTGTGATTGGCCAAAGTAATTACTTCGGTTTTGGTTTTACGACACTCAATTGGAAACCGCTTTAAAACTGAAGGACATATTTGTGTAAGCTAACACAGTTTGATCTGCTTGGATGCCTTAGCTGAAAACTTAAGGATGGTGCCTACTAATACCGAAGTATTTTTGTGCGGTTTATGACTATGCGGGAAAAGCAGATCTAAGCAAGGGCTTTTGGAATCCGAAAAGAAAATTGGGGGAAACCATGCATTTTTCAGAGATAATTGAGCAGTAATATCTCTAAAAAGCGCCAAAATATAAAGCAATGTATGGGAGTTTTTCCTAAATTGAAGCTTAATTATCTCTGAAAAATGCATGGTTACCCCCAATTTTCTTTTGAGATACCAAAAGCATTTGTTAAGTTATGCCTTCTCCGTAAAGTTTTAAACCGCGCAAAAATATTCCTGTATTAGTATGCACCACCCATAGGAAACCCGAGTATCTCGCGATGCGCAGAACGTATGCGCAGTAACAATAGTAGGCACCGTCCTTAAGTTGCAGAACGTTTTAGAAAACGTTTTAGAAAACGGAATATTATTCCCCGACGAAATTTACTACCTTTCATTTGTTTTAACGAAAATGCTAGCTGACCTTTTTTTTTTCGCATTTTGAACTGATCCTTCGAAAACGAAAGGAATTGGTTTTCCAGTGTCTTGAAATTTGGAGCAGACATTTTACCGAAGAAAACTTCATGATTTTCTCAGTGAGAACTTCATGCAAATTTTTGAGGAGATTTAGGCCTTCTGAACAGATATCCATCGACATGGAACGCTGGTTGCCTCTTGCTGTCGTTTATTTGAGAACAACTGATACTTTTTAGTTTTTATTGTAAGTCCACTGTACCGAAGAAGATGGCGACTGGTGCATATACCAATAATCCTTAGCGTACGCAAAACCTAAAAACGCCCATAAAATGGGGGACTAAAATCGCACAGAAAAGTTCTAAAACCTTCAAACTATAATGTCGTTAGTAGAAGGACGAAGTAGTTCTCCATAATTTCGGCTTTCTTGTTTGTTGGTTGTGTTAGGTTCAAAAGGAATCGTCACCTTTTTCCCTACGGTGGATCATCATAGGTCTTGCAGAAAGCGTTTAGGGATGAGAACCCTGGAACAGCGTCCAGGGTTCTCCTGTTTTCCTTTTTGTTTTTCGATCGCGCTGTAAAGCGTTTTATGGAACACCTGCTACACTTATAGGTCGCCGGGGCGAGGTATGGTCAAAATTCTCTCATTCGCGTCTGCTTTACAGCTAGACCGAGAGCAGTCTCTTTCTTCTATTATTTTTGATCAAACGAAGTCGAGAAACGCGAGCGGCCGTTTATTTTCAAAAAACACTCATTTCAGCTGGCAAGTACGATGTGAGGAAAATAGGACGACTGCTCGCAGTCTTCTTTGAAACGGGTGGTTAAAAACAGTTTTTGGTACTGGGGCCCGTTTCTCGAAAGTGCCGGTAACTCACATGACCTGACAACTGATTTGGTGATAAATGTTTCTTAACAGAAGACTTTCTATGTTAGCTTTGAATACTAAATTTTAACATCTTATAGTTCTATGAAAACATTGGCCAAGTACCATGTCTGTAATCACTATGAAATCGGCGAAAAAAACATTTAAAAATACTGTATACTTAACGGGCCCGGTAGGTACTGGGACTTTCGAGAAACGGGCCCCTGGTGTCCAACGCAGGTTGTACTCCTGGTACCATAAAGTGGTGTTTACTGAGGAAAGGCATGTGCTTTTGGGTTTACTGAATTACTTGGGTGTGGCTGGGACAGTAGCAGAGTGTTTGTCCAGAAGGGTGGGAATAATCTCGTACCCAGATCTCACTCTGCAGTTTTGGAAATGTGAAAATGTCTGACCGTGGGAGATTTGGGTACGAGATTAGGGTGGGTGTGATTAGGAAGCGAGTCATTGAAAAATATCTATAATTTTGTCAACAATCACATCTGCTAGAAACGCAAGTTTAAATTATTGAACATTATTCATTCCTTTAAACTATACCTGGTGTTACATTGCAAGGTTGTATTTGGACAACAAACTAGGTAAAAAGATGGCTCTGGAAAGAAAAAAAAATTAGTTGTATATGTTGAATTTCTTTACACAAGTTCCACAAAGTTTGAAAGTCAATTGAATGTAACTCATGAAATGAATGACATCATGCCATGTAGAAAAAAGTGTTCATTAGGTACACAACATTTTTTTTATGGAAAAGAACATTCGCTTAACTTTTATAACTAAAACCACGTTCGGTTTAAAACTACTTTTATTAATAGAACATTTGTAAAATCTATTCTGCGATTTTCCTTTTTTACCGTTTTGTTCTTTTTGTTAATTTTCAAGGACATTAAATAAATGAATTATTTTTGACATTGGAGGTTGTGTTACAGAACTTGATGTGTCCACCAAAACGGTTTTCTTTACAAAACCTTTTACTTTTCTCCTATAGGCAAGCGTTTCTCAAAGCTTCCGAAGAACTTTCAGGCCCGAAAAGTATTCTTGTTATCCCTTTTTACAGATTGCCAGTTGTTTTTCATACAAACTAACTCAATGTGTTCTTAATCTTAGAAAACTAAAAATGTCTTTGCCTTCAAAACAGTCAACAACTGCATTTTGTGTATGTAAAATAGTTTTTCAGGTCCGAAATCTTTGGGAGTTTGAGAAACGCACGCCAGATGCCAGTTTTGCAGCCCCTCGTGTACAGCATAAGAAATTTCAACATTTGAACAAGCTGTCCTTCGTGAGAGATTAAAACTGCCAGGATCTAAATTTTTAACTCCAAAAAGACTTCTTTTGATAAATAAAACTTCTGCTTGACAATAAAGCCTCAAGGTAAAAAAAAAGAAAACAAAACAAACAAAAAAAAAACAACAACAACAACAACAACAACAACTTGTTGCATCAGTTGACTCAGCCTCTTTCAGGCTGAATTTTAATATTCCATGAGGAGGCTTCAACCTGGTGTTACTGCGGTTGTTGGCTCGGAAACCATTTGACAAAATATTTGGATGAACACATCAAATTTTTGGACGATTCCAACACCTTTTCCCCCAGAACTTTCTTTCCTGAAATGACCTTAATACTTCTCCTTACTGATTGCTAATCATTTGATTCTAATGTAGGTAATGAGAATTTCGTGAGAGACAATTTTTGTTACTTTAGTGTTGAGTTTACTGAACTTTACTACATGTACTGGATGTAAAAATACTCTTTTCAATCAGAGTCAAGCTTCTGAGAGTCTGCTGCACTCAGATTTTTTGCCTCTGAGTAATTCCAAGGAGTCCAGGTTGTGAAATGTTAGGTGCCAAAGTTGAATATTTGGTGCATGTGAAAGTTTCTTGGGCCACCTGTGACACTGGACACCTTTCATACCTTAGGGTATTATCCACAGACTCAGAAGTTAGAATCACTTTGTAGAACATATTTAATAGCTCCACAGGAAAGTACTACAAAGAAGCTTCATTGATGAGGGTTGTCCAATATAGAGAAACTGATACAGTCTGTCAAAGCCAGTTCACGATCTGAATGGTCGGTACACACAGGGAAATGGATAGTCAGTCCACATACAGGCTGCAAATTGCATCTCATTCAGGGGAATAGGAATATATTGTTTTGCTGTGGCGGTTGCAAAGTTTTGATGACCACAAACTTTACAGATCATCAAACTCTGACAGGCCCTGACCATTAACGAACCCTCAATGGACCGGCTACTGCTTTTCCAGAATCTATGGACTGTTTGTCTTGACAAACTGTAACAATTATTAATTTGTCTATGTTGGGCACGGATGTCATTGACACAGGACTATCTTATGCAGAATAATAAACAATACAAAATAAAACTACTGTTTATTAGGTTTCATTTGAAAGGTCACACTTTAGGATTTGGGAGTGAGAGGCTCAATTATAAAACAAGCTTGGTCTGTGTGGATGATTAAACATAAAGCCTTGAGACTTCTTTCCAAATTATATTTGAAAGAAATGTGATAATATTGTTTTAAGCCTGGTGAATATATAATGGATGTATTTTTTTTTTCATTTACTGACACAGGCATACATGGAAACAGAAAATCTAAGTTCTCTCAACAGGAAGGAGTCAAACCTTCCGATAACCTTCTGAGTACTAGTTCGCTCAGTGGAAGAACATCTGAACTAGTAATCAGGAGGTGATAGGTTCAACTCCTGTTGGGAGAACTTGGATTTTCTTTTTCTGAGCATGCCTGTGTCACTCAGTTAAAAATTCATCTATCATAATTATATTTGTTACAGAAAACATTTGGGAATTGAAAAACAGATTAATCTGAACTTTATAGATCACCCCCTCAGACTGCAATCGATATCAATATTATTAAAGCACTATCTAATCCTTTTTGTGTACACATCCTCCCCAGTCCAATCCACCACACGCTGCTGATATGATGAAGTAAAGAACAAGCTGGAAAATAACAGAAAATAACAATAAATGAAAGATAATAATAATAACAACTTTTATTTAACACTGAGTTGCTAAATAATGCAAACTAAACACAAGTATCTTTAAAAATCCCAACTGGCCGGGAGGCTTACCAGTTGACTATTTACAAAGCATTACCAAGGATTGAAACAGGGGACTAACATGAAAGAAATCCAGCTAGTGGTCAGAGAAGGGATTATTAGTCAGCGCCTCAGACAACTCGGCCACTTTCCTTCCTGCTATGCTGATTAGTTCAAACCAAGCAGAATAACCAGTTGCATTATGCAATTCAAGGGCGCTAACTTTGAAGAAAGAGTTTGCTTTGCGAAAGAAATTAAAATTGTGTGATGTTATGTTTTAAGCCTGGTCAATAAATGATAGAGGTATGTTTTCAGTCAGCGAAACAAGCCTACTTGTAGGAAAGGCCACCAAGGCCTCAGCTCAGGTTCAACTCCTGTTGGGAAACCTCAGGTTTTTTCAGATTTTCACCTGAGTCACTGACTGAAAAAAACACTTTTTTCAACTTTTTGCTTCATTTCACTCTACATATCTTCCAGAAAAGCTTTGCAGGTCATCTTTTATTTGCCCAATCCCACCCCCAACCCCAAAGAAAACTAAATAAATCAATAAAATGAAATGGTCCAGCCCCCATCCCTCTGGGAACTACAACAGCTGCATTCCACTAAGAACCACCTTAGAACGCCAAACAAAATGTATAGGTTAAAGGTACTCCTCGCCACCCACTCTTAACCATTTAACCTCTAATTATATGATATCAAAGAACAAATTCTCCTATCTTGTCCCCATACTTTTCTTACAAAAGTACTGCGAAGAAGTTATTAAAATATCATGAACATTCACCTGGGGTGATCACATCTTTAATTCTCATGACCTCAGGGTTAAATAAGCATTGATATACAAGGAGAAATTTGATGCTGATCACTGTTAGTGCTCAAAGGGTTAATGCACCTGGTGTCAGATCGGGTGCGTATAAAAAGTCACCTAAGTTCTAGTGTGCATTTGGCTAGCTGCCCTTCAGGCCAATTTCTGCAATATGTGGTGTTTTACACTTACTATGATCACAATAACAAGTATGATTGTGATTTTGACATTCTTCCACCACATGGCTCTGGCCAGGCCTTTGCTGGATTTCTTGAATGTGAGAGACTGGGGAAGAACAAAAACCATTAACATTTTACTCCTATCCCTGGCCTATTTTAAGGGGTGTTTTCATGATACCGGCACGACTTTCATTCCGGTACGAGTTCACTCCAGTTCCCTCTTGTGGCTCTGTATTTGTTTACATGATATCAGCACAAAATCTCATAATGGAGCGAGTCATACGGTGCGAGTTCACCCCAGTAACTGTACCAGAGCGAGATTTTCATTCCGGTAGGAAAACTCATTCCGATGTCATGTGAACGCGGTATGGCTGTTCGCTCCAGCATGAAATCACTCTCCCGGGAGTCTGGAATGGGAAGCGCATGTGCAGCCTTCGATATCCAATTCAGTATGGCGTCACAATCATGTCGGTCGACATGAAGTGTCCCTTCATGTAAACATGGTATGAAACCACAATGTCATACCGGTATCAAACTCGCACTGGTGCGAGTTTTCACACATAAACACCCCCTAATTTTTATTCTTAACAGCCAAACTTTCAAAAGGATTTTTATAATACATTCTCAAGCTTAAGGTAGAACCACTTTGCACAGCATAATAAATGGTTTGAAATCAAAAATACTTCAAATAATCCCTATTTCATGTAAGAAACTTACTGGTAGTTGCGTGCAAAATGACAAATACACAAGAAATAGGTTATTACTTTTCTAGAAAACAAAAGCGACCTACAAAAAAGAGATACTGATGCTTGACTGATTTCGGGTTATCCACGGTGTAATATTTAACAATTATTCCACGAGCACGCATTGGATATGAGATGATAGATAGCCAACGAGGCGCATAGCGCTGAGTTGGCTATAATCATCTCATATCCAACAAGTGCAAGTGGAATAATTGTTTTATTAAAAACAACCGAGAAATATTGCCAGATCTTACTGATTTCGCTGTGCAAGAACGACCAGAAGGCAATTTAATGGTCGCCATTTCTCGGCCATGGTATAATTGCTCATATACCATGGCCGCTAAGCCAATCAAATTCCTCGAATTGCATTATACAATGATGCAGTTTTTAATAAATTAACTTATTCGTTTTCTTTGTTTGACTATAGTCAGGGTTAGGTTATTTTTGAGGATGTTTTGTTTCCTTTGTTTTACTTCAGCTGCGAGGAATAAATTATATTACATCGGAGATGAGCCCTGATTTCTTTTGTATACAGGACTGAACCAAAATAGGGCTTATTTTTTAGCAATAATTGCTAAAATTGCTCGATTTTAAGGCAAAAAAAAAAAAGAAGTCACAGGTGCCTCTCTTGCAAAAAACCCTTGACTTTATCACTGAATCAATTTTGAATCTCTGAATTCTCTCAACACATTAGTATCTAAAGCAAGTTGCTTTAAAAGGTCATGATTTTCTTTGCAACAACAAGTTATGTCTTTTGGAGCTCTGTTGTTATGCTAGCCAACTTATACATATTTGACTGTGCCTGTCACAATTTACAAAAACAGAGAGCAGCCAATATGATGGCACTAAAATTGAAAACTCACTGTGGTATTCAGGTCCTCTGCCTTGTCAATGAGCAGTTCTAAGCGCTCTCCTCTTTGTGCAATGGTGTCTGTAAGGAAAAATACAAAGGAGTTTAATGATAGAGTTTAAACGTAGCACGAGTCAAGATCGAGCCCAAGTCAAGTTCGAGTCATGAGCCAAGTTTGATGTGGATATCCCAACGTGTGGGTTTCACAAGGCAAAGTGACTGAAGCTTTAGTTACCAACAACATTGGACAAACCCTTTCAGGAAACTTATAGATGGCGAGAATGAATGAGGACTGCTACCAACAATGAATTCTCGTGATTGCGTTGGAGATAATATCTCGTTCATGTTTAATGCTTTGAACATCAGTTGGCACATCATTATGAAAGCAAGAATCACAATCACAGCTTTTGATCAAGACAAAAACGAAGCAAACGGAAGAAGAAAATAGAAGAAACGGGAACTGACTCGAAGTTGGCTCAGGCTTGAACTTGACCCGTACAATGAGCGAACTCTTAATGATTAGGGGATTAGTTTCTAAAGAAATTACGATGCTGCAACAGTGTGGAGCAGAAACAAAATGTTTGGTTTAACAAAAGATTTGATAACTAAAGGTAAATTGGCCACCGTAAAGAGATTTGAGTGCTGATGTTTTCAGCGTTAGTCCATTGTCAGTGCTAGGGCTAACTGAAACAACACATCAAATACAAAATCTTACCAATATTTTTTACCATGATCCCTTTAAGTTCGTCCAACTCTCCCTGTACCCTTGTCAAATTGTCCGTCTGAACTCCAGTGTCAGAAAACCTTTTCTGTTAAACAAAACATTTGAAATGTAAGGGATATGTAGTGGTTCAAAAATATGTTGTTTTGGTTTATAAATTTTCAAACCAGTTTGATTTTTATTTTCCTTTGTCTCAGATCATTTATGGTAAATATGAATACTGCACAAAGAAAAATGAAAATTACACTGGTTTTGAAAAATTTTAACCCCCCCCCAAAAAAAAAAAAAAAAAAAAAAAAAATTAAACAACATCATGATCAGATACAGCAAAGTCTAATCACTCATTCAAGAATCACATGGATGACCACATAAAGGAATCCTGATTGTAATTTTGCTTGCGGTGAGTATAGAAGATAACTGGATGCTTGGTTTTATAAACAGAGTTGAAGAGGTAATTTGGCCACTGTAAAGAGATTCAAGTCCTGACATTACGAGTGTTGGCCCTATTGTTCAAGTTGTACGTGGAATGCATTACCTTCAGCTATTTGACACTTGTTTTTGACATTGGACACTTTCAAGACTGACCACTGTTAAAACTAATTTTTTAAATTTTATTCATGTCTTGTATTTAACTAGTTAATTGACTAGGTAATCGCTGCCTTTGATTGTATGGGCTTTTAGTTTTTAATAGTTTCTTGTGTTCTTAGTTGCTCTTGACCTGATTCTACATGTATTTCAACAATATTGTGAAGTGCAACTGAATATAGCCATATAGAGGTTTGCGCTATATAAATTATTATTATTATTATTATTATTATTATTATTATTATTATTATTATTATTATTATTATGTAGTGAGCAGTACAGCTAAGGTATTGGTGGGAGCATGGCAACATGGAAAAATAGACTGAAATGGGATGGAAATATTAATAACTAAAGGGGAAATCACACTAGCTAATTAACAATGTCTGTGCTGTAAGTCGTGAGTTCAGCCAGTTTTGGAAATCAAAAGAAATAATAATTGTTTCCCCAAATGAGTGTTTATGAGTGTATCATCACCAATACATGGTACATTAACTCACCATTTCTGTAGATAAAACTCTTGAAAATTCACTGTTCATTGCATAAGGCAGAGCTGTCTGAGCACGACCATGGTAAGCAGTCTGAAACCTGGCAAAAGACAACCACACAATTTGTCATCCATTTTGGAGCATGGTTTTTATGTGAAATCAACAGAGAAATAACTAGTTAAAAATAATGTGGAATAAGCAGTGGATCCATACTGACTGCATGTGTGAGATTTTTCCTTAACAATTATTAAAGAAATAAAAAACGCGCTGAGTGCATTGTTGAGTTATATAAGCACGCGGGAATTTTTAAGAACACGAGAGAAGTGCAGAGAGGCACGAGCCGTAGGCGAGTGCCTCTCTGCACTTCTCGAGTGTTCCTAAAAATTCCCAAGTGCTTATATAACTCAACAATGCACGAGGAACAAGTTTTTTATTTCTTTTATAAAATATAAACAATCGCAACTCCTCAGACAAGTGCGAATTTTAATGAATCAACATCAAGTTTCTCCTTACACGAGATAACGCATAATTTAATAGCGCGTGCTCTTGCCGATCACGACACAATCACGACAGGGCACGCGACAGCGCGCGCAATCAAGTAAAAAGTCAAACTGTTTTAGTTTTTCGTCTCGTCGTAAGTAAGTTCAAGAAGTTAACTACAAGTCAAGTTTAAGTTTTAAGGAGTTGAGAGACAAGTTCAAGTTAATTAAAAGTCTGGAAACATCAGTACAAGAGACTGTTCTTTGCGAATCGCTGGAGTGACAGCGCATTCTGTCTCTGAATTTCTCAGATTTTTCACAGGCAAAAAATCTGACGTGTGCTCCGTGCATATGTACAATTATAATGTACGCACCATACGTATGCTTCGTGCATTGTGGAGTTATACAGAACTCAGTTTGACCAATCACAGTGCTTGCTTGACCCTGGCTATTTTATAATGTTACATATGTAATAAAAAATGTTTGACCACCCTCCCTATACTTTTTGTAAAATGAATTAACGAACTGAGGATTGTGACTTAAAAAGGTAGTCTCCAGCCTGATCTCTGGTGTGACAGTCATGTCCAGATATTTTTGAACCTGGGTCATAGTGGTGTAAAGCAAGATTTCTAATGCCCACATCAACTCTGGATAATTAAAGGATGGTACCTACTAATAAAGAAGAATTTTTGTGTGGTTTATGACTATGCGGAAAAAGCAGATCTTAACAAGGGCTATTGAAATCCAAAAAGAAAATTGGGGGTAACCATGTATTTTGTGGAGATAATTAAGCAACAATATTATTCTAAAAAACAGTAAAATACAAAGCAATGTATGGCATTTTTTTCACCAAATTGAAGCTTTATTATCTCTGAAAAATGCATGGTTACCCTAAATTGTCTTTTTGGATACCAAGAGCACTTGCTAAGTTCTGCTTTCTCCGCACAGTTTTAAACCGCGCAAAAATATCCTTGTATTTAGTAGGTACCACCCATAGAAAACCCGAGTATATCGAGATGCGCAGAATGTATGCACAGTAACAAAAGTAGGCACCGTCCTTAAATTAAAACAATACAAAACATGTGCAGTTCCAGAAAACATCTATACTCTCCCTCCTCACCTCTCCCCTCCCTGCCCCCCCCCCCCCAAAAAAAAAAAGGAAATTCTGATGGTAAAGAAGCCTCCAAAGCTAAAGTTTTCCAGAGGGCTAGGCAGGGAGTCCAAGCCAAAAAACCCTGCATGGTTGGGGTAGGGATATTTTATTGAACAACACAAATGGGACAGCTACTCACCGCTTCTTAATCTCTGTTAGGTACAAAAATGCTTTTGACCTTTCAAAACCCTTGGTTAAAAAGACAATAGAGAACAGCCATAAAAATATTGAACAACAACTCCTCCAAAACTGTAGTTAAAATGTGGTTCTCCAAATCAACAGAGATAGTAATTCAGAAGTGATGAACATTAAGAAAAATTAAAGCAACAAAAACAAGTCAAATCAAATTTTCTCTTGTCATGGACTATCAAACATCGGGTTTAGTACACCTTGTTCCCTACCTCAGTAACTCTCCCCCCAACCCTTTTTGAGAGGAACGAACATGGAAGGTTCCAAATACACAATTTTACATTTCACACATGGTATTTATACACCTTGACATAAAGAGACAATGTCATACAATGTCAAGTTTCGTCTTATAGAGATAGAGAAAGAGATAGAGATAGAGATAGTTTATTATGGATAATCATATAGCAGCCCAAAGGCTGAATTGTATAATTATTTACACAAATATTAAGAATATTTAAAAATTCAGCACCATCAACTGTCTATGGACTAAGATGATAACAGTGCTTCCATCTCAAATCACTACCACTCAGGTTAAAAGCTACGTTATTGCCTTACATCATCCGTAATGCACAGGTATATAATTCTGTCTTCCGATATGTAATGGAACAAATAGCTGCAAATAAATTGAGAGAAAGGTGTCAGGACAGCAAATACATTTCCATGTTGCAGAGTTAATATTTTAACATGATGAAATATGGTGTTGCTCTGACCTATGCTAAGGATTTTCACTAGCAATGGTACCATGACACTTTAAGACAGTGTCACTGACTCAGTTGGAGAGGGGGGATGAGCAGCGACTTATTATTAAACGGATTTAAGCATCTGGGATTTGGGGGGCTTACACTGACAACTTTATAGTAGGAGTTGAAAACATTGTTTCCAATGCTCCTTTGAGCTCTCCCAGTCTTTTGAATTTCCATTCTAAAATAACATTGCCTTGTTTCTATAGAGTTTTGGAATCATGGCTTTCAACCACTCAGAGTGCATGATCACTGAAGGTCATTTTATAAAATGCTTTAGAAGTGGCATACCTTCCTTGTGTGTAAGTAAGTTTGGAATTTTCAGGTGGAATTCTACTCAAAATTTGCTCTGTGACCTCTGCAAAGTTTCCAGCACAAGAGGCAAATTTAGCCAGCACCGTGGTTCCTCGGGCTACCACACTGTATAGGATTGGCATGGTTTCTTTCTGAGACAAAATCACACAAAATACAAAATTAATCTTACAAAGACATGCTCTATTTGACATCAAATGCAACAATTGAAGGGGTGCGTGGAATAAGGCCTATATGACTTTTGATGTAAGGTGAAATTCTCCTTTTGTTTCACAAGCGAATACAATGAAAATTGGAAGGAGAATCTAGCCATTTATCAGAAGTCACTAAGGGCTTTTTTCCAGGCACCCCTTCAATTTTCTGTGACAATGTGACTTTGAAAACCATGAACATTTATGTTCTTCAACCAATCACATGCTTTAAGGCCGAATCACATGAAGAAACAACAGAAACATTTAATCCTTGCAGTTTTTGGTTTAGTCCTCTTGTATCTGATTAGTTTTCTTTAGAGCACAATATACATGTACATTCCAAAAATTATTCGAGTGTTCATGGTGTGCCCAGTCATACTGCATTACAGTCAAACCTTGATTATCCGGACTTGTCGGGACCTTGGTAAATAGTCCGGATAATCGAGAGTCCGGATAATCGAAAATGTGAATATTAATGAGATAGAAATGTAAACAAAAGGTTACAGCAAAAGAAACATCATTTTAATTTTGAAAAGCGCACAGGATAATATGCTGTTTCAACAGTCTTTTGAAAAGATTATTCAGCTTTTTGCAACTTTGACTTTTCAAGATCACAACTAATTAATATTCATGAAAAATTTTGGACCAGAGAAAAAAGTCTGGATAATTGAATAGTCCGGATAATTGAGGTCCGGATAATCGAGGTTTGACTGTATTGCATAAAATAGTGCATTTCTCTGATGAAGTATTCATCTCCAATTTAAGTGCCTTCCCTCCAATAGAATTGTGTCCCTGTGGTGTCATGGAAAGTGAAACAACAACCAACTTTCATAAGTGAACTTCAGTTCACTTATGAAAAAAAGGTTAGAAATGCCAAGTAGGAAGAGAAAGAGGATTATGCACATATCATTGTTAACCTTTTTGCCATGGCACATTATTTCACGCCTGTGTGGAAACATCTTCATCAGCACCTTGAATATATTCAATACACTGGCTCGTGCGAGGAAAGCAAAGGCAGTTTCTACCATTGTGTATGGCTCACAAATTGTCTTACTCTATACCAGTTCTTTTGGGTTTTCCAAAAGTTTAAATTTTTTCTGAATGCATAGGTCATACTCAGTATGTCCTTGTAGCACATGTGTAATCCATTACAACACATACTCAGTACGTCCTTGTAGCAGTGAATGGGTAAACGCAGAATCGCTGACTCTTTTCATCACCCACAAATGTCCTGCAGTGCGGGATTTGAACAAAAATTCTCAACTAGGTTCCCCACCCCTGCGACTTAACATTGATTGGTGCATCATTTCTTCTGCAATGAGCTTGATATAATTTTAAATCTTACGTCATAAGCTTATTACTTATCAAAAAGGCGATGACATTAATATTCATACAATTATTATTTGCTTGTGAAATTAAATTTGAAACTATAATGTAGATCTGGCTAAAAAAGGCTTTACTTTCAGCTTAGTTTTGATTTCAGTTACTTCTGCACTGAAAACAGGAAAGCGAACAACTTTCGAGTTAATGAATTAGCTTATCATCCTGTGAGCAAAATTTCAGACGCTTCTTAAATGTATCAAGCTGATGCTTGCAGATCGTAACTTCACAAACGAAACAACTTAGAACAAAGTCTTGTTAAAGGCTAGTTTGAAATATGATTTAAAGAACCTACAGATGTTTTTCTATAAAACATACGCGTTACCTTTCGTTTTCAACAGGGAATCTTCTTGCTTTGCTCAGTACAGCTTCAATCTACGCCATTGATCCCACTGACATGACGTCATCGTCAAAATGACCGCTGACCACTTTCATCGTATCTTTAATTTTAAATCCAACATGGCGGCCGGCGAGGCGGCAGAGAAGAAGTTAAAACGACGATTGGAAGTGGTATGTGGGATTAATGATAAACCTTCTTGTTAGATATCGTATGTTTATTATGCCATGGTAAATTTCATCTGACCGGTTGTGTTGCAGATTGCCACGGGTGACCCAGACGATGAGACATGTGCCACGTTTGTTTTGCACGAAGAAGATCACACCCTTGGGAACTCGTTAAGATATATCATCATGAAAAAGTATTTATTTATTTATTTATTTGCCACACTGACTTTTAAATTAAACAAAGGCTTCAAGTAAGGGGCATCGGATTAATGTTAAACTAAGTGGAAAAGCTAAGAAAACCTAACAGAACCTGTAATGCATTAGTCAATTCTTGCAATGCCCATCACATCCCCCCCCCCCCCCCCGGGGAGGTTTGGCATAAGTGAGGCATTTTCCATATTGTCCGGCCCCGGGGCTGAACAATATAGAATAAAATAAGTGAAAAAAGGGTGCAATAAAACTCTATGATTATGAACAAGATTTCCATTTTTATTTCAAAACGAAGCGCAAAGCAGGCTGCGGATTACTCCAGTAAACATTAGAGCAACGTTTCTTGACGGAATTCAAGGCCGCATGCAAAAGCTCTGGTGAATACGAGCTAAAACAACAACAAGTGATCTGAAATGCACCATAGGCTGGTTATACCCCAATCCCTTCAATTATTATCCTGACTGTTTGCTTTTTGCTTTTTAAAGCCCTGATGTTGTATTCTGTGGATACAGTGTACCGCACCCATCTGAGAACAAGATAAATCTTCGGATACAAACAAATGGTAGGTTTGAGCTTGGGGGGGGGGGGGGGGGGGTTACTCCTCGGAATTCTCGGTAGGGGTGTGCCGCCCGGTTCTCCAAATGCTGACCCAATTTCAGATTAAAGCATGCCATTTTCCACACCCGTTTCCAGACCTGGCCCCAGTTGTTCAAAGAGCGAATAATTTTATCCACTGGATAGGTCAGTATCCCACAGATGAAATGTATATACCCGTTTTCAGACCAAAATTGCTCAAAAACCATACCCTTTGGGGCAGCACATAGCTATATAGTTAATATAGGGGAGTACCCCCGGGGTTGGGGGAGGGGGTTGGGCAAGGACAAGGAAACCAACTTGAGAATAATGCTATCATTTTCTGAGGATGTTTTTCCCCAACATTTCATATTTTTTTATTTTTAGAAAGTTGTTACAGAACTTTGTTTTCGTTTGTTTTTCTATATGAGAAAATCTAGCTCCCTGGTTAACTTGATTTGTGTACAATAGTTTGTGGTGGTGCAGGAGCGGGTTGAGTTTGAGCCAAACCTGGTTTTATTTATTACTTTTTATAAATATGTTAAATTATATAACTTCAGAAAATTTTGATTTTTTTCAAGTGTTATCAGGCTGGTACTGATTTCCATGTACATTGAAAATTCAGGAGCCCTCAACAAGAACATTATTCTAAGCAAAATACTTTAAATGTTGTCCCCTATGTCCCCAGATCATTTTTGCCCTTCTTAAGACATACTCGTGTAAGCTAATACAGATTGATCTGTTTGGATGCTTTAACTCAAAAATTAAGTAGCAGAAAGTTTTAGAAAATGGAATTTTGTTTCCCAAATTCTCTAGCTGTTGTTATTTTTCCAAAAATGCTAGCTGACATTTTCTTGCATTTCAAACAACATATTACCTCCTTCAAAAATGGAAGTGTTTTCCAGGGTTACAAAATTTTGTGCTGACATTTTGCAGAGAAAAAGTGCAGATTTTCTTTGCAACTAAATAATAATAATAATAATAATAATAATAATAATAATAATAATAATAATAATAATAATAATAATAATAATAATAATAATAAAATTAATAATAATAATAATAATAATAATAATAATAATAATAATAAAGTTTTACAACATAATTGTAAAACGCAGTTAATGGAGCGTGACGCTCTTGAATTCAGTTGTTACTGTGTCAACAGTTAGCATTACGTAATGCAAATTGGTCATGGATGTACTTTTACTCTCCGTGTACAATACCTTTTCTTCTAGCATGTTGTGATGCCGTCTGTTACATTTATATCCTTCGTTTTGTATGGCTAAAAGGTATAAATACCTCTATTCATGTCTCGTTCAGCTCTACGTGAATCTCTTGTATTGGATGGTACTTTACTTGCCATTGGCTTAGTCCTAGACATATGTCTAACTATAAAAGGTCCAGTAAAAGTCCGAGTATCACTCGCTTGCTGTATTGCCTACTGTAAGGTCTACCTTTAGTGTCTCTATTTTGTAATTCCCACCCTTCCCTCCCTTTGGAGGTTTGATTGTTGTTTTTTCCAATAAATTTGGGTTCACCTCTCAGGTTCGCGTTCGGTTAAGTCTCGCAGCGACTTCCCCACGCTTTGTGTTTTTAGGCTATTATTAGCTCTATAACCTTGAAGCTCGTTATATGCTTTTATCCAGCGCATGCCGGCAGAGTCGGCTGGTAGCGCTGCGGAATATTAGGCTCGAGCTGGTTTTAAAAAAATGCCAATACTCTTTGCACTATGCTGGCCGGAGGTTTCAGTTCGTAGTGCCGTGGAGAGTTAGGCTATTAGATTGTTTTGGTTTTGAAACTGCCTACAACTTGTCCGATCCAGCGCTGGTCATTAATACAGTTTAATAGCGCTGTGGAGATAAGTAAGGCTTTATGGTCACGCTATGGGAGTTGTCTGTCACGCCGATCGCGGAGCGTTGTTCCCCCTTTAGGCCAAACATCACGTTGTTATTATTTGTCTGTTGAGACCTCTAGTTAACTTTATGGTAATAGGAACTGCGACATTAATAATAATAATAATAATAATAATAATAATAATAATAATAATAATAATAATAATAATAATAATAATAATAACAAATATCTTTAGTCAGGAGGCAACTTCACCCTCAGGTGGTTTTCAGGCTTGTCCTGAGTAAAAATATAAATAAACAATAGGTAAAAAATTATTATTAATTGATTTTGTAGGTCCTCCTGCTGTAGATGTCCTCAGAAGAGGTTTATCAGAATTGACTGCATTGTGTGAACATATGCTGGCTACATTTGAGGTTTTCACTGCTTGATACATTTTTTTTTTTAAGTGAAATATGTTCATTATATATATTGCTTGGTTTGTTTTTCAAAAGTCCTGTTAACAGGAATTTTGTTGAATTTTTCTGTTCTAACTTATATTTTGTAACAGACGGCTGTTGAGGAGCACAAGGAAGGTACACAAAATGGTGATTTTGACATGTCAGCCACAGAAGACTAAAAACTCTCAACAAGCGTGGATAGTTGACAAAATCGCAAACCATGAAAGGAATGGCTTCAGGATGACAGAAATGTTGGAGGAGCTTTGTGGACAAAGCAATGGAGTTATTGGGATCATGAGAGCTCTGGAAGAGAGAAAAGTAACACATTTAAGAAGAGCTTCTTAAAGCCATAGACAACAGCAGAGCATAATCTCAAGTATTGGGACAGAAAAGCTGCAAAGTACTTGGACAGAAACTTAGATTCAACTTGTTTTGCTTGGTGACTAGCCTAAACATGTTTTATACTGTGACTGCAATGGCTTTTTGTTGGTGTTTAATTAACACTTAACAGTCTCCAATTTGCTATCTGAAATAGTTATATGAATTGTGAAGTTCTTGGTCAGTTTTATGCAAAATTAGAAATCCATTTTCCATTGAAACTGTTGTACAGTAAACTGCTTCGAGCTAGATATCTTGTCTCCTGCATACTAAGTGTAACGTTTCAATTTTTTCAATTTTTGATTATTTTGAAAGCAAAGGCATTCAACATTTTCCAAGATTGAGAAACACATTGAGTTAGTTTGTACAAAAAACTACCCGCAGTCTGTAGAAAACAGGATAAGAAAAAAAAAAAACTTTTTGGGCCTTACAGCGGCTTTGGGAGCTTTGAGAAACACATGGTTGGCCTTAAAAATTCTTATCCATTTTCAGACCTGATTTCTAGAATCCATACTTGTTTCTGTAAAATCCAAACCCATTTTCAGACTTTCAGACCGAAATGGTTGGTATCTACACCCCATGATACAGAAGTTGTATTTCAGACCAAAACAGTTCCCAAACGATACCCTTTGGGGCTGCACACACCCATATAGCTTATTCAGGGAAGTACCCCCCCCCCCACCCCAGCTGAATTCGGGGCTACTGAGAACAACTCCAGCCTAGTGGTCACAGTGGGATTTGAACCCAGGACCTCTGGATGGTATGAATCTTAAGGATTCTTTGACAAATCGTAATCTTTTACCAATGGTATGATTTGTGAGGGTGTTTTGATGAATCATATCTGCTTGTGTATATTGGACATGAGTGTTTAATGTTACCAGTGACAGCAATTTTTTGGCAAGGGAATGCACACTTTCAAGACTTAAACATACAGCTGAAGTGACACAAATACATGTTTTTCCAAAATCTCAGAAAAGCCTTTTCTCTTAGCTTTTTTACTCTTTTACACCTGTTATCAGATAAGAGTTTTTTGTATCGAAGCAACAGGGTAAGTGGGTAAGCAACAGGGGAAGGTAATGCATATGTGGGCAATGTATGTGTAACAGTGACATGGACAGAGACTGGTCACAGGTAGTAACAGGGAGGGGGGGTGGGTGGGGAAAAGACAAAGGAGGTGAACACGAACTTTGCTTTAAGTTTTATTACTAATCGATAACGATTTTCCCAAAGATTTTTGTCCCTCAGACTCAGACTTTCCTTTACCATTAGCTGGAAATTAGCTCTAAAGTGAGATGAAAACTTTGTACAAGAAAACAAACCTTGCATTAATATTTCCCCCTCCTTACGGTGCAAATTATCAATTAAATCTCCCTAAAAGACGCCATAAAATGGTCAAACTGAATGGTCTGAAAGTGGAACCATCAGGGCTGTCAACCTAGCACGTCTTAAAATATGGAGATATGAATTCCCAGCCAGCAAGAACAAAGCGCCTTACAGGGGCGTGGCATCAAGGTTACATTCATGGCTTCAAGGGGGTGGGGGGGGGGGGGGGGGCAAAGAGAAACAGAATATTCTAAGTATGTTAAATAAACATTTACAGTGCAACAAACTCAACCGGGGCCACCGAAAAATCCTACACTTTGAAATTTGACGAAACGTTCTCGTTTTTGATTGGTTTACAAACTACCAAGGCCAGACTGTGATTGGCTGATCAATGTTGGGTGGCCCCGGTTGAGTTCGTTGCACTGTAAGAGTTTCATCTCCTAATACAAAACTTCGGCAATTATCAGACATTCACCAGGAGAACGGGAGCTACACTTAAAAATCTTGAGATCGCAGACCTAACTCTGGAGATCGGGAGATACGCTTTTTTTTTGGAGTCTCCCGGATTATCCGGGAGAGTTGACAGCCCTGATTATCAGATACTTGCCCGAGGAGTCCTGGTGCTACTGTGTTACGCGTGACGCTCTGTGCGTTCTAACACGACATACTTCTTGGCAACGAGGTGCGCGCAGTTGTACAGACCGCATTCAGCCAATATATTGGAGAGTGAAACGATGGATCAAGTAAAGAATTCGTTGTTGCTTTTGCTTGCCATAGTTGTTACTGTGGTGCTTTTAAAGGGACTACTGGGACCCTATGGCATCATATTCCCTGTTCTTTATATATTTTTCGACGTTAATGGCTTTATACGCGTAACATGGATCGCCCTGAAGAAAAGATTCGCTTTCGCCAGGGGAGAAAATCACAGTTTTCTTGAAGCTTCGGAAATGACTTGCTTCGTTCTACCTTCGGATGTTGACCTCCATCTTCACATGAACAATGCTAGGTGAGTGAAAATCATGATAAGATTGGCTGCTGCACACTGTAAAATCAAAAGATTAAAACACAAATTTGATTCCTTTAAGATCTCCTAGCTGTTTTATTATTATTATTATTAATTATTATTATTTTAATTCTCCTTTATCATCCAACATCGTCTGAAGGAGTATAGACCATAGAAATCCATGTCTTCGATTTGTTTTTTTTTTTTTAAATAACATGGAAAAAATATGAGCTTTACATCTGATGTCATTGTCTTTATCTGTTTAACAAATAGATTCCATGCTGCTGTGCGCCTGTTCAGTAATACATCACAGATGACGTAAAAATGTGGTGAGAACAAACAAGTGGCGCCTGGTGTGTCACTGCTGTTCTTACAACATTTTGACATCTTCTGTGGTCTTTTAATGAACAGACGTACAGCAACATGGAATCTATTTGTTTTATATAATAAGAAGCAAAAGTTGTTAATGGTTATGTCATCTATGCATAGAGACTGTCTTCCAATAGATCATAAGTAAGGACCAATCAAAATGCGCGTAGAATTCAGCTTGTTATGTAAACTCTTATATAGACAATAGCTACGAGCCAATCAGCATGCAGAAAATTTTGACAGTTATTGTAAAATGTCTGATAGTTTTGAATGAAATCTGCAAAGAAGTGTTTCAGTTCCTTTGGCCTATATGTGGGGTTAACCTGACTGCAGGCCATTAATAACTGTTACAGTTTATCCTTCTTGAGGAAAGGAGGTCCTGGGGAAGGCACAACCAGCATGTTGTTTTAGTGAAAGAAGTACACACTTTTTCTTTCTCTCAGTTCTTTTAATAGTTTTTGTCCTCTTCCCTTATGATAGATACCTCCGTGAATGTGACTTTGGGAGAGTTAATTTTTGGATCTCAAGTGGAATATATGATGCGATGATAGAGAACAACTTAGTTCTAACTGTAGCCGCCTCCAGCATACGTTTTCGCAGGTCACTGGAACTTTTTCAAAAAGTACTTCTTAAAACCAGAATCTTGTTTTGGGATGAAAAAGCGTTTTACATGGAGCAGACATTTGTTGATGAAGAGGGTTTTGTTTATGCTGTTGTGCTGACAAAAAATCATATTATTCTTGGAGAAGAGTGTGAAAGATTTTGGAGACCAGAGGACCTGGTGTTTTTGCTCCATGGAGATGATGTAACATGCCCTAAAAAACCAGAAGATCTGGATCTGTGGATCAAATACAACAAGAAATCAAGTGAACTAATGAAGATTGCTATCCCAACATTTGTTGAGGAGAAACAAGACTGATTTTTGACTCTTGAAGATAGTACCATCAATCCAGTTTCAAGGAACATTTTATGCATTTTGTTTTTTCATAATTTTAAGATCAGACATTGTTGCATCAGTAAAAGAATGGGATATAAAAAACATTGTACTCTTGTTTGGGATCTCATATCAGGGAATTTATTGTGAACAGTGAATTCAACCATGTATCAGTCAGATGATTAAGTTGTAGAAAAGTTAGGTTACATGGATGGCATTAAGGACCTTAAGGTCACGATGACAATGCCAAAAAAAAACATCACTTCGAAATATGAGTTTTTGTTACTTGAACTTCTTGGTGACTCTTCCAATTCATACAACTTGTACAACATAGCTGAACTCTCTTGGAACTGAATTGGCAAAAACAATGTTCTCCATTAAACTTTGGGATTTGGTCATTAATTTACATTGTTGATGTGCAGAACAGGGCAAAAATATATACCAAAATTCATTTAACACATATGTTGGGTGATTGTTTGTGCATCAAATCCTACTGTTTTGTGATGTTTTCATTGACGTTGCCGTCATAGATCTTAAGGTCCCTATCACTTGTTGTGGTAGCTAATCTTTCATTGAAAATGACAGGCTCAATACAAGAGGATAAAACTAGAGGATCCAATCCCATAGAAAAAATGATCGGTTAGACCCGTATTTGATGTGGTATCAGTCAGACCTTGAAAGTTGGATGATGTACAAGCTGTCATTGTACAGAGTAAGTTCATAAGAAGCCCATAATTTTTGTTGCATTTAAGTGAGTAATGTTTTACCTTTAATAGTAAATCTGACTCTAAACCAGCAAAGTCTACTCAGTGGAATGCTATGTTGTTAGGTTATCAAATTAATGCTGAATGCCATGAGGCAAATGTTATGTTTTCTTGGATGATTTGCAAACTCCTTTTAATTTTAAGTAAAAGTATAGTTTTGTGTTATTTGTTAGTGAAAGGGGTAAGCAGTTTGTGAGGACATTTTTCCTGTTTCTGTCCTTTTCTTTAGCTACTGTATTAAATACATTTTAGCTGTGAAAACATTAAAAGTAAATTAACTAAAGAGTTCAGAGAAGCCTGTTAAAAAATACACAAAGTAGCTGATGTCTTAGTTTTATGACATGTTAATTATGGTAAAAGCACCAAGAAGCATTTAGTCCTGATAAAGCCCAATATCTGCTTACTGTTCTCTGTGTATTTCTTCTTGTATTAATGAAGAGATTTTGGTGAAATATCAAGCAATTTTATTGTTAGTGATAATGTCCCTTATTCTCATGAACAGTTTGTTTGATAAAGCAGTGATGTTGAAGGAGAAATTATGTGCTGGCCTTCCTTAGTGTAGACAAGCTTGGTCTTTCATAATAATTAATTGAACTAAGTCGACATTTTCACATTTTTGTATAGAAGAAAGAAAAATGTGGTCTTGTGAGTTCATTGGCCTGCGCCTGTTCTAAGCTCTAGTTTCTCTGAAACATGATAACCTGTAGCTCCTTTTCGTTCTTTTTTTTCTTGACCAGTAGGGTGAGATGTTGTAAACTTTGTGGGGTTGAATTGCCCTTTGCAAGTAAGTATAATCCTGTCCTTGGAGACCCAGCTGCAAATAATCAAGATGGGATGATATCAAGGTTTTGTGGGCAAAATTAGTAGAAGTAAGCTTGTAAACTTTCACTGATACAAACATGATATTAATAGCCTTCGAAATATATCTTCCTCCTGAATTTCCAGACTATCTGCAGCTGACTCTCTCAGAATGCAATATTCCCATAAATACTAAGCTAGACAACAGTTACAATGATCAAGGAAGCTCAAGGCGACCTCTGGTCACCATCCAGCTTCCCTTCCTAATTTCAGGGGTTCCCCCTATAAAGAACTATAAGGGGAGGCTCCAACGAAAGGGGTGCATTTTTCAGGCTGGAGGTTAGGGATTTCAAGAGCTAAAGCATAGATAAGGATCACCTCGCCACGTTGCCGAGTACCACAATGGCTGTTTCCTTTATCGAGCTCCCGTGATAAATCACCCGCCACCTCAAGTCTTTGTGCAGAACCTTTTCATTTTTCATTTTCTCTCGGTCAAATCATGTAAAAAAAATCCGGGTCTATACACAGCAATGAAATCAGTTGTAACCTTATACCTGGTATATAAGTTGCAAAAAAAAAAATTGTTATTTCTCTAGGTTCCGCGGGTTCCGCGGTTCCGCGGTCTGCAGTTCCACAGATTAGTGCTTCCCGGAAAACTGTCATTTTAGTTTCTAAAAAAAGGCCCTTTCAAAACAGACCAACAGACCTTCCAAAAAGAGTTGCAGTTTTTTTTGCGTAGGGTTTGTAAAACGGCTACCATTTTCAGTGGAGGGCGTATAAAATGGTTACCTTTTCATTCAAAAATGGTATATGAAAGGGAAAGAGTTTGGACCATGGGGCAGAGCCTACAGGTCCTTTGGGCCTTGTAGAAATTATGTGCATTACCAGAAGTACGATTTTTACAAATATTTTAAATGGAAAGCCAAAACGTGAAGAACTTTCCAAGATTAAGGAACGCATCGGGCTGGTTTGCACCTGTCGGTACACTGTACAAAGCGGATGTGAAAACTTCACGAAGCGGAAGCGGAATTCTGGTTATCAGTACCCAGTCTTTTGTACGAGAAAAGAATGCCTTGCAGCAATCTGCAGAGAACAGGTCCAGATAGACCCTTGAAAATGGGACGTGCAAAGAATTTACTCTTGGTTTTTGTGGGAATTATTTTGACGATGCTTTTATTAAGGAGACTTTTAGGAACTTTTGCCATCATTGTTCCTCTTCTTTACATGTTTTTCGACGTAAATTGGAGTTTACGCGTGACATGGATTGTTTTGAAGAAATTGATTTTTGGTGGAAAAGCAAATGGCAGCTTTCTTGATACTTCTGAAACGACTTTT
This sequence comes from Pavona decussata, assembly GCF_977016875.1. Taxonomy (NCBI): domain Eukaryota; kingdom Metazoa; phylum Cnidaria; class Anthozoa; order Scleractinia; family Agariciidae; genus Pavona; species Pavona decussata. The sequence continues at coordinate 2,793,197 of NW_028145758.1, read as the reverse complement.
GTCGTTCTGCCTTCTGATATGGACCTCAATCTTCACATGAATAATGCTAGGTGAGTAAAAATAATGAAAGATTAGCTAATTGTCGGGGGAATTAAAGCAGATTAAAGCCTGGAAATCCTCTTTTTGTCCGTTAAGCTAAGATCATCTATAAATAAATAATATGGCATGGGAGTTGGTGTTGAAAACAGTATCAAAATCTAGCGTTTATGTTGTTAACCTCTAACATATTTGTCTATAAGTTAATAACTGCCTTTGGAAGAAATCTGGGCTGGAGGGGGGTGGAGGGAGGGGGTTGGGGGCAGAGTACTTCCCTACATAAGCTATATAGGTAGCAGCTTCAAAGGGTATGGGTTTTTGAGCCGTTTTAGTCTGGAATGTGATAGAAATTTTAACCATTTTTGTTGAAAATGGGTAAGAACTTTATAGAAACATGTATGGGTTAATGTAAACTGTATTTGAATGTAAACTGTGATGTGAAACCTTTTTTCGTTATGAATTTATATATTTTAGTTGATTCATAATAACTGTATGTATAACGTAGTAGTTTCTGGTGTTATCCAGTTTATTGTGACATATCTGCACAGCTTCAATGAAAATAAGTGTTAACTTTTTGAATAATTTTATTTCTGTGCTTAATAAAGTTTTATTATTATTATTATTATTATCATTATCATTATCATTATCATTATTATTATTATTATTATTATTATTATTATTATTATTATTATTATTATTATTATGGGTTTGAAAATGGGTATGAATTTCAAAGGCCACAGAAATAGGGTCAGCCTTTGGAGAACTGATAAATCTACAGTTTTGTACAATTTTTGAAGCCTTTTTGGTTGTAAAAACGTTTTCATTGTTAAGGGTACTTCCTGGGTTCGATAGGGTAAAAAAGGGAAAAAAACATTTTTTTCAACTAAATAGAATTTGAGGATTTTATCTAATATTTACTGAAAAAAAAATTGAAAAATATTAAAAAGCGCGCGAGATATTTAGGAAAACGTATTTCCATCTAAAAGTAAACAAATAAAAAAGGTGTCATAATCTTCTCAGTGCGAGACGCCCCAGAGGAATTTTCGCGGCAAACGCTTCATCCGGCAGCTCTTATTTCAGAAATAAGCATATTTTGTTTACATCTCGCCTGCAGAAAATTTCTCACTTCGAATTTTATATTCTTTGCCGGCGCTTCCCACATGGAAAAGTCATCAAAAAACGAAAAGAGCCTGTGGATAAAATCTCGGAAGAAGCTAGGGCCTAAGAAAAAGGGAAAGATAGGTTTCAGCGAAGATCGAAAACGTGATCTTGCAGAGAGCAACAAAGGCTCTTGGTTCGACCAAGAAGCTCTAGTCGACGTTGAAGGTTCTGTCGAAGGTGATCACGAAGAACTGGAGCAGCGGCCTTCAAATTAATCCACTGTTATTGGATCAAGTACACAGAGGTCGATTGCCGTGCAAAAGTCCTGCAGGGTAACTTTGTAAGCGTCCTGTGAAAATATCAAATATCATATTCTGTATCCTCAGGGCCGATTTCTTTCATCTGCAGCGAGATAAAACCAAATAACGTTTTACTGCGCGCTTGTAAATAAATGAAACATTGGAATAAAATCAGCAAGAATTAGACCGATTAAATAGAACTCACCAGAAGCGTATCAGCCCACGTGTAATACTGGAGATAGCGCGTTCTGCGTGGCCCTTTCTCTCGCTTTTTGCTCCGCTCCACGCTATCTTGAATATTCTTACGAAGAAATCACCATCGTACCTAAATAACAGTAAAAATGCGATTTTCTTTCATTATGCATTTCCTTTGATACGAAATGAATAATCGCTTTAGCTTGAAGTGTAAATTACATTACACGCAATCAAAACGAACAACCTACCCAATAGATTTCATCTCTGTTATCAGTGCACTCCTCCGAGGAGTGCACAGTTTGGCAAACTTGCCGCTGACGCGCTTCTGGTTTCGTTAGCCTTGGTTTTTCCCCGTTTTCCTGGTTGATTTTTACGTTTTCCTTTCGCTACTTTCCCCATCTCGCTCGATCACAACAGCGGAGTCTAAAACGTGTCTGCAACGCGATACTTTTTCCGCGAAATTCTGTGCTATTGTTGTTGACGCCATGGGGTCCTGTTGCTCGATTGGCTCGCCACCTAATGAGGTGTCATAATCTCCTGTGGAGGCTTGTTTTTCTTGCAAACCTTTATCGAGCGAAAACTCGCACTTGAATTTTGGCAGAGTATGTCGACTTTAAACGAATTAATAGGGTATGTGGTTTTGACGGATTGTCGTGAAATTTGGCCAGAAGATTCGAGGAATAATGACAAACAAAAAGGTGTCAGGGAATTTTGATTTTCAAAATATTTTTCCCGTGGCGACTGTTTACGCAACACGACTCAAATATTTTTTGCTACTCAAACTTTAGACGTGGATATCTAAATAACCAATCAGAGTTTCGAAAAAGCCTGACACCTTTTTGTTGATTGATGCCTTGTGAATAACACTGTGCAGCGATTTCGTTGTTCGCGCGGCGTTCGATGACCGATTAATTCAAAGGAACGACTATCGGTCGATTCGAGGTTCTACTGGCTCCTGGCACTTAAAAAAGGAAAAGATCGCTCAATTATATTTTTTATAGGAAACTACATTTATTAAGCTTTATAATGATATATAGTTTGTTAGAGGTTTATTAAAACTTGCGCGCGTGCGATTTTTTTTCCAAAGGACACCCGCGAACCCAGGAAGTATCCTTAACTCACTTATCTACAAATGCCTTTGGGCGAAATGACGGTAGCTTTTGGTTTGGTCTTTCCCCTAGAAAGTGAGTGTTGTCCCTCAACTTGCTTGTTCTAAAACGGTATTAATAGAAATATTATTATTTTCTGAAAGAACTAGAAAACATATCAAGAAAAATAATACAATTGTCCTTTTCTCTACAGATACCTTCGTGAATGTGACTTTGGGAGAATTAACTTTTGGATCACAAGTGGAATGATGAATGAGATGAGAAAGAACAACTGTGGTGTCACAATAGCTGCCTCCTGTGTGCGCTATCGCAGATCACTGGAACTTTTTCAAAAAGTACTTCTTAAGACCAGAGTATTGGCTTGGGATGAAACTGCATTCTACCTTGAGCAGAAATTTGCTGATATAGATGGCTTCATTTATGCAATTGTCCTGACAAAGAATACAGTGGTTCAAGCAAATAAAACTGAAAGATTTGTTTCACCAGCTGAATTGGTACAGTCACTGAGTGGATGGAGTATACAAAGTCCCACAATATCACATGACTTGCATCACTGGATACAGTACAACAGTGCTTCAAGTGCAATGATGAAAAATGCTCTGTAAACAAAATACTTTTGATTATCAAGTAAGCAGTCAACTTTGAAATCTGAGATTATTTGTGGTTTCCAATAACAGGAGGTGGGTTCTTTTCTAGGAGAGAGAGAGAGAGGGGGGGGGGGGAGGGGGGGTGTACTCCCCTGTGCAATCTTAATATAGGTATGTGTGGCACCACAGGGTTTGGTTTTTGAGCCGTTTTGGTGTGAAACAGGGTATAGATTTTAACCGTTTTGGTCTCTAGTGAAGTTTTGAAAATGGGTATGGATTCTAGAGACCAAGGGCCAGTTGTTCAAAGAGCGGATAACTTTATCTAGTGGATAAATCGCTATCCAGTGGATAAAATGTATTGGTTGGAGTACATTTTATCCGCTGATTTATCCAGTGGATAGCATTATCCGCTCTTTGAACAACTAGGCCCTGATCTGAAAATGGTTATGGATTTTAGAGGCCAAGTCTGAAAAAGGGTACCAGAAAATTACATATTTTGGCCTGAAATTGGCTCAGGGTTTTGAGAACCATGCTGCACATCCTACCAAAAATTCAGAGGATTATCCCTACCCCAACCACCCCCAGAGTTCTTTCAGAGGTTCTAAATAGAGAGACTGAGAACTGATTCAAACAGGACTTCACAAGGTTTATTTTTAGTTTCACAATGTCAGACCATGCCATGTATTGAGTGTGTATTGGTAAGGTAGAAAATGGAGATAAATACAGCATTGGTCAGAGCACCTCACTTACTTTGTGTAGATTTGAGTTAGAAATGTACAGTGGCATCATTTTTCTTTAAATGGATAATTTTTCTTGCCTATTCTCTACATCTTGAATGGAAAAAAAATGTTAAAAGTTTGAAATAATTCTGTGTTCCCACATGTGCATTATTGAATATTATACCACTACTGCATTGTGGCCATGCTGGATTTGGAATAATTATTATTATTATTATTATTATTATTATTATTGTTATTGTTATTGTTATTGTTATTGTTATTGTTATTGTTATTGTTGTTATTATTATTATTATTATTGTCCCTTTAAAGATTTATTTAACTAATAAAAATAACATTATTTAGTAAATTAACTCCTTCAGGCGGCTGGTATATTGGATGATAAAACCCAAGGCTAAATGATTGTCCACAGAAATGAACAGATGACTGAGAAGCCGGGCTTCGAGGGCACTTTTTAAATTTTCAGGACAATCAAGATGTCATCTGATATACAAGCAAGCTGGATCATTGGGGTTTATTTATTTTATAACCCTCCGATTAATTTATGAGACGCACACACTTTACTGTGGAAAAACACAGAACAGCCAGCGATGGTGAAAGTATGATTGCTGGCAAACAAATCCAAGTTGACTAGCTTTTAGTCGATTTTATTATTCAGTGATTAGATTAGACAAGACAAGACTGAAAAAAAGGTGATGTTTGTGAAATTTGTAAAGTGCATAATAATTATTAGAATATTTATATAGCGAATGTGCTCTTCAAATACCATTATTGTAATAATTATTATTTTTCTTGTCGAAAAGTTGGGTAACAAATATAAAATTAGACAACCGTTATCGTCTGATAACCGCCATCCGATTTTGTACCATGTGACATGTTTCATTCAAATATGAGAGTGCCTGGAAATTAATCAGTGGGTTATAACTCCTGTTATCTGATGCAGTAATTATTACTTTGATACCTCTATTTAAATAAAAGTCAGTACAGAACTTTGTCTGAAGCAATTCATTTAGTCAATATTTTTCAGTTACATATTTCATGGAAAGGATATTCCTGTCATTCTTATACAAATTTTAGGTACAAGATGAATTTTTGTGTCTACGGCTTCTAGAGAAGCGTAGACACTATGTCATCGGGTTGAGTGAAAGAGTGAAAGAGTGTAAGAGTGTAAATGCCACAGGAAGCCCAAATGGAATCCTATCGAAAGCCGACGCTAATCCTCGACTGACCGAGATCTAAGCGATTGTATTTCCGGATCAGGACAATGGCGACAATACGGTAAATGATGTTTTCTGATGTTGATTTGCTTTTTACAAATAGTTTACAGTCAACCCAGGTCACGCGTGAACAGTATTTCCAAGAATGAAATAAACATTCGAATTTCTCTTTGTAATGTCCGACGTGTGAATGGAATGTTGGACATTTCGCTGGAAATCGTTCTGAAAAAGACGAATTAACTGAAAAAAGATTCAAAATACTTGGGAAACAATTGTTATTCTTGAAATATTCAATTTTGCAATGTAAAGAAAAATTCATAGCTTTATACCGTCAATAAGCTAGGGAAATTCTGAAATCTCGTTTGCGATTTTCAAAACTGACATGTAAATTTCAAAACTCCGTTCAAATTTCAAAAATATCGTTCACGCGTGACCTGGGTTGACTGTAAGTGATGATTTGAACCAGAATTCTGTAACTTCTGTAATTTTCATCGCAAACATACCCGAATTTACTGCGAGTGATCGCTTTGAACAAACACGGAGTGTCTTCAAATTTTACATGCGTGTTTGCACGCACGCAAAAAAAACTGAAAGTTTTTTGCCTCTTATGACAAATGCATCGTTTATTTCAATAAAATGTTTTGTTGGAAAAGCTTTTTGTTGATTTTTGTGTCTTTGTCAATTCACATATGCGTTTGAAAAGCGACAGATGCTAGAAGCGCAATCAAGGACAATTTGCATAAGCGGGTTGAAATTTGATATGCCGAAGGTCTTCATCAACACGCCGTGAATTTTAGCAATTTTTGCGTTCAAGTGTGTTTTTCGGCAAATGATTAATAGGTAACCATATTATTTTACGTCAGAAAACATTTGTTTTTAACCGCTCTAGGAAAAAGTTAATTTATGCGAAAACTATGGAAACACAACAGGAGTCAAAGAATGATACTTGCCACACATAAGTTCAGTATAGATTAATTAATAGTTTCTGTTGCATTTTATGCCTACGTTTCAGATTAGAACTTTGCTTTCAGTACTTTATGTTTAGAACTCTGCTGCATTGCTTTCAGTACAAAGTTGTGGTTCACGTTGTAAGATTATATATATTGTTTATGTTAGAATAAAGTTACAGTTCTCTTCAAACAAAATGTTTGTGGTAAACAATACCAGCTTAATCTCTTCTCACCAGTATTCTGTGCAACATTTTTACAACCATTTTTTTATCTTTATCCTATTTCCACTCCTCCCTCTTCGTTTTCTTTTCAGTCTTATTTCCCTTTTCTTCAATTGTTTTATATCACATTTCTACACCAGTGCTGCAGTAGACACATGCAGTCTGAGACTGCCTATTTTTCATCTTTGGCGGGATTTTGTTTACCGCGAGGGCTCTGGGGACGAGAATGAAGACGGCGCCAGAAGGCGTTTTCAATTTCAGTACCGTCTTTAAAAACGCAAAATTTCTTCCACATCCGTGTTATAAATGGCATTCAAATTTACGGTCCTTCAATCTCGGTTTACTGTATAAAATTACACATCTCGGTGATTCTTTTGATTTTGCTTGCTGAATATTACCCTGGGGCCTGTTTCTCGAAAGTCCCGGTAACTTTCCGGGCCCGATAAGTATATTTTTAAATGTTTTTTCGCCGATTACACAGTGATTACAGACATAGTATTCGGCCAATTTTATCATAGAATTATAAGATTTTAAAATTTAGTATTGAAAGCTAACAAAAATTGACTTCTGTTAAGAAACATTTATCACCAAAATCACTTACCGGGCCCGGTAAGTTACCGGGACTTTCGAGAAACGCCCCCCCCCCCCCCCCCCCTGGTCTCAAATTTAAAGTTTTCTTTTATTGATTAAAAGGAATTACAGTCGAACCAGGTCAAGCGTACCCCCCTAGACTCTATTAATGTATCGATTATTTGAAAATTGAACCCATTAGTCGTTTCAAAGAATGCATTCATTTATTCATTGTTAACGCGGATCAATGATCAAATTAAAATTCGCAGAACATAGATGCGCGCTAACAGTAAAAGCAATAGCCTGTAAAATTCAAACTACAGTACATTTGAAACAGCTCGTTCGTTCAAACTGTTCCTGCATGTTGTTGACACATTCATATAATTCGTTATGCAAATTTGGTCATGGCACTGAAGAGCACAAAGTCAAGCGCTTGCAAATGAGTCGGGCTGAAAAATTCCAATTTATCTTTCATGTATAGCATTACCTACCTTGTAGCATGAAAAAGTTTGGTATATATTATTATTTCACCAGACTGTCCATTATACGTCGACGAATAGCGCAACACATGTGCTGCCATTGTCGAAGGTCAACTGAAATGAACATCTTTCACTGTGAGTCGCTAAATTAATTTGCATATACATCAGAAAGAGAACCGTTTGTTATAATAAAACGCTTCCAGTCCTTTTTCATTTTTGTTTCTGAATAACTAACGGAAAAAACGCAAGTGCACAAACGTAAAATGTTCATTTAGTGATCATTAGTGAGTTTAAATTTACGCGACAGGACCCACCGTGCCCGGTTTAAAATGGCGAATTTTCTTTCTGACAGTACGCGTTGACTGCTGTAAATCACGAGAAATCTGTTTTTTGGAAAATCCACTGTTATATAAATCAAGAATTGCCGCTCTGAATATATTGAGAGGGGTTTTTCCCGCGGGCTTTCTGGTTTTCTGGTTTCATGCATTATTTGTACCCTGGTTCGTATAATCCAATCAGAAATCTAATTTTGATTTGAATACTTGAAACGACTAACGGGTTCAATTTTCAAATAATAGATTCATTAATAGAATCTAGGGGGGTACGCTTGACCTGGTTCGACTGTAAAAAAAAACCTTTGGGAAAAGGGTAGCTGAAAATTAAGGCCTGGGTTTGAAGGGTGTTCGGAAAATATGAATGATCCCCAATATCTTCGGTTTGACGGCCTAGAACAGGATGAAATTTTCCCTGAATATAAAACTCGATGTTTTCTTTTGCCTTAACGCATAAGTTTGATCACGTGACGTCAAAAAATGAAAAGTAAATCGGAGATACGGCTGTGAATTTTCTTTATGTAGAAAAATAAATAAGCGTTTCCGATGAAGATTTAAACTATTGAACATTCTACATTTGGAATGACTGTCCTCAAATTTTTAAATTGGAGTAATAAACAATCAAAGGTTGAATTTTGACGGAGAAATGGCCTTTGTCCTGTTAATTTTTTTTAGAGATCAATGGACGATCATTCCAAACGTGAAAAGCTGGATCGAGCTGGAGATATTTAATCTCTATTAGAAAAGCGTTTTTGTTTGGTATTTTCTCTTAAAACCGTCGCCTACTTCTCAAATCTTTGCTTTTTTCACGAAAACGTGAGACGTAACTATAGCACTTCTTATTGTGCTTAGAAACGTTAAGGAAGATAAGGCCTTTCTATCCGGCCAAATTTCGGTTCAGTGTCATTCACTTTGTTGAAGTTATCTCAAATAAACTTTTTTTCCTCTTAAAAACCTTTAACCCAGACCTTAAACTTCTTGAGTAATTAATTGGTCATTGCTTTTATTGATTTGGTGGCTCCTAAAGGAGCCGTTTGTTTTGTGAGAGATGCAATTCACTTATGCTCGCTCTCCGCGGATTCGGCGGGCCAACTGAATGTCCTTTGGCATGATGGTGACGCGCTTAGCGTGGATGGCGCACAAGTTGGTGTCTTCAAACAGACCAACAAGGTAAGCCTCGCTAGCTTCTTGAAGAGCCATCACAGCGGAGCTCTGGAAACGCAGATCGGTCTTGAAATCCTGAGCAATTTCTCGCACAAGGCGCTGGAAAGGCAGCTTGCGGATCAACAGCTCCGTAGATTTTTGGTAACGACGGATTTCACGAAGGGCGACTGTACCAGGCCTGTAACGATGAGGTTTCTTGACTCCACCAGTGGCAGGCGCGCTCTTTCGAGCTGCCTTTGTTGCGAGCTGTTTGCGTGGAGCTTTTCCACCAGTTGATTTACGAGCGGTTTGCTTTGTACGAGCCATGTTAGTTGTGCAATCGATAGTTTCACCAGCTTCACTGTAAAAAATATTTATACTTTGCAGGTTTTACTCTCATTGGTTGAATGATGTGCTCTCTGATTGGTGGACTAACACATGGCGGTAACTTTGAAAAACACACTACAATATTGAATGTTTTCACATGTGGCGCATTGTATTTTGAAGAGCTTAAAAGTGATTCACCGTAATTTGATGTTTTAAGTGTTTTCTTGCTGAAAAATACTCGTATGATTATAAAAGAGTCCACAAATTAGCAATGCGTCACATTGTTATCTTCTTTTTACAATAAAAACCTCAAATTCTACAATTTATGAGCACACTTAAACTGAAGTTTACATAATCATGCGCATATATTACACGCGCAAAATACAATGGAAAGTTATCCAAATACGGCTTTGTACTGTGAACCTTTGTCATATTATAACCAATAGAAATATTACCGTGTTTTCTGAGAGGTCAACCTTGCCCTTATATAAGGCAGAAAAAGCTCAAACTCCGGCATATCTCAGATACCAAATTTTTTTCATTCAGCATGTCTGGTCGCGGTAAAGGAGGCAAAGGTCTAGGAAAAGGAGGCGCCAAGCGTCACCGAAAAATCCTTCGGGACAACATCCAGGGCATCACCAAGCCAGCCATCCGTCGTCTTGCTCGCCGTGGCGGTGTCAAGCGAATCTCTGGCCTGATCTACGAGGAGACTCGTGGTGTTCTCAAAGTCTTTCTTGAGAACGTGATCCGTGATGCTGTGACGTACACCGAGCACGCTAAGAGGAAGACTGTGACAGCCATGGATGTGGTGTACGCTCTCAAACGCCAGGGACGTACTCTGTACGGATTTGGCGGTTAGAGTGTGTTATCACCTGCTCTACTAAAACAAACGGCTCCTTTAGGAGCCACCATATCTCTTAAAAGTCATCACCAATCAAACGTTTAGAGTAACGCGCCATCCCAGCAACTCTAAACTCAGTGTAAACTTTGGCCGGGTAATTTTGATCCCTTTCGCCAGCTTTTTTTGGCAAGGGATCTGGCTTCTCTTCAAAGGGTGAACTTATGACAGAAGTTTAGGTTAGGATGGAACCAAATTAGGGGTGGATTGCTCTTAGTATTCTGAGGATGCACAGCTTAGCAATCTGAACAATAAGCGCCACATTTCTTTCAATAAGCGTCTTTTTGTGCTCTTCCGTTTGGCAAATTTGCACATGAAACAAAAAGGCGCATCACACATTACAGAAGCAAACGGCATCGCATATAAAATGATGGAAAAACCCCCCTCATATGTTTCAGTCGTAAGTCTCTGGGCCCTGACCTCGCATCTGCCTAATTTCAATTTTACCTGATAAAGAAAGTTCTAAGTTGAGGTGAGGGCTGGCTTTAGCGCGCACATGTCGGGCGCAGGAAAGAATCCACTCTTTGCCGTGCTTTTAGATTACTCACATGGAGCACGCACCGGTCATTTTTTGATGGACCTAAAATACTGAATATCCAGAATTTTCAAAGCAGATTGAAAAGAGACCAGGCAGAGATTTCTTGTGAATTCAAAGCGTGGTAAAATTACGCTGCTGATTCTGTCGGATCGATCCAGTCATAGTTAACGGTTTGAATGTTTCGACTGGTACGTCCGAAAAATCTTTCGATTCCCAGTGATCAAATGAGCTATGTAGTCGGCAAACTAGTTTCGACTATATCTATGAACTGAAAGTGTCCTACTTTTAAGGAACAGCAAAGATAATTTCAATTATTTTCTCTCTCTCTCTCTCTCTCTCTCTCTTTACTTTTAGCGCCATTTTTCAAACGCATGAATTTACATAACAAATAATTGTTTGAAAATTCGCTTTATGCCGTACGCATAAATCATAGCTGCTAAGCAAAGTGCTTTGTGTCTTTGAAATACCGCACTATCAGTAGTGGAAGCAAAAGACTCTTTCAAAAGCACATTTTATCTGCATACTTTTGGGTAGTTCATACAAATTTTGGCGCCAATCTCTTCTCTTTTCAAAATATAATGGCGAATAACCGGATGGCCACGCAATTGCGACTGTGAAAGTAGACATGATGAGCGAGCGAACTATTCAGTGAAAACTAAACAAGATGACTTAAGATTTGCTTTCAATATGGTTAGCGTTTGCGTTCGTAATTACAATTATGCAAAGAATAAGTTTAAAATTGCCAACCCGTTTACGAGTGAACTTATGACATCTTTTCGGAAAATAATTTAGACATGTGCGATGCGCCGGGAATAACTGAAGTACCAGGACAGGTCGAAAAATGTGGGGATTGCGAACTTCGAGAAAAAAAAAAAATAATCAAGTATAAATATGTTGGTCAGGACTTTATAGTATTTGGTGGCTCCTAAAGGAGCCGTTTTTGTATAGAGAGCAAAGGCAATTTAAGCTTTTGCCTTCTTCTCAGTCTTCTTGGGCAGAAGAACAGCCTGGATGTTGGGAAGAACACCTCCCTGTGCGATGGTGACACCGGCGAGCAGTTTGTTCAACTCCTCGTCATTACGGACAGCAAGCTGAAGGTGACGGGGGATGATTCTGGTCTTCTTGTTGTCACGAGCAGCGTTGCCCGCCAACTCAAGGATCTCAGCGCTCAAATACTCGAGCACAGCAGCCAAGTACACTGGAGCACCGGCGCCAACACGCTCACCATAGTTGCCTTTGCGAAGGAGACGATGGATACGACCAACAGGGAACTGAAGCCCTGCTCGGGATGAGCGGCTCTTGGACTTGGTGCCCTTAGCTTTTCCTTTACCGCGACCAGACATTCTTGATGGAGCTATTCAGACGAAATAGTGGAATGATGGGCATGAAAGCGCAAATACAATATTTATAGCTTTTTAAGAATAAAGAGAGGATCTAAATGCACCAATCAGTGTCGCGCGTTTGTGTTGTTTACCTGATAGTCTTAACAAAGACAACAATCTTTATTTTAAGGATCACAGAACACAAAACAAGCTTTTCTTTATACTGTCCAATCAGTGTTCGGGAATTTCGATCCGTATGGTAATTGATCTCGTTCAGATTTTAGTATAAATAGAATTTTCATCGAGATTTCAGGCATTTCAAATCCATTCTGATCGCAGACATGGCACCCAAAGTAGCAGGAAAGAAAGGCGAGAAGAGAGCCGGAAAGGCAAAGGCCGGAGCTGAAGGAAAGAAGAAGAGAAGGGGAAAGAGAAAGGAAAGCTATGCTATCTACATCTACAAGGTGTTGAAGCAAGTTCACCCTGACACCGGTATCTCCAGCAAAGCCATGGGCATCATGAACTCGTTCGTCAATGACATCTTCGAGCGCATCGCCACCGAAGCTTCCCGCCTTGCTCACTACAACAAGAAATCAACCATCAGCTCGCGCGAGATCCAGACCGCCATCAGGCTGCTTCTGCCCGGTGAACTGGCCAAACACGCCGTCAGTGAAGGCACCAAGGCTGTGACCAAGTACACCAGCAGCAAGTAAACTCGCTGAGTTTACCGCCAAAACCAACGGCTCCTTTAGGAGCCACCAAATTTTGTGAAAGCAATGATCAACAAATCTGTTTTCACCTTGTATATTTTAAGTATTAATTCATATTCGATAGTCCTCACCAAATCAAATGTTTTTTTTTTTTTTGCTTCAAAGACTTCGCGCAAAAAAATTTCGCGCATAAGTGTTATCCTTTTATTCTCGCTGGAACAGCCTCGAGACAAAGAAGGAACAAAACTTTCGCGTTTTAATGAAAAAACAGGCTGATTGTAATCCCTATCCGAAATAAACCCAAAGAGCGCTCCGCGCTCGCCTCAAATAAAAAAAAAATAACGCCTGTTCTACAAGCTATAGCCTGCCATACGGTCCGCGCCTCTGAAATTTAAATCAACCAATCAGATTTCAGCAACGGGTCAAAACTGAGTTTTCATACGTCATTGATATCTGCGCTCTGTGATTGGTTGTGCCAAGCAAGAGAAATTACATGAAGTGCTTATTGAAAGCGCAAGAAAAATATTTAGCATGGCCTGAAGTGTTGTTTTCTGTTTCGTGCTTTTGATTTTACCAAGTTCACGACATAGCACGGCGACTATAAGTATTGATCGATTTACTGCGTTGTTTTGTTTTCGGTTGAATGACCAGTATATAGTGATCTTCGCCGCGTGAGGTTCACAGTGAAGACTCCGACGCTTTGGCCGACTCCGACGCTTTGGCCGACTCGTCGTACAATTTATGGACAGCTTTTGTTTGCATTCTGGTTTTGGAATATGCTTTTCAAATTGTTCTTACATTTCGGAGAGACTGATCTCGCCGGGTGGGAACTGTAGTGTTTAGGGATACAAATTCCCGACCTGTTTCTCTGCTAGGTAACAACGAGTATAAATCTTTGAGAGTTTTCCACGTCCTCTGCTTGCAATCCTCCTGCAGCACTTGTGTTTAAAGCTCAAAAAGACACTTAAAGTGTGCGGCTATTGTCAGTGTCTGTAAAATGTTGAAACGCAGCCCAGCAATAGCTCGGAACGGAATAAGAAGGCTATATCGATCAACTGTGGACTGGACTCTCCGCTCACCGACCAACATATGTGATTTCATTATAATTTAAATAATTTCATTAATTAACTTACTAGCTTTATGGGTAGTTTTATTGTCATTTATTGTCCCTACATTTTTTGTTTTGGTAATTGGTGATCTGTCTCAGTATGAGGTGCTTTTACCCTAAAATTTAACAGATTATCCTTATGGCTATTTTAGATATTTTTTACTTTTTATTTACCGATTTGTGCCATTAAATTGTTATAAATAAAGAAATTATATAAATTGAATAACATTGGTTAATGTATTTCCAGCCGGATGCATCACCCCTTAGACAGGGTGCGTGGGTGGGAGAGTGTCAAATGTTAAATGTCTTTAAGGATGGTGCCTACTATTGTTACTGCGCAAACAATAGTACGCACCGAGATACTCGGGTTTCTTATGGGTAGTGCTCACTAATACAGGAATATTTTTGCTTAGTTTAAAACTATGTGGAGAAAACAGAACTTAGCAAGTGTTCTTGGTATCCCATTGCATTTGAAATAAAATGCTTTCAATTGGTGGAACCCCAAACATGAGATTGAAAGGGGGGAAATAGACCCCCCCCCCCCCACCACATGTGAGCTAGAGTAAGAATTTATGGATGCCAAACATCAGACATATTTATCAAGTTAGTGAATGCCATGAGCAAGAGGTGGAAAGAACATGTAGGGCGAGTTTTAGATAGGGTAACAAAGAAACAGCAAAAGTAAAAAGCCAGACAAAATATCAGAAGGAAATGCACGTAAAGTTTTAATAATAATGGAAATGATGCGAATTTGGGGCTTAAACTTATTACTGTTTTGAATCGGGGTTTGGATTATCTTCATAAATCTGAATAACAAGAACAGGAATCACGTCTAAATTTATAGGTGAAATGTCTAAATGTAAATAGGTGAAATTTTAACAACTACTAGCAATAGATTGATTTGAAAGTCTGGCCCGCCTAGATTACCACTCGCTACCTGCGGGCCAGTTCACTACCTTGTTCTTCTTGGTTGGATTTTTGAATCTGAACTTGAAACTCAGAGCAAGAGGTAGATATTTATAATATTTTAGCAAATATTAGAGGTACATGTTGTGCGAACTCAGTTCCCAAATCTGGCCTGGAAATGTCTGTTGTGAAACTCGGGTTCTCAGCTAAAAAAGATACTGACGGCTTACTCGCTGATAACTCACAACAAGCTCGGGGCGGTGATTCGAAAAAAGTGAGTAATGCATGCCATCAACCATTACAACCAAATGAAAAATAGAAATTGAAACTTTTTCGCGGATACATCATAAAGCCGCAAACTAAATTTAATAAAAATCATGCGTATACAGTAGTGTAAATAATTTTATTCTGTATACTTGTATACATATTTATTAATTTATTTAGTGCTACATTTTTTATTTAAACGCATAGAATAGCGCAAATTGTTTAAGGAGTACCTCATTTAAAAGCACTGCCCGTGTCGGACGGCCGCGGTTGTCAAGGTTTTTCGCTCTCCTTCTTTTTAACGCTGTGAGGTGTTATTCACTAAGTGAAGCTAAGTGGCTGTGTGGAAAGGTCCAGAATGCTGGGGAAAGGTATCTAGTGGTTTCCCGTTTGCTTTACGTTGGAGAAATAGGCCATTTTCGAGAACTCTAGAGCGACTGGAGCGGTGATAAACTACAAATTCGATAGTATTGTCATTTAGTCCCAAGTGAAGTGTCACTTGCTAATGACGTAGGATAACCAGTTTTGACTGCCGCTCGTACTGCGGGCTCAAGCTCCGTATGGCAGGAGCGAGCGTGGCAGGAATAATCAGTATAATTACGTAATCGGGGAGAGGGAGAGGGGGGGACTGGGGAAAGGGAGCAGTTCCCTCTCCCCTCTCCCCAGTCCCGCATTTTCTCGCTTCCCCTCCCCCTCCCAGATTGCGATTTTGTACCATCTGAACGGTGTCTCTCTCAAGCTCAATCGTACCGAGTATGAAATTCACTTTCTGTTTCATTGTCCTACTTCATTTCATTCATTAGAAATGACTTTTATGATAAAATAGGTACTAAATTTCCAAACTTCAAACATTTACAAATCCCAGAATTTATTGTAGCATTGATAAACTCCTCTGCCGCAAATAATATAATCTGATGAATCTCAGTCTCTGCCTCCTTTTTTTGTAGTAAGTACTTTCAATTGTATTTAAAATTTCCGTTAGTTAGCAGAACTAACTTTAGGACTCTTTCACACTTTTGCAATACTGTAACAATTTATTTGGTCATGCAAAGCTGGAAAGCTTGTTGTTGTGTCGAGTATCATCAGAAGATTTCTGAAGAGCTTTGGCATTATTCCATTCTCTTTTGAGACTTAACGAACATTGCTTCAGTTATTGTTCTTACGACTTCAAGAGACAACTTATGAGCGCGGGATCGCCGAGCTTTCTTCGTTAGCAAACTGATTATACTACACAGTCATTGACAAGTTATTTGCCAGTAAAATTCACACTTTACTCCGGCAAGTTTAGACATCTCAGCTAACAGTCTTCTTAGCATTTCTCAGCTATCAGTTAAAAAAAAAAAAAAAAATTAAAAACTCAGCTATCCTAACCTGACCCCAATCCCATGACCTTTTTCGGCCAGCTACTTGGTGTCACGTGAGAAGCTAACAGGAAGGTTTATTACGCAGATCGGTGGCCATGTTTTTTCCAGTTTTTATAACCAGATAACTTTCAAACACAGAGCAAGAAGGAAAAAAATGTCCAACAAGACAACATTTTTAAAAGTCGTACTGCTTGGCGATGGTGGCGTCGGAAAATCGTCTCTTATGAACAGATTTGTGAGTAACAAGTTCGATAACCAGTCTTACCACACAATCGGTGTGGAATTCTTGAACAAGGATGTTGTCATCGATGAAGAATCGTACACGCTACAGATCTGGGATACAGCTGGTCAGGAAAGATTTAAAAGCTTAAGGACACCCTTTTATCGAGGATCGGACTTGTGTTTGTTAGTCTTTGCGGTGGATGATGTACAAAGCTTCAAAAATTTGGCCATGTGGAGGAAGGAGTTTCTGTATTATGCAGACGTTCGTAAAGAAGAGAACTTTCCTTTCATTCTTCTGGGGAACAAAGTTGACGTTAATGAGAGAGTAGTGTCGCAGGAAGAAGCGCATAACTTTTGCAAGGAAATCGGAGGAATACCTTACTACGAAACAAGCGCTAAGGACTCGACCAATGTCAACGTTGCTTTCAATGCAGCAGTAAAAAGACTAAATGAATTGGAAAAATCCAGAGCTAAAAGTGACTTCTCTGCTACAGAAGGAGTGAATTTATCCAAAGTGCAGAAGAAAGAATCATCAGGTTGCTGTGAATAATAATGTCACTAATGTAGTGACATTTGATTTGCCTTGATTTTGGGGGTGTTTGTAATGGGTGTGTTTACAGGTGCGGCATTAATTCTAGCAAGAGGTGGATCAGGGGCATGTCTCTCGAAACCCTCGAGTTAAAGGCTATATTCACATTGCACCAGCACAGAACACACATGGATATGAATTGTGCTAGTGCAAAAAATACATGGCTCCAATTTGTTCTGGTACTCTTTGGATCTGTGCAAGTTTTGAGCCAGCATGGCTTGGATTCATGGTGAAACTTTCTCGGCCCCTGCCAAACATTCACTTTTAACCCCTTAACCTCAGCAGTGATCAGGATCTAATTTCTCCTTATAACATTACAACTTGATCAAACATACCAGTTGTGAGAATACAGGAAATTATTAGTAATAAAATGTCGTGATATTTTAATAAATTCTCCCATCTAGTTTTATAAGAAACACACTGATTGGTGAGCCAAGTACTACATTGTGATCAGGGTTCTGTTTCTTGAAAGTCCGGTAACTTTTTGGGCCCAAAATCAAATATTCAAATCAAAATCTAACGAATAAAAGCAAGGGTCCTAGCTAACAATCGAGTCTATTTTGTTTTATCATATTATCTGCAAAACTATTGAAAACTTGATCTTGAATGTAAACAACAACAGCTTTTCGGGCCAGTTAATTATCGGGACTTTTGAGAAACAGGCCCCTGGTACAGATCCAGAAGGGATCCAGTACAGTGTGGATGGATGAGTCTCTCAGGAAGTCTCTGGTAAACCTCTTTGGTGTTTTAGATCTGCTCTTATTTCCAATCGCAGGATTTTCTAAACTTACTAGCCCGGTAACTTGAAGCGACTTGTATGCTCCTGTAAGTTTCAAAAGTAAAATTGTGCTTTGAAACCACTTTAAAAGAAACAGGCCCCTGGTATCATAGTCCTTGTTTGTTTAATGGCACAGCAGTAATGAGACAGTGGTAGTGTATCTGAATCAGATTTTATCATACTATCACAGCATATATATGTTCAAAACTTGAATCAGAGTTTGTCTTACTTGCACAGCATATTTTGTCACATTTTTGTTACATGATGTAATTATACTTAAGTGACTGAGCCATATACCATATATAATTTCCTTGTTCCTCATAAATTGAACCTACAGGAAAACCTCCTCTGGCTGCCTTCAAGGTCCACAGAGTGGTTTTCACGTATGAGATGTTATAAAAAAAATGTAGCATTTGTGTGTGGCTGGAATGATGACAGAGCTGAATATTCCTGCATGTGTTGTCTGTTTGCTGTTTTTCAACTGTTTGTGATATTGCAGCATTGTTTTAGTGAAATCTCGTTGTCTGTTACCTCTCAATGTGTTAGCAATGATTGCTTGCAGCCTAATTGAATAGCCCATTTTACGGTTGTGTGCTAAGTGACCTGGTCTTGGATTCTGAGCGAGGCTGGGGATGACCTTGTTTTGATACAAACCTCACTGCTTTTCATATGTAGATCATGCTGTTCTTATGCTAACTAGTTGCATTTACATATGAAAAGCAGTGAGGTCTGTATCAGAACAAGGTCAACCCCAGCCTCGCTTAGAATCCAAGACCAGGTCACTTAGCACACAACTGTAAAATGGCCTATTGCATGAGAGACCACATGTGCAACATTGGACAGTGTGAAGACCAAGAATCGAAGAAATATTTGTTTTAAGAACATCTACACACTAACAAGGTTACATTACAGTAACTGTTTGAATGCTGTTTACTTGAAAACTTGATGTCAAGCAAAACGATGGCAAGAAACAGACCATAAATTTGCTTTCACATTTTAATCAGTAATAGCTTGTTAAATTTGTTTAATGTATAAATAGCACGGTTGAAACTTGCTTATAATTTTAGTTGCATGAAAGCACTAATTTTGTCTTGGAAATTGTTCATTTTCCAAAAACGTCAAAAATAGAAACCTTATTTTGTTGTTTAGCACATGTACAGTATCACAATGGCATTGATATCATGTTATTTTAAACCAACCAAGCAAGGTCAATATTACAATGACTTGGATTCGTTGTTTTTTCATTTTGAAAAATTCCTAGTAATGAAGTAGGTTGAAGAGAAATACAAGATTGGTCCACGTTAGTAATGATATTGCTTTTCCTTGGTCTTGAGATAGAAATAAAGCAATGCATGACATTAGCATAAATATAGTGTTAAATAGTTATTTGTAGTTCATAAAATAAGAATGTTGTGGTCATTATATGATTTATCAGGCGAAAATAATTCTTAACGGTAAACTAAAGAATAAAAATTAATGTAACAAAGATTAAAGTCATTGATTGCACCAAGTGACTTAAGATTGCTGTTATGTAACAAAATGATCTCCATTTGCATTTTCTAAAGATTTCTTTGACAGCTGGTCTGGTTACTTGAGATGTGGTTATCTGAACTGCCATTTCCTCAATGGAAATTTTTGTTAAATGATATGGCCAACTGCCTTCCCTCTCCACAATAGGAACATGAACATGTAAACAAGTACAGCCAACTACTGCTATGAAGCATGTTTCACGATCATTGTTTGGTGTCCATAAGATAGAAGGGGTTGGTACTTCTTGTTCGCAGGGATTTCAACTTCTATAAATAACAATATTTAGGGAGTGTAGCACCAAGGTTGAGGACGGTGCCTACTTTTGTTACTGTGCATACGTTCTGCACATCTGGAGATACTCTGGTTTCCTATGGGTGGTGTTTACTGATACAGGGATATTTTTGCGCGGTTTAAAACTATGCGGAAAAAGTGGAACTCAGCAAGTGCTTTTGGTATCTCAAAAGAAAATTGGGGGTAACCATGCACGTTTCAGAGATAATAAAGCTTCAATTTGGAAAAAAACGCCATTCATTATTTTGTATTTTACAGCTTTTTGGAATAATTGTTGCTTAATCATCTCTTAAAAAATTGCCCCATTACCCCCAATTTTCTATTTGGATTCCAAAAGCCCTTGCTAAGATCTACTTTTCCCACAGTCATAAACTGTGCAAAAATACTTCGGTATTAGTTAGGAGTTGGAGGTGGTTTGTTTTTGTGGAGGGAGGAAAACTGGAGAACATGGTGAAAACCCTTAGATTGTCACCTAGTCTGGACAGGGCCTAATGCCACATTCACACCAAGGCTTAGGCTAGGGTTTAACGCTGTACTTCACATGAGCCAAACCTAATTACAGTTTAGGTCGGCCGAGATTTATTAAGTTCGCCCGGTTGAGGCAAAGGTCGAACTTAACTGCAAGATCAAATAAAAAGCAAAGTGGTCAAGAAATATCTGTAAAGGATATAAGAAAATTACAGAAAAATATTGAAAATATGCGACTTTCAGCAAAAAAAAAAAAAAAAAAAATTATAATGAAGGCTTGCCAATTCGTCCAAATTTCTTCAATAAATTTTGCTTGTTTAATGTTAATTTATCTGTTCAGATTAATTATCCAAAGGAAAACGATGAAAAACTTAACGGTTGTAAAATGAGTTCAAGAATGTTGATTCTTGAGTATTAAGCGATAAAATTTATAGGTCAACGTTTTTCGTGTCTTTTTATGGCCTGTTTTGAATTAGGCGAAAACAGTTGGAATTCAAAGTTGCCTCATTTACTTCAGGTTTTCTGCGTGACTGATTTTACGCCAAGGGTATTCAGGCAATCACTGGCCCTGTTATATTCAGAAATACATTAACGTATTCGGTTCGGCTCATGTGAAGATTGGCGTTTGACCCAAAGTTGATCTTCAGCTGTTCTTCACGCCTGAACCAGGCGTGAAGATCGGCTCAGCTGATTCAAATAAAATTACCCGAACTTAATTGGGTCAAACGCCGAACTTCACATGAACTTAACTCGTGTCAATTAGTTGAATTGAGTTCAGCTCATGTGAAGTACGGCGTTTAACCCGGGCCTTAAACACATTTAAAAGCTGTTTAGTTAAACACAGTTTAAAATTGTTTCCTTCGTAAAAGCTGCTTTCGGATTTTTTGTTGACGACAGCAGATTTAACACAAATGAAAGCATGAATTAAAGTTTAATTGAATCCTATGTCAAAGCGAATGGTTCAGCTTTCTGTCACCAATTTTCATTTTGTTAAACCTGGTTTAATTGAACATGTTTTGTCGATGTTAATGGGGCTTTGCGCATGTGTCACAAGTGAACACCTGAGGCCTAAATGACCTTGTTCCATGGAATGAACATTTTCGTTGTTGATTTCTGCCATACAGAAATCTGACTTGAAAATATACGGGCCATATACTAGCAAGACTTGTATACATGCCAAAAGATTTTTTATTTTAGCAATGTATTTACATGGGCTAAACCCAAGAAAAAGACATTTATATTTGTAAAACACCAGTGCGGTTACATGCTTGTGATGCTATGCCAGAACAACTTCAAAGTGTAAGCACTAAATTTGTCCACTTTCCCAAAGAATCAGCAAATAATTAAAAAACGGCCATTTGCCTTCTCATTAAGTGCACTGTTTAACCTACGGTATTTAAATGGAAACTTTTGCTGTTTTGTTAAAACGTCTGTAAGAAATCAGACCCTTAATCTTGTGGGTCAGACAAATTTAGTGCTTCCTTTTTAAGTAGAGCATAGCACCACACATCTTATTTACAGTCTAATATTATTCAAACAAGATAAATGCTATTGACAAGTAAAAAAATGTTACTCCACAAATGTGGAGAATAAATCTAACCCAATGATAATATATTTTACCATACTAAGAAACAAAAAAAAGAGAGAGATGAATTTCAGAGATGATTGAGATAAACCTATGACTACCCTCTTAAGCAACCATCACCCTTGCAGAACAACACAAAATGATGCCCATTTTTCATTAATTTTTACATGGTTGGGAGTGAATCAGAACTTGACAATAGCTTTGATGAAATCAAGTGAACTTGAGTTACTTCATTAGCAGCTAGAGCTCCAATAATAAAGCTATGCCAATTTATTGACAGCCAAGTCATGCTGTTTAGGGCAATGCTTGCTAATCTTGTCGTTAGCGACCACCTACTCAAATTACTCATCTGAATTTCTTCTCAGGGAAACACCACTTTTTAGATATTTGACTATCCTCTTTCAGTGCTGAAACACTTTCCTGCATAGTGCTTTCTCTCTACTTATTAACAAAATGAAATTACTTAAATTTAGGTTTTAAAAAAATAATTAACATTTAATATTTAACACAAAAATGCAAATTGCTCTTAAAAAGTTCTACTTTGGCATTCAGATAGATTATCTTGTAAGAATTTTAAGGATGAATTTTGTTGCTTCTACTTATTTAATTAGCAGAGATGTGAAATCTTTCTTAAATATCTGACAATGAGACTGTAAGATTAAAGCTAATTTGGAGCAATTTTAATGGCATTTTTTTTGAGTGAGCACTTCAAATTAATGCTTGAATTCTCGTATTACCAAGGAAACAAAAACTAATCTTTGGTTCTAATCAACATATATCAAAAACAGTATATGAAATCATCACTGGATGGAGAAAATACATTGGTAAACTTTAATTGAATATTAATAACGATTATATGTTATGAACATTCATTTAATTATGGTTCTGAAAATTGCTTAGAATACATGTAGCTGAGAAAATAATTGAAATGAGCTAGGTAATTCCAGGAATAGTCATGTTATGAAAAGTTTGAGCTATCTTCCGCTAAATTACTGCAATGTAATGAAGCAGAAAAGACTGATAAATTTCATTTGAATTCACCAGGATTTGAATTTCCAACAAATTTGATCATGCTATTAGTAATTCCACCACAGCACAGAAAAAAAAAAGTTACATTAAATGCCAGAAACAATTAAGCTCATGAACACTTCAACATTAAAACTGAATTAACTGTTTTATACCTTTTTTGATCAGCAATGTGGCAGCTGTCATGGGGGTATCGAGTAACTTATGGGTTCATTTCCAAAGATATGCATACGGCTCTCAACCGTGGTCAAACGTAAAAAAATAAGAAAAGTCTGTTAACCCGGTATAAACATACAAATTCTCCTCACTGTTCTCACATAATTCTTGTGGTACTACTTGGGAGAATTTCATTAAAAATCAACACATTTCATCTTTGGCTATCATTTCTTGTATTCTCCTGACCTGTTTGTTTGTTTAAGCAGTGATATTGTAAGGAGAATTTAAATGCTGATCACTTTTGGGACAACAAGGGTTAAAGATAAGGTTTTCACTGTGACAACTCAAAGCTGATAGGCTTTTTGAGCTTTCAAAGTGAAAATGTGATCTTTAACAGAAATTTCTAGGTTTTTACATTTGACTGTGGTTAACATACAGCTCTGTGTGGGAGGTATATGTTATTTTGTATCCTCAAGCCTAACACAAGTGCTACTTATTTAAACCAGAAATTACTACAGTCGACTCCCCATAACTCGAACCTTCAAGGGAAATTGAAAAAGGTTCCAGTTAACGGGAGTTCGAGTTTTCGAGGGTAAAATTATATAAGAATTACCTGAAGGGAAAGGAAAATTGGTTCGAGTTAGCGCGAGGTTCGAGTTAGTGAGGGTTCGAGTTATCGGGAGTCGACTGTATTGCACAATTTTCAAAGATCCAACCTGTTTCATGCTCCTAGAGTTTCTGTCATTCAAAATCTTCATCCCAAGGTTCCAGCTTACCATGGTTTATGATTACCAACAGCCAACCAAATAAACCTCATTCAGTAGTTAAGGCCCCAAAGAAAAGCCTACATCCCACTTAGAAGTTTACGAACACTTGACTATGACACAAACAAAATTTGATCCCTTTCATCTTGCCATGTTTCTTTATGGAAGAAGAAGAAGGGGGTTCTTCCATTTAGCATGAGAAAAAAAGAAACTTATGGTAAAAAAATGTCAAATCAGCATTTTATAAATTATGAGTCACTAAATGGGGTGATTGACTTTTTCTGCTCTATGCATAAGTACACATCATTTCCTGTTGGTGCAGGTGATTTCTGTACCTTTTCATTGCCGAACTTTTAAGTGTATTTAAAACCAACAATGACCACAGCATGAGCCGGCACATACAATCACTTTGCATATGTTACATTTCTAATTTTTCTTTGCTGTCCTCTCCAAAACAACAGCATGAAATGACCAAATTCAAGTTTCATAGAGAATGTGAATGCACAATGTGGCATGTTTCTTTGTATTCTTGTGCCCTGGACTTATAAATACAACTCCTGGACAGTTCAGCCACATTATTTATTAAATAAGCAAATTAACGAGTTGGAATAATCTTTCAAAGTGTTGTTCTGGCAAGCGTACTGTAGTGGTCATGGTTACTCAAGTTCCTTAATGTCACATGATAACACTCAGATGGTTCGCATAGATAGTAATCACCCACTTAAGTTGAAAAACAATACCTTATTACAGGAAATTCTTGCCACATAATTTTCGTTTCTGTGATTTTATTAAGTCACGAAAAAGTTCATGCTATGAAAAAAGAAAGCTGCTTCTCTTCTGGTAACAGAACATTAAAATAAATTCTCCCAATTTATGAAAAACAAGCCTGACAAAATATTTTCTTTCAAACTTTGTGAGGTTAAGATGCCACAAAAATTGCCTGTAATAAGGTATTCATCATGATAATGTTGTAGAACTTACTGAAATATTTACCACTATTAACAACAATTATTTTTTACTTTCTTCCTTAGTTCTGTTTAAAGGGTAATCTCTATTTACTTTCTTGAGCATACAAAGAGCAAAATTTGATTTTCATGCAGGGCATAACCCAAAATATTATAATTGAATATACTAAGATAAAAAACAAAATTAAAGAATATTTAGAGCAGATGATCTCTGCGAAGACCTGGCGTTCAACTCTCAGTCAAACAATACAGCAACAGCAACTTTGTTCGCTTATTTTCTCACGATTTCTTTGGCCTGTGGAATGGTAGGAAGTAATATTAGAATATAAAATCCTCATGTGATGCACTTGATGCATGCCATTACCGTTCTCCAAGAAATGAGCAAATTAACTTCACCTTTGGAAAGCAGATAGTCCCATCTCCGCTATTTGTTCTAAACTAGGTGCTTTCCGTTTTACCACTTAATACCTGATACTAGCTAAATTACATTTTAATAAGGGAGAAAGACCTTAGCTGAGTAACTACCTTATTATCACTTATTTTCGTGAAATAAAAAAAAAAGGTGCCGTAAAAATTAAAGATGCGAAATTTAGTGACCTTTATAAAAACCTTTGTTTCAGTTTTCCGTCTGCTAGGAGTATACATACGAGTAGGAGGGTTCAAAATTTCAGTTCAACGCATGCCCTTATTCCTCATCATCTGACTCATCTTGCTGAATTAGTTCCTGCAACACAACCTTATTACCTGAAGATCCAATTGAAAACCCTAGGGCAATCCTTTTCTTAAAGCTAATTGGCAGCGCCATCGAGTTAAATAGTGCCTCGGTTGCTTATATCAGTGTACTTCTTGAAAAGATGTTATGTTGCTGACATTGATGAAAATTTCAGCCAGTTGCTTGTTGCGTTTCGACCTTGTATTCCGTTATGGTTAGATAAAATACAGAAATGGAAGTTAAAAAACAAGCACCAGTTACTTGACTTGCGAAATTTGATTACCTTGAAAATTGGTGATTCGTCAAAATCGCGAAATTTAAGTCCCGCGAAATATTCCTTTTCCAAATTCGCGAAATCAAAGTCGCGTGAAAATAAGTGATAATAAGGTATATATTTTGCCCAGGATGACTACAAAAACATTTTCACTGGTTGCTGTGCCCCTGACTGGTTTTGGGACCAATTAGCCCCTGTACCACACTGCTCACTTTATTCCAGAAATCATATACAACTGCAGTATTTGTCTGAACCTATGACAGTCATAGGGTGTTTAGCATGTTTCAAAATCCTATAAAATTTTCCTGCACAACAATACTAATGAGGTTCAAGTTTGATTTACATGAAGTAACTTGAATTTATTTATTATCAATATTTTACCAGAAAGCTCCATCACTGGGTGATTTTCAAAGGCTTGTTGGAAGCATGTTACTTACAACAAAATTGTACTCTGGTCTGTATAAAATGTCTTTTCATCTGCTTCATACAAGTAACTTTTAAGGAAATAATAAGTGCTCAGCCCTTTCCTGCCCAAGAGTGCAATATGACACATGACCAAATTATGAGCTCAGTATTTTGTCAATTTGTGTGAAATTTGCACAACCAAAAGATCGTGGAAAGATCTACATATTGAAGGCATAAAATCATGCCCCCCTCCTATATGAGACTTGATTTACCACCCCTCAAACTTTTGAAACTTTTTTCCTTTGTACGTTAAGGGTCCAGTTGATATCTTACAACAAGCAATGCACTGAGAGCTGTAAATTAAGCTATGGTTTGGGGGATACCCAATATGTACAACGAATAAGAAAGTTTTCAACGTTTTCCTTCTTTCGTTTTGGACTTTTCTCACTCTAATATGTGACCTCCTCCATCTCTGTTGGTGTGATTTATAGCACACCCCAGAAAATACCTTTTAAATGGTATATCACATGTGGTCTCCCAGTTCATAGTTAGCGATTTAGAAAAATTTGGCTTTTGCCTTGTGCAGGAAAGGGTTCAGAACATCTTCTGGAGGGGTGGGGTGTTTGGGGGGGGGGGGGGTATTTTAGAGTGGTGATAAATTAAGAAACAAAAACAAAAACAGTATGCCATATCAGTACCTTGAGTGGCTGGTTCTGGTAGGTTCTCCCTAGCAACAAGGTGCATGACACTCCGTTTACCAGTCTCAAGATTAAGAGCTATCAAAGAAAGGTCAAAAAATTTGTTACATGTTAAAAATTTACTAAATACATATGTGCATTTGTATGTGGTAAACGACATGTTTGCATGTCTTGGCATCAATTAAGTAATTGGTGTACATGTTGTAGGTTAAAATGAATCCCAGGTTAAAATGATTTCAACCTAGGTTGATTTGTATTTTCCCTTGTTTCAGATGTAAATTACCCAACCTTAACAGAGGAAAATACAAATCAACCTAGGTTAAAATAATTTTAACCCGGATTTGTTTTAACCTAACACATACACACAGCTCTGCCTCATCACCCAGGATTAATGGTTGGCAAACTAGTGTCTGTAACATTGAGACTGACTAATATTGTAGCGTGGAACCACAGCCTGTTATAGCTATTTTATAGATCAAGTGTTGGTTTGATGAGCAACTTGCTACAAAAGACTTCAGAGCCATAAACAAGACAGGCAAAAAAACAGCATAGGCACAGTCTTATAAAATAAACTGCCTAATAAGCAGAAATAGTATTGTAGTTTAAAATTTATTGAAATTCCATGCTTTGAAATGCATTAACTGTACATTGCTAAACATCAGTAAAACATTTTGAAAGTACTTACCAGATAAAGAAACATTCCCATGTAAAAACCGACCATGATAGATAAGTTTTAATATGTTGTGGGAACTAACTGCCTCATCCTTCCAATCTTAAAAAAAAGGAAAGATGGATAAGGGGTTAGTTTCTAAATAATAATGAAATAATAATAATGACAATCTTTAATGAGGAAACTTTTTCACTAAAAAGTGGTTTACAAAAAGGACCTCGAAAATTAAAAATTAAAAATTTACAATGAACAAAAATGCTAAAAGATGCTACTAAAAACTAATGTATCTTATGTGTAATACAAAACTTAAATCAATGATTTAAAAATCTGACGCTTCAAGATATTTACATTATCAGAGGCTCGTATAGTTTTGTCCAGCGAGTTAAAATCACTTACAGCATGATAGCCAGTTCTTTGTTCCATGCTTAAATCAATGAATTAAAAATCTGACGCTTCAAAATATTTACATTATCAGAGGCTCGTATAGTTTTGTCCAGCGAGTTAAAATCACTTACAGCATGATAGCCAGTTCTTTGTTTACCCCAGTTTCTTTTAATGGATGGAATTTTGAGGTTTGCTTTATTTCTTGTGTTGTAACTATGCTGTTCTTGCTGAGTGACTAATGTTAATTTGTGATGCGTGAGACCATTAAGACATTTATATACATGTACGCATCGGCGCTGGAAGCGCCTTTTTTCTAGTGTTAACCACTTCAGTGTAGTTAACGCATCAGACGCAGAGGAATACAGTGGTCGATCTAATATTATTTTAGCCGCCTTATTTTGAAGCACTTGCAAGCTAGACATTAAAGTTACATTATGTTTGTCTCCCCAAACTAAATCAGCATACTCAAATAAGGGCATAACAAGGCTTTTATAAAAAAGGATGCGCGCCTTAAACGGTAACAAAGAACTTGTGGTGCTGCGTTGGTAGGGGAGTGGAAATGAATGTTTCATTTCATCAACAGAGTTGAGAACTAAAGATGATATGGCCAACATAAAGAGATTCAACTGCTGATATTTTGAGCTTTAGCCCTTCCTCAGAGTGAATCAAGGAATTGTGGATTGTAGTGAATAGTGGAGCTATGCTTTTGGTGGGAGCATGGTAACATGAAAAACAGGACTAAATAATGGAATGAAAAGCTTTGTTGATTCAGAGGGGATTAAGAGTTGATTTGGAAGATGAATTTTTTTTTGCGGCTTTCTGTGTTACTAGAAATGCCACAGACTGCCATGTGTTTGTAGGAATGGTTAGGCAGGTTAAAGTGTCGAGCAACTGGTTTGGATACATCTTTAAAATACATGTTATAAGGATGATTGTTGAAATACTAGATGTAGAACCTGTGAAGATAGGATATGCCTGACTATGCCAATGTCACTGGCTGATTTCAAAAGACAGTGTTTCATCAGCTAAAATTTCACAAGGAAACAAAGACTTGAGGGAATTTTTTTTACCAAGCCAAGTTCACAAATTGGTTTATTGAGGAAAACCAGGGCCCAGTTGCCCAAAGCATGGTTAGCCCTAACCCGGGTTAAATGACATGACAACCTATAGGTTTTACTACCTCTTAACCAATGATTAGCGCTAACCGTGCTCCGAGCAACTCAGCCCAGGGCGTTTCAGATCGGCCAGTTTTGGCCGGTCCAGGAGTGAAAGGGTTAACAATGAATCGCCATTTTTTGCCAGCCATCTATCTGAGTTATTTGATCCTAATAAAAAATTTAGATTTATTCACTGTCTTATTTTTCTTTTTCTTTTCTCGTTGAAGTGAGAGTGAAATTAAAGTTAAGAGGTTTAACGCTTTACTTACCTTCTGGCCAGTTTTCGTAAACATGCTGAGTTATATAATATACTGTGTCATTAGGTGAAAATATAAATTCATGCGTCTTGCCAGAAACTAGAATCAAACGTAGACAAATCTAAAAAACAAAGAAAAAAGGCCAAACACCAATTCTTAGTACCTTCATATAGTCATGACAGTCACAAGGTTTTTCTCAAAAAGACCTTTAAATCTTAAACCAGGATACAACATCAGTTTTTCAGGCACACAGTCAAAAATCCAGTCACATATATGCGTCCACCTGGTCATGCACTTTGAGCCCTGTGTTTGAGATTATCATGAAGCTTTTTCGTCTTCATGTACATCTTATCAGCTACATTATTGAAGGAAATTAACGCTCATCTCTATTAAGGCATTTTATCTAACAGACTCAATTAACGGAAATTGATTGGGGAAATTGCTTTAAAATAAAGAACATTAATACAAAAGAGAAGGTAAAATTACCAAATAAAGGAAATTAATATTTGTCTTGAGGAAGTGAATGTTAATGATTTCAATGACAATTCTTCAAAAATACACTGAGAGTGAGAATTAATTTTAAGTACTATAAGTGGTGCATTTAAGATTGCTGTGCTTAAAAAATAAAGTTGCAATAAAATTAATTTTAAATTAATGTCTATGTTGTGGTTCAATTTCATCCTCAACGTTCAATTTTTATTTTCCCTTGTTTTATACTCATTATCAGACATTAACAAAAAAACAAAGGAAAATTTAACCAAGGAAAAAATTGAACCACAACATCTATATTTCTTTTGACATGGTGTAGGATTCCAGAAATTTCGGGTAAAAATAATAGAAATACACTTTCAGATTCGCAATTCACTAAATGTTTAAGTCATGAAAAATGATTCTCCAGTTAATTTATGTGGCTAAAAATTAATTCAGATTTCCATGGATATTTCTTTTACTTAAAACACAATCTATATTATAATTGGGCCAATTTTTCTGCAGGCCAGGAGCATGTTCACTAGGTATCCTATTGGTGCTAATTTTTTGAAAAACTTCAGATGAATAGAAAGATTAACTCAATAGAGCTGTTCTTGGCAAAAAAAAAAAAAAAAAAAAAAAGAAAAAGAAAAAAAAAAAGTCAGTGAGAAGAGTAAGTTTGGCGCCATGTGTGGGTTTTTGGTCCTTGTTCCAAGGATTTTTCTCGCGGTTCTCCAGTTTTCCTTCCTTCTCAAAAACTAACATAATTAATTTGTGATAAATTCTGATTTGATCTGAGACAGAGGGGCCACAAGTTCTCTAATTATTGTCAAGTGACTATCACACGCTACCCTTAGTTACAAAGAATTTTTTTTCACTTCCAAATGAATAAGAAAGAAAAATATCTGGGACCACTGAACACAGTTGGAGTTGCGAGAATCTTTACTTCCATTTGCACCATATTACGGAAATAAAGTTCTGGTCTTCACTCTTCAAAGATAATGCATGCCCGGAACACATGGTCAGAACTCAAGGATGAACACATATTGGAAGACAACAATTATTTATTGACCTCAAATAAATGAAAAGATAACTTGTTACCAAGTCATTATCATCTTTTATCACAAAATCAATCAAATGGTGGATTGGCCAAAATGCACTTCAAAAATTCATAACAGTATGCTGTAAATATGTATAACAACAAAAGCATATTTGCAATTTGAAAATTGGCAGAAGTACTTTGGGTATAATACAAAAAAAAAAACTGCTTTACGAAACGGTCAATAGTCCAGCAATCACTTTGGGAACCTAGAAAAATGAATTTAATTGTTTATGATTTATTTTCTTTTGTTACCATAAATTGTCTTGATTTTCAATTCAGAGTAAACTTTTCTCCTTTTCTCAGAAACAATATTTATTTATCCTATCTATGATTTGTTTACAAAATGGATGAGCAGTGATCACCAATTGTTCAGGGACTCACCATTAAACATTGTGAAGTTCAAATAAAAAATCACTCCTTCTTTATAGCTGTGGAAAGAGGTGTTCAATCAAAATATCCGCCACCATCAATGATCATTAAGGAAAACTGTGTCATTTTGAACCTAAAAATGATAGGACTATTTCGTGTCGCTTATCAGAAGTTGTCTCTGGTACAAACACGCAACCATGTAAATTGTTTGTCGTCGCAGCTGCTGATTTCGTCCACATTTTCGCCAGATTGTCGAAAAGATACTTCAAAAGTATCAAGAAAATCATATTCCAAGAAGCTGTTTTATAGTACCATTTACAAATCGGATTGATGAAACCAGATAAACTACTGTTTAATCTTCAACTTTAACTTGTCTTTGATGTATATAAGCTTAAACAGCAGGATTTCTATTTACGATTACCGATGAAAGAATACTTCTTTCCCAAATGAAGTTTCCACTCCATTGATTTACATATTTCTCATCATCATTCCGCCTGGAATACATCCCTGCATCGCAACACTTTTCAGAACATATCAGGCATGTTTTGGAGTGTAAAACCGCCTCCAAAAATTCACCACTTCGCACGTGAGAGGTTTTATCCGAATGCACGAGTTTTTTTTCGCATTGGCAAATGAAAAACAACTTCAAAAGTTTGAAAACAAACATGCGTTACCATGAAGCAGTTCTATCTAAAAAAGCGTATCTAAACTTCAATTTAAAATGTATCATTCCATCAATCCTTACAGCGTAAACAGACAGCTTAATTCGGTTATCGGTTGCTGTGAAGTTCAAAAACGGAAGCTATAATGTATGGCCAGGACTTAGCATAAGCGTATGTATATGTGAACACTTCTAACCAGTTACTTGGCGCTCTAAGCAAACCCATATTAGTTGAATATCACCAAACACCATATTAACTAAATCTCAGAGGTTTTAAAACAACAATCGAGCGAGACAGAGGTAATGAGAACAGCTTACCTTGTCGTCCGGTATCGTTTTATGCCTTGCTGTAACACTACTGTCACCCATACTGGGCAAACCAGTGCGAAGAAAATCAACTTCGCAACAGAGGCAGCCCTTAAAATTCGACGAATAACCACTAAGAACAATCTTTGATACTTTTTCGAAGAGAAAAACTGTAAGGTTGTCGCGAAAACCGTGATTTACATGTCTTCTTCACCGATAATCTTCCCATCAGATGCTACACTTCTATGAAGATATATTCGCCTTCGCCTATGAAACTACGTATGCTGCAAGGTGATCTGGGAAATTCCCGTGACGTCAAAGAAGTGATCGAGTGTCGAGTGTTTGTTTTGTGGAGACAAGAATGGCAAACAAAATAGACCTGATTTTGCTGGCTCGTTGCTCGTTTAAACGGATTATTCTTCTTTTGAGATCGCTGGCTTTTAACACAAAGTTAGCTATTACAGATTTCTAAACAATTCACTCTTTTTTCCTCAGTTTTCCCTTGTGCCAGCATGTCCGGCGGTACCAGAAGTCAAAGTAATTAATTCAGCAACTTTATTTACGCGGCCATTCATTAGCACGTACTTGAAAAAAAGAAATTTGTGGACCTGCAGGTACAGCATTTGAACTTATCGAGGCGGGCTCAAAGAAGAAGGGGATATTAAAATAAAAGAGCGAAAACAGTAAATCTAGAAGCAATCTTGACAACTAACAGCGTTTGGCATGTTCCGCGTCACGTCCAACCTCTCCTCGTCACGGCGCTTACATAATGGGGAAATTGAGAGGTCTACGGGTCTGTAATTACAAGGCCTATATATGTGAACAATTTCTTGATTGCAAAATTTCAGAAAGGCGTAGAGGTTATTGTTGAAAACTACAGTGTATCACTGGCTCTACGATGAAAAGTATAG
Source organism: Pavona decussata (assembly GCF_977016875.1). Taxonomy (NCBI): domain Eukaryota; kingdom Metazoa; phylum Cnidaria; class Anthozoa; order Scleractinia; family Agariciidae; genus Pavona; species Pavona decussata. The sequence continues at coordinate 2,760,036 of NW_028145758.1, read as the reverse complement.
ACTACCAAGGGTCTCTTATTTTTCCTAGTTCAGAGATGAGCACTGTTATGTCATGATGCAAAACTACGTGTTTTTCCGCGTAGATCAGAATGACGCACACATGATTGATCCCAACCTCGTTCCCACAGGGCTGAGTAAGAGAGGACCATGGGAACGAGGTCTCCAAAAAAAGTGACCTCGTGAAACACGTGATAAACTCGAAAAGCCGATCAACAGAAAATAACGACAGCGAAATTTTGCTAAATCCGAAAGTAACCTGGCCAGCGCATCGTTACTGGTCCGTAAGTGATACGCAACATATACTCGTTATAACGCTGGAGTTTAGTCGGTCTCCAACACTGAGTCGTGAATCTAGGGGGGGGGGGGGGTGGGGGCACCGCCCCAACTTATTTTTTAGACCAAAATCCAGCCCCGTTAGGGCTGAGGCGCCGAGATCTGGCCGAGAGATCTGGGCGAGTGTAGGGGACGTAGCTCCCGATGTTGTGGTCTGGTCTTTGTGTGTATACTCTCATGGTTGGTTGGGGATCGGGAATGGTTCGGTGGGTTTACCCAGCAGGGAGCCTAGGGTTCTATTGTATGCCCATCTCCCTCAGGGCGAATTTGTAAAATGAAAATGGAAACGAAAATGAAATGAAATTTTTCGTTAAACAAAAAGAAGGAAGTCGAGCGTTTGAGAGCGAGTCCCCATTTAGTTGCGGTCTGGATCTGCTGTGGTTATCCTACAATATTTCTAGACGTGAAAACTGCAAAGGATCGCGAACGACAATGCTGCTAGTTGACGTAGGATCTACAAGAGACCTAATCAGCCAAAAATAAACTGACTCTAAAAGCCGACCAACAAAAAATAACGAAAGTAAACTGGCTGGCGCATCATGTTACTGGATCGTAAGTGATATCAACATATACCGTCGTTATCACGCCGGAGTTTGGTTGCATGATCCCAGACTGAGTCACGAATCCATGTGAAACACCTTAGACAGGCACGAATCACCTTCCAGCTCATTTATGTAGTGGGGGTATCTAGGGAGGGGGGCCCGCCCCCCTCCCCCTTTTACTCGAAAACCGATAATTCGTAAGCTTTCGTTAGACAAAGACAAGGAAGTCGACCGTTTGACAGTGGATTTGGCCTTTAATTTCAATGCTTCTAGACTCGAAACTTTTGGATGCAGGGGACCACACGACGCAAAATAAACTGTTCTGAACACGTTCCGTTGCCGGATATCTTGTAGTAGAAATGACTCCCTGTAGCAAGTCGTGACACACAAAAAGAAAGGAAAGACGGACCAAGGATCTAATTCCAGTTCCGGGATGGAAATCTACAGTGCTGACACTGAATTAATTCTCAAAACGCCTAAAATGACGAATTCGATCCAAGTACCCTTACCCGAAAGTTTGAGTTGTTTTAATGATTCGAATAAACAGCGGTAATAATAAGCGACTAAATGATCAATAAAGAAACTGAACTACAAAATATAATACACAGTAACAGTCATTTTCTATAGCATCTATAATGCATGCATGTATTTTGCGGAAATTTCGTTCACGGGCCAGAGGACAGCAACAAACTAATAAGATGTGACTTCCTGTAATGCTGCCTGAGTTTCCATGTACCTAGTTGCAACCGAACATGTTATAGAAATATTATACTTATTGAAAATTGAACTAGTGGTTTCTTTTATATGGTCGAAAAAAGGACAAAGAAGAAAGAAAAAAAACGAATACATTGAGAGTGTTAATATTCTACCGTTAATTTAAGAAATGCATGGAAATTTTGTCAGTTTTGCTTATTTTTGGTAAATTATTTCGGGTCAGTGTGATAAAAACTGGGGATCATTTAATTTCGGGGTAAATTTGGGGATTAGCTCGGGGTTGGAGATAATTTCGGGGGCTGTACATACAGTCGCCCACACAACGCACGAATAAACTGTACAGATAGTTTCTGTCTCCGGATCTCTTTATGTAAAGATGCAGGTGCCAGACGTCACTTTACGTCTAAATAAATTAAACTGAAATATTAGCCTGATTAAAATTAACCGTTGCTCGATCTCTTCCAATTCGGCTGGGTATCCTGTGTCATACCCCGTGACTGCTGAAGCGGTCGTGAGGTGGTCAGCATTCTTCAGTCACGATTGTGCGCATTCCGGAGGTCCCGGAAACAGTTGTACTATCGAAAACATATCACATTCTGAACTGGGGGATTGCAAGATGGTTTTGTGATAGGTTTCGGCTTTCAATCGAAGTAGGTAAAATTTTTCATCATTCCGCGATGATGGATCTTTGGAAAACTGCTAGGCTGTAGCTTGAAATGGCTGCCGAAAACGAGGATTTTGAGGCGGTGAAAGATTGGTTAGCCAACGAAGTTAAGCTTGAGAGGTATGCAGATAAACTCGTGTCGAATGGCTATATTTCCCTGGAGATTTGCTGTAATATCGATGAAAATACCCTCGATAAGATTGGAATAGTGTTGCCGTACCATCGGAGACGACTTCTGGGTTTTGTTGAAAAGCTTAGAGAAAAACTCGGCATGAATTTCACAAACAATGACAATGGTGACATCTCAAATACGGAATTAATAAGCAACGGAGCTGAAGAGGGAAGTGAACAGAAAAAATCGTTAATAGGATTCGATAGCGTTTTCGAAGACAAGGATGTTGACGATAGCAAAGCAGTTTACGTCAACGTTGAAGACGATGTTCCAAGACTTCCACCAAAAGTGTTAAAACGGTCTTCAGGAAAAGGACGTCCGCCGCCTATACCACCAAGGAGAGACTTAGAGGAGGGGAGTAGTGGAGATAAAACTGTACATCCAGACACTCAAGCGCAAGGTTTAGAACAGCAATCACATCCTGCAGAGCCTTCTTCAGGTGAAACTGTACAATCAGACACTCAATCACAAGATTTTGTTCTTCAATCATATTCTACACAGCCTTCTTCAGGTGAAGCTGTACAATCAGACACTCAGGCACTAGATTTAGTACAGCAGTCACATTCTGCGGAGCCTTCTATGCCCCCTAAAAAGAAGGTACCCGTTAAACCACCTAGAAGAATAATCAAAGCAGCTTCCGAGAGTAAACCAGGAGTTACACCAAGTATTAGCCCACAGACTAGTGCAAGTAACAATGCCCAAGAACCAGTTGCTGCCTCTGTTAGTAATGATAGTGTTGCCATTTTTGATCCATTGAAAGCTGACGAAACTCCTGCTGATGTAAATTTTACATCACGCTTTCCAGGCTTGCCGAATCCTTTGACGGAAGATGTGTTTTCAAAAACATCAGAGGAACCAGCTGTCTCTGAGGATGCTATATATGGAAACACCGAGGTTATAGAAAGTCATTCTGCATCAACAACTGAACCAAAAAGGCCAGTGCCAAAACTGCCTACAAGAGCTGGTTCAAAAAAGCCGGTACCAGCGCCAAGGGCTAGAGGGAAGTCAGAGGATGGAATTCTAGTCACTGCTTTCGGAGCAAATGGAAGCACCACAAATGATGACAAGGAATTAAACCATTCTTTACCACCAAGAACAAATTCATTTTCAACACCTGGGAACAAAAAGATTTCTTCAGAAGACAAACCATCAACCTTGCCAAGATACCCAGCTGTTAAAAGAGTCGCTCCACCTCCCCCTCCCTCCAGGCAAACAAGTTCAAGTTTAAAAGATAAAAGAGGTTTTCCAAATATGCCGTTACCACCATTGCCTCCAACGGAGAGTAGTGTCAAAAAACAGCAAGATGAAGTAGATGGTAATCGTCACCAAGGTATGGTGTCTCTAATGATAATTTTTGCAGGACAACCTATCCATTACGTGTGTGACATGCCGCTTCTAGTAAGACCTATTATTTTTTGTGGCATTTTTTGTGTTGGTCACCTAGCCCAGATCTTGTTGTCTCACTCAGTCAAAACATCCTCCTAGACAACTTCCAGTATGACGCCAAGTAACGTAACGGAAGGTTAGCAAACAGTCACACCATCTTTTTGTGACTTGTTCCCTTAGAACATAATTTTTAGCATGACATACTTATTGCATTTAGACTTGTAAGCTGATGCAAACATTGTGGCACTCGCAGGGCTGTCATCAGGCTGATTTAGCAACAGAACGGGAACGTCATTTGAGGACGCCAGAGCGCGCAGAATAGTCTGGATGCTAGTCTATTTCGACTATATGTGGGTATTCTTGATGCGCGCGCCATTGTCAACTGACATTCCCGTTCTGTTGCAAAATCAGCCTATTAAGAGGCAAGGGCCGGGGATTTCCCCCGGTTACTAAGAACGTGGCCCCGGCTATTTTCATACGAAAATAGAAGAAAAATAGAACCAAAAGAAATTCCTAGCTGTTTGATTCCCCGTCTACTTGTTGTATTTATCCAGCAACTTGAAATCTTAGTGACAGCCCTGCAGTCGTTGGCATCTTTGGTATACCATGCATGCACGACTGAGTTAAGCAAATAGTTCTACTGAATACCAGGTAAAACAAACCCACATCATGGAGTTTCTATTCAACATATTGGTAATTTTCAAAATAAGCCTCTTGGAAAATTTGGGCATTCAACACATGAACAACTGAGTATGGCAAAGGATCCTACTTATTCTTTTAGGAACAGATGAAGTGCGGCCTAGCCCAGACTCAGTGAAGCCGGGACCTGAGTCAGACTATGAACCAGTTGTGGAACCTCCCATTTATGAAGCTGTTTATTCAAGAGAAGAATCAGGAGATGCTGATTATTCAAGTGATGATTCTTTGGATGGACTTGTAGATGATCTTCCAGAATTTAGTAAGGTATAAAAATAAGGTGTTACATTGACATGTCCAAGGGGAGTAGGGATGGTGCAGATGCGGTGTCATGTTTGGGTTGAGTTTTCTGTTTGTTTTTATCCATGGTAGCTCTGAGAGTTTTCTCCTTGTTTTGGTTTTCCCCTTTGCTCGAAAACCAGCAATTCCAAATTCCAATTCGATGGCCTTACGATTGTCGGTTGTTGGCATGTTGAGTGTTGTTGTCACCAAACAAAGTTGATTTATTTTAAGGAGGGCCCCCTTTTAAATCAGAGGAAATAGGACATGGAGCTAAACATTGAAAGGGAGTACAAGGTAAAATAAAATAAATATAAAACTAAAGGAAAGGAAGAAGGAAAGGCATCTTGAAACAAAGTTTAGAGGTTAGCCCTTTTTAAAAACTTCCTAAAGAATACTTACAAATTTAGAATTAGAATTACAAATCCCTAGATTTTTCAAAGTGCAATTTAGATTTAGATACACAGTCTGACAAGGTAAATGTCTTGTGATTTACAGAGAGATACATTTATTGATTTTGTGTAATAATTTCTACCTTTAACCCTTTGTCCCAGTAGTAACCAGGATCTAATTTCTCTCTACAATATCACCGCTTGATTGAATGAAAGGTCACAAGAATAAGGGAAATGATCATAAAAAATGAAATGTTTTGGTTTTCAACAGACAATTTCTCCTTACTAGTACTATAAGAAATAGAGAGAAAACAGTGTGGAGAATATATGTTGTAGGTTAAAATGAATCCAACCTAGGTTGATTTGTATTTTCGTTTGTTTCGGATGTAAGTTACCCAACCTTAACAAAGGAAAATACAAATCAACCTGGGTTGAAATCAGTTTAACCTGGATTCATTTTAACCTACAACATAAACAAGTTGATATTGGGGTTTAAGGGCTGGTTCACAATGGCGGCGAAAATTGAAAGTGGAGTCGGAATTGAAAACGTAAGGAACCTTCCGTTCCATTGTGAATAAAAATGGAGATGGAATCGCTTTTGTAAGCTTGAGAGAATCGTAATTGCAAGGATCAGAACCTTTCCTTTATCTTTCTATTCCACTTCTGATTCGATCGCATGGGATCATGTGTGGATTGGTTTATTGGAAGTGCAAGCAGAAGAATCAAGCAATCACATAGCTCATTCCCAATCCCTTTACATGCGAGATTTAGAATGGAAAACACGGCGGCCTTCTACCATTTTGAACAAAAGTGAGGCTTCCGTTCCTGCTTCCATTTTATACTAGGTCGGAAGATTCTTCTGATTCAGAATAGCTTCTGTTGCTTCCGTCATTAGTGTTAACCAGGCCTAAAGAGTCAAAACCTATCTAGAACACTGATCTGGCATAGTTTTGAGAGTCCCAAAAACTCTGGGTACCTAAAGGTGTAACCACTTGAGTTTGAGTTTGTCTTAGTGTGTTGTAATATTATTCTATTTTCAGGTGCAAAGAGGTGACAGTGTTGATAGCACTGACGAATGCAGAATATCTAAAATGAACATTCTTAGCCCTAGGGTATGTATATGAACACCTCCTCCATCATCCTCATGACTGTGTGAGGTGACCTTCTACCTTGCATGATCCTTTGCTATGTCTTCTACCTCCTTCCACAAGTTAAAGCCAAGCTTTCTCCACTCACTCATCCTCAAAAGTTTTGACACCAAGTCATTTTGGGTCTTCTCCTCTTTCTTCTGCCTCCAAATCTCAATGTTAAGGACACTTTTCACACCCCCTCACCAAAGTGTTATCCAATCAGATTCACAACAAGAGCTATGTACTAAGGGGACATGTGATAGATAGGAAAGAGGGCAGAAAGATTGTGGAATGTGACATATTGTGAGGTGGAAAGTGGGATTTCTATGGAGGTGTCGGTGAGGTAGGAAAAATAGAAAGAGTTTCAGTATCACTAATTAAAATCAAATCAAATCTTGCATCAGAAAATGGGTTGAGTCCTGAGGGAGCCATCAACCAAGGGGCAGGAGGGGTGTAGTTTATATGCAAACCTTCTGCCCCTCCTAAATACTACCATCATTAGCTAGTGATGCATAAATTCTCAAGGGTACAAATGTCTATTAGGGAACTGTTTGTAACAAGCTTGTTTGAAGAGGACCCACCCTGTCTGGAGTAGGGGAGGTTATCGAAGACATCACATATGTCATGCTTTCACATCTGAGTTGACACACAAATTCAGCTAGCAACAGGAAGCATTGTTAGATAAACAAGAATAATGAGGTTAAAATCTCATATTTGTCATTTTTTACTGCTGTATAGAGGAGTGGCTATGCAATAAAGATACCATCTTTTGAGGTTGAAGAAAGGAGGGGGTGCAGGCAGAGACCACCGTTCCTCTCTAGGGTGGACAGGTAGAGCTGTTCCTCTACATTAGATAGAGCTGAATGTGATACAAAGATTCTACAAGAAAATACTAAGAAAATACTAAAGGGATATGCACTACAAGTTGCCATTGTTGAGTATAAATTTGCATTCCATTTGTTGATGCCTGTAGGTTCGCAAGAGTGATGGATTCCTCTGGAAGCAAGGAGGGTAGGTTTTGTTGTTTGTTGATTCAGTTTCTTTACCTCATAACCATGAGTTATATGGTATGACTAACAGAAACTTTGTGATTCTATTTGCATATATCTAATTGTATTCTGTTAATCATTATGTTATTTTTGGCCCACCCTGCTTTTACAGACTGTTCCCTCATGCTATTTGACTCTCTAGGTTTTACTTACTCGAACGCGAAGTGACCGACACAAAGACTTTTTTATTATAACCGAACGACGGTTAAACTCAACTGAACTTGAATAATAATGAATGGCTTAAATATCCCTAGCGGTTCACACATTCTGCACGCATTATTCATAGCTTAATTATTCCGAGTGGTTCACACATTCTGCACGCATCTAGTATTACAACACAGACTTGCTGTTAATGACACTAAATTGTGGTCCTGAGAGTTTATGAGAACAGGGGAAGACAGTTTATGTTGTTCATTTCTCTAATATATTTGAAAGGGAGGATGTTCCATTTAACTTTGGACCAATAATTACGTAAAAATTTGTGGTCACCTAATTCTCAAACCATGTTTTATTTGTTGCTTTTTTTAGGCGTACACTCAATGTATGTCTAATCAATCAATCAATCAATCAATCAATCGATCGATCGATTGATCGATCGATCGATCAATCAGTCAGTCAGTCAGTCAGTAAGTCAATCAATCAATCAATCAGTCAATCAATCAATTATTTATTTATCCACGTTACATCTAATGAGGTAAAAGCTCATTCAAAATACGTGATGTGTGACAAACAAAAAAAATTAAATGTAATTTATAAAAAGAAACTCATTGTTTACTTTAGTACTTGTTTGTTTTCCTCTCAGGCAGCAAAACAACAAAGGATGGAGAAAGCGTTGGTTTGTTTTTAATGGGACAGATTTAAGATACTATAAAGACAAGGTAAATTAATGTTTTTATTGACCGTAGCTCACTGTATGATTAAAATATTATAGGGCTTTCATTTCTGGCATGGATGTGTTCATTTTATACCCAATAATTATTAATTTAAGAGTCTTAATTTGACAAAAATCAATTGCAGTAAAAATGAATGAGAATTTTCTTTTTAAAACAATCCCCTGTAGTTGCTAATAATTATGGAGTTATTTTAATTGTGGCTTGAACAGTTAGAACATCATATGGTAGACCTTGTCCATGATCAAAGGAAGGATAATGACTGAATGTTTGAGGTGTTGTTATTTTACAACTTTATGAAGGCCTTGACATTTTGAGTTACACACTGTTATGGTGGACTGCTGTCAAGTCAACTTTAGTTATCAACTTTGTTTTAAGACATTACTTTAGAGGGCATTCTTTATGCTAGTTCAAAATTAACATGTTTAATTTGCTCTTTTCTTTCAGAACAATCTTAATGAATCTCTTCATATTATTCCTGTCAGTCAAATACGAGACATTGAACCGATCAGAGACATAAGTCTAATTTCTCAAAACAGTTTTACCACATTGTTAAACAGACAATTATTATTGTAAAGAAAAAATTCATGAACAGAAGTTGAGTTGTTGTAGGTTAAAATTAATCTAGGTTAAAATGATTTTAACCTAGGTTGATTTGTATTTTCTGTTGTAAATTACCCAACCTTAACAAAGGAAAATACAAATCAACCTAGGTTAAAATCATTTTAACCTGGATTCATTTTAACCTACAACAGAGCCACATCAGCTTCCACATGGCATCAGGCCAGAAGGAAGTCACAGTTACTGTACAAGGCTTTTTCCTGTTGTTCTGTTGTTAACATTCTTTTTCTTGTTTTCAGGCAAAACGTCCAACATTTAAGGTCATCACCCCAAACAGGATCTTTATTCTAGCATCTGAAAGCACCAGTAAGATTTTCATTGTTGTTTATTTCTAACTGTTGCAGTGAGTCAGTGGGCATATGTTCTGCCATTTGTAAGAAATATGCATGGGCTGTCAGAAAAAAATGGATGAATGTTGAAGAGTACAGGTCGTACTCGTACAGACAAAGTTTGACTGTGCTGGCTAGGTGTGAATAAGATTACCACAGAAGTAAGCTTAAGAATAAAAGAATAATATACTTGCTAATCTATAAAACCTGGTTGTATTTAAACAAGACATAATTTCAGGCCCTGAAATTAAATGACCTGTCAAATTTCCATAAAATTGGCCACTGCATTAACAGATTACTTGACGGACGTTGTTTTTCTTAAGATGAAAGTTATGATGTTTTGACGCCAGAAAATGATTAGGGGGTAATGTTATAAACTAAGATTATAATAGGATATCCATTTCAAAATTAATTAAGTCAAATTATGGCTTAAATGTACAAGTTATTGAATTATACAATAATCTTTTCAAAATAAAATGTTACAGGCTTGTATCATGCTTGAAATGCACTTTCATTGGTATTGTTCACAGAAATTAGAACTCAATGTCAATTATTGACAAAAATTAAATTTATTCACAGCCAGTCAGGCTGTCCAACTTATGGGCTAAACATCGTTATAATCTGTTGAAAACTCAAATTGCTGTAAAATATCTCCCTTTGGTGATTTTCCTTTGAAATTAAGAATGCACACCAGTTTTTGATATTCTCTCTCTGTTTCTAGCATCATCGGTATTTGAACTAATTATTTCTTTAGGGGGCATGGGTCATGTGATCTCTTAGTGCAAGGGGCCTATTTGCTGTTCAGGAACTGAACATACCATCTACCATCTGTTCACGTAAATGTTACCAGCTATGGTGAAAAAAAAAATGTTTCCGAAATTATTGAAACTGCTTTCAAAACTCATCCTATTTTGAATAAACTTGTTCTTGTTTTTGGGAATTTCCTTTTCATAAATAATGTAAAACATCCAGCAGATAACATCACACTGGAAATCCATTCCCTGTAAAGATGTCGTTCTTGGTTTGAGCATTTTATTTCGTCGAAAACAATGCTGACTTCAAGCTCTGCCATTTTTGGTTTCCATTCTCGTTCTCATCATTCCCTGGGAGACATTAACAAGATGGTGTCCACCTGCTATTGCAAATATATTATCTCCTTTTACTAATCTTAACAAGAACCCTGGGTTATTTGGTAAAGAGCTAATCTGGTTGCTTCTTTTGTTCTTTTTCTTTTAACAGCTGAAATGAATCTGTGGTCGCAGACTCTTATGGAGGCAATTATTGTTTTTAAGGTAATATCTGAATAGTGCAACATAACCATTGACAACTGCAAGACCTACCCTCCCTCCCATTATGATCTTTGTTCAGTTCACCCAACAGCCAGTGGGGAGTTTTTCTTTAGACATGCTAAGTGTTAAGTTGTATGTATGTTCCCAATTCTTTACCAAGGTCCAAAGATCTGGAATTCCGTTCCTGTTACAATCACTTTTCTGTGAAGTTTTCCCAACTTTAAGAAAAAACTGAGTTTTCAGTAAAATTATTACTTAATTGGCAAAGCTGCACACTTGTAGCACTATCTATGTAAGCATATTGTTACATCAAGGTGGCCTCAACTATAAGCCTGGTGGTTTCTAGAGGTCACCTCGCCATACATTAAACTATGGATAAATTGTAAATATATCGGGAAAAAAGGCAAGTAAATTATGCCAAAATGTCAAGCCCCATTATACTGTGAGCCACACTTTTCTCCCAGTTTGTTTAGGGAAATATTGCCTTCGAAGTGACACTCTGCAGCACTCTGCACCTTTCAAAAGCTCTGTTTTCAACCTGCAGCTGCATTGTTTTTCAGGGCTGGCCATTGCTTGTTCTTTTGTCCTCTTTACTAACCATGTAAGACTTTGCAAATGGTGCAGTTCACCCTTGGCACACTCTGTGCCATTGACATCAACACTGGATAGTTGTTCTCTAACAGCAAATTGTGACAGCAAGAAGACTTAACTAAATTTAGTTCACATATAAATGGAGAAAAAATGTGCAGCTGAGGGGTGTTGAGTTTTTAGGCAAAACTGAAATGGTGATTGGGTGTAATTTTGATTTACTCCTGTCAGTCCAAAAAGTACATGTTGACTTGTTACATTCAACTTTCGAGATGATAATTATAGATGTCAGCAGCCATAAGACCAAAGTAAGAAAATAATTAATTTTGTTTATTTTGTAGGGAGATGACAAAGCCTGGAAGAGTGGCGGTGACATGTGTGATCCTGATAAAGAGGTGGAAATAATCTCTATGGTTTTAGTGACTCTTTTTTGGGATCCCTTATTGAGTGCTTCATTTCTTTGAGATTTAAAATGAGTGCTATAGATGGCATGTATAATCTGTGTTTTAATTATCAAGCTTGTCCTTTAGCTATTGGATTTCTTGATTTCCCAGAGCTGGAGCCTTTGTTATTAGCCCGAAAAATCGTTAAAAGCCTCTGTCATTTCAGCTGCAGAATTTATGATGCTGTAAGTGGCTACTGTTGCTTAAGTTTCATTCATAACTGCAATTGACCTGATCTTAAAATCACAGTTCAAGTACATGAATTTCATATATTCCACGTCAAAATAAACTCTGCTAACCCTTAAGGTTACCGTATACCTTCAGAGGTGTCTCGCATCCAAGCGATGTAGCGCGTCCAGTTTAAACTGTAGATACCTAAACCCCCATATCAAATTAAAGCTTATAGAGATGGCTATCAAACTATACCATCAATTTTGAAATAAAATTAATTGTCCAATTTTTCGTGACCTCTAAATGTGAGCGGCCGGATCACCTTTTGAAAGCTACAAGTCAAAGCGAGTTTTGTTTTTCGCTAATTTAATTTGCTCCTCAGTTTCCGGACCCAAAGCGCTAAAAAAATGTGTCTGCGTTTTGCCATATTCAATTGCAGTGAAAGGTTACAGGACATTTTGGAAATAGGATAAAACAATGTGGAATGATCGTACAAAAATCGCTCTCCGAGAAAAAATATTTTGAAAGAAAAAATACACAGACACATGTTTGCTGTTTATATGTTAAACTAGCTACTGTCCAAATTTGAAGGCAAACAAACAAATTCCCTTTGAGTTTTAGCTCTTAAAAGTGTCTCCTCCAAGTAAAAAATTCAATTTGAGAAAACAGTGCTAAAAATTCGGTAATTTATTTTATTTCAAAATTCTTGGTATAATTTTATAGCAAGCTCTGTAAGCTTTAATTTGATATAGGGGTTTAGGTAACTACAGGTAAAGTTATACGGTAACCTTAACTAACAGCACTTGCTTTACACATTGGGGTACTACAACTAAGTTGCCAGAAATGAGCTGTGAGTGAAAGTTATCAAGGGACATGGGCTAGGTCCTTCTTTGGATCAATCGAGGCTCACCTGTGGACGATCAAAGTAAATTGTGGTTTGAAATCCATTTCAGGGATGGCTCAAGAAGCAGGGGCATAATGTTGTTGCAGATTGGAAGAAAAGGTAAATATTCTTTTTTAATATCATATTTGCATTGAACAGTTATCCTGCAAAATCACACAGGATATTGCCTGATGCTTAGCTGATGAGCCAGTAGGCCAAGTTGTCAGGGGATACAGTAGAACCCCGGTAACTCGAACTCTGAAGGGAAACGAAAAACTGTTCGAGTTAGCGGGGTTTCGAGTTATCGGGGTCGATTAAAATATTCAATTTTCCAGGTTAATAATTAATAGTTTATTGATTTTCAGCACTTCGGTATACAATACAGTGCAAATTAAACTTATTTCACGAGAAAGTAATACACTTTGTATCTGGTCGTTCGCTAATTAAAATCAAATTGCCCCAGTCTTTGATCTAGTGTTAGAAGTCGATCAACGATAAGAAAAGCTAATGGGATGTCTCAATGAGCATCCGTGGCGAATTATAAGAACCAGAAATTCGAGTTATCGGGGTAAATTTTGATGAAGGGAAACCAAATTTAGTTCGAGTTAGCGGGGTTTTCGAGTTATCTGAGTTCGAGTTAACCGAGTAAAAATGACTGAAAAGTTTGGTCAAATCCAAGGGAATTGAGACTCAGTCCGAGTTAGCAGGGGAGTTCGAGTTTTCCGAGTTTGAGTTACCAGGGTTCTACTGTATTTTGAAAGATTGAGCAGGATTATAGTTTTTTATTATTCAACACATTGATAACAAAGCACAGTTTTATTGCAGAAGAGCTGGAGTTGATCTTTATTTTGCCATTTCTCTCCCTGACACACGAAATTACATTTGTCGCAGGATATCTGTTGTGTATGGTCGACGAATATTGAGTTCGCCATGACCATAATTATTTGGGTAGCATTTTCATGTGTTGAACAACAATTAATCATGTTCATATAATTTGTGCTCTATAAATTTTAATTATTACTATTATTCCTCGCGAAGCGAGGTTAATAAATTTGTCGGGCCAAGCCGAGCTAAGCCGCGCACATTCGAGCGAAAATATACTTATATATATATACACATCATTGAAGGTGTCTGCACTGTTGCCAGGTAACATTGAAAAACAAAGTATGAATGACGTCAGAAAAAAGGGAAGGTTGCTAGGCAGCAACAGGTTGCAAGACAGACTAGCATCAGGCGCACTTTGTTGGAGCAAAATTTGCATACATCGGGAAAGTTTTGCTTTTATTGCCGGATCAATTTTCAACTTTTTTTCATCAATATTCACTGGATGGAAACATCTCTGCAGAATCTTTTCCCTTTGTTCTAGAAATCTTTTTCCTTTTTTTTGAAAGATTGCATTGAAGAAATTTCACGTTTTGTGGCCGCGGTAAAATAATTTTCCGTAGGAAATAAATTCATTGAACGCGACAGCGCTACACGTCTGTTGTACATTTCCTTGTGTCAGAAATAGATTTCAACCGCAAACTAACCTGTGGAACTACGAAAACGCCATGCTCATCAAAATAGTTGCCATGTTCAGAAACCTTTTAATCTCCTCATTTGATGCTACAATACGAGTAAAGAGGGCTTTCCACCCAGCCCTAGCTTCGCGAGGTTCTGCGAGTCACGTATTTCTAGTTTAACTATTTTTGCTGCCAGATATAATTCAAGGCATGTTTAAAAATAAAAACATCAGCCTGTATAACATTTGTAAATTTTGTCTATTTTTAGATATGTTGCTGTCAAAGATGACAAGATCTGTTACTATGACACACATGAAGTATGTTTAAAGTTCTTCCATCTTTTTGCAAAGAGTTATTCACAAAAGGTCCCTGCGGTGCAGTGTACTTTCATGAGATGTTTACTTGTAATATTTGTTTCTTATAGGACTTTATTTATGCGACGCCAATTAACTGTATCAATGCTGCACTTGCCAAAGTAAAAACTGTTGAAGGACATAAAAGCAGATTTAACGTTATAACATTCAACAAGTCATACAGGTTGGTCTATTCTTGGTATTACTTTATGCAATCAAGTTTTATTGTTTGGTCCTCAATCAAAGATTGGCAGTGAAGAGATTTTATTTGTGGCTGTTGTTCAGTTTTGAGCTACATGTTGCATTAAGCTTCACACTTACCCTATGACTGATAAGATCACTTGTGACTTCAAAGTTCTCCTTTTAGCTGAAACAGGTGCTATGGGTTATGGCCGTTAATGACAGTTCTGTTAATAGAGAGTTTTAGATCCAAGTTTACCGCGAACTGCTGGAGGTCACATGACCAGTCTTTCACGTCACGTTTGCGGTTTTCGATGTGCGTTTTCAACGTGGAGAGGAAGGTTTTCACATGTGTCATTTACCTGAAAGCTTTTAACGTATAACTCTTGTTTTATCTCACATAATGATACAAAAATCTTGTGGCTGTTAATTTGCAAGAAGAACTAAATCGAATTGTGTTTGAACGTCGAACTGCAAATGGGTAACTGCAAACTGTGGTTAGAGGTTCGAGGTAAACTCGGATCTAAAACTCGCTATCGTCTGAAATTGTGGCTTCTTCTACAATCCAGGTCAAACTTCTTTGAAACACCCCTCTCCCCCACTCAATGTTGACCTAATGTACATAACCATTGTTTGTTTTGTGGAGGAAACAACATTGGAAAGGGGAACGGGGATGAGATCTGTTCAAACTGTTTCAGGGTTTATATGCGGAATTGTAGCTCATCACACATCTATCTGTAACTCAGTGCTTAGAGCATCTGATCAGTGTGTAGAAGATTGTGGGTTTGATTTTGATTAATGACTCAGGGTTTTTCTTTTTCCTGAGACTTGTAACAGTTTTGAATGTAGTGCACACATATTACTGTGTACAGCACCAGCTGTTCAGACAGATAATGCACTATGATATTGCTTAATATGTAACAAACTTTTTCTGTTCAGTTTTCAGGGAGATAGTGAATCCGATGCAGCCTCCTGGATTATTGCCATTGAAACAGCAATACAGATTGGACTTGGTGATAGAGCGGTAAGACATTTTGATAGATACAACCTTTTATGCGGCTAAATGTAATTCAGCAAGGTTAAATTCAGCTCAATTCTGGTCAGCGGTCGCCTCTCGTCATGGCACAGGGGCGACCTTTGAGCTCTCTGCTGGGCGGCGCCCCATGGTTTGCATCACATTTGCTTGCTTGCTGGCCTGCGAGATAAGTCATTTTGCATGCCTTATTTTCAAGCACCCCTCTCCACCCTCCTGATGGTAAGTATTGGGTCTGGTAAGTATTCCACTGATTGGGTTCAGTGTGATGGTGCCATTGGTGGTGGCCGCTCGCAGGGTTGCCATGGTACCTCCCTCCCCGTGCCTGATTGCTGTCTGGCTCCACCAACCTTCTAGGCATCAGCTCCCAAGCTCATCTATTGTTGGTGCTTTTAACGACTGCTAAAACCATATCAAGCCAGTGATCACAAGCTTGACCTGATGCAAAATATCCCCCCCCCCCCTCCACCATAGGTGCAGAGCATATGCACAGTAAGGTTTAGGCGGCAATTTTAAGGCTGTTATTTTAAGTGATGCTTGTTTTAGATTATGATATTTGTACATTTTAGAATTTAGTAATTTTTAATTTTTAAGTACACCTACATGTGTCCCCAATTAGCTAACTAGGGGCGTGTTTTTTTATTCACAATTCTGGAATGAGAATGGACAGAATGTGAAATTCGCCCGTTTTTCTATTCCGCATTCTTATTCCGGAGTGGACAGAATGCCATTCCATCCATTCTGCTCCCAGGAGCAGAATGAACAGAATGTTGCGAATGAAAATCCAAGATGGCGGACGACGAGATGAGCGCTGCGGATTCAAGTACGTCTGTACAAGGGAAAAAATCAGGTTACACTTTTGGACAAAATGAAACAATCCTTCTAATTTCATTGTACCAAAAGTACAAGGAAAATTGCTGCGATAACGGCTGCAATGGCAACCTCTTTGTTGGCCGCCATATTTGTTACGGAATGTTTACTCGGCCAGGACCGACGGGGTTTTTTTATGCAGACAATCCGAATTATTCCTAGCATTTGGTACCAACCATTCTTATTCCAGAATTGTGGATAAAAAAACGCGCCCTAGATATACCTTAAGCTAACTGTTCCAGAGCAGTTTTTACTTAAGAGCCTCAAGAGCATTAAACACACTTCCAGACTTCTTGAGGGACAATACAAAATCTATAGAATGTATTTAAAACTAATTTGAGGGCATACTACCTAGATTTGAATTTAAATGTGTACGATCCCGCAGTACCCCAAACTTTCAAAAGTGTCTTCATAAAATGTCATCAAAGCAGATCATTACCTGTATTTTTAGTTAAAATGTGTTGTTAAATAGTTATCAATACTTAATTATTATGCTGTAATTTCATTCATGCAAGGAGTCTCGTTGTTGGAACTTAAAGTTCTGTGAGTTCTCTCCTGTCAGAGGTTTTTTCATGTTTTTTTTTTTCTTTTCTTTTTTCTCCTCCGGCGAAGTTTATAAATAAATAAAAAATAAAATAAATAAACTATAGCTAGAACGACAAGACATGTTAATAAAGTGTATGTTATGTTAACAGAAGGAGGTACCATCCTTAGTTTACAGTCAGTAGCAGGTCTAGGGGTGGATCAAATTATTATTGTTTCCAAAATGTTGGAGCATCCCCCCCCCCCTCCAACCCCTCCTTCACATGACTCTTTTCTTTGGCTTTACACATTCTGGTCTCTTACAGATTCTTGAAAAAGTTTGGGAAAATCCCAACAATCGATACTGTGCTGACTGTGGAATGAAAGGTATTGTTCTATTTCTGGACAGGATACAAATGAAAGCAAAGGAGAACTGTGAAGTGTTTATGTTGTGGTTCATATGTTTTTTTTAGTTTGAACATTTTCAAACCAGTCTGATTTTTATTTCCCTTTATCTCACTTTATGGTAATGAATACTGTACAAAGGAAAATAATAAATTAAACTGATTTGAAAACATTTAAACAAAAAAAAAAAAAAAAATTAAACCACAACATGTATACTTTTGTGGATACTGAATATCCATAAATTTGAATTTTATAATAATCATTGTCAAGGGGTGGCACCATTGTAAATGAAACTTAAGTTTAATTTCTGCCAGCAGTGTTTGTCAGCCATGGTAAACACAAAATTCACTAGTGCTACATAACTATAATTCTTCACTGTCACACAAACAAACAATTTTCCCGCTTATCTGGCCACAGCTGCAACTCTCGAACCCTTCTACGGGGCATCTGTGAGCTTGATAACTATGACTGTTTAAAATCTGTGCTGCCCATGGACATGAGCTTCATATTAACATCTACGTCCCAAAAATGGACGTTAGGTGTTCAGACAGCATGCCCATTCATGATAGATGCATTCTTAACTTCTGATTTTGTACATGTGAAAACATCCATTGATTGGAAGTTAATTAACAGTGGTTACAAATGAGTTATTTGCGCTTGAATGGTTAACCCTTTAATCCTTACTGGTAATATCAAAGAACAAATTCTCCTATCTTGTTTCCATTCTATTCTTATAAAAGTACTGGGGAGACAGTTATTGAAATATCAAGAAAATTCACCTTGTGTGATCATATCATTAATTCTCATGACCTCAGAGGTTGAATAAGCATTGATATTACAAGGAGAAATTTGATGCTGATCATTGTTAAAGGGTTAAAGGAATCTGACAATTATCAGAGTGAGTGCAAAATCTTTATGATAATGGAAACCCTGTGCTGTATTGTCACTATAATGAGATCTGTAAGATTTTCAAATGCAATTTAAAGATTTTTTTGTTGATTTTTAGTCTCTTTATTTTTAGATCCAGTATGGGCATCAGTCAACTTCTGTGTGTGTGTTTGTGCAAACTGTATTGGTAAGTTGAAACAGTTATGCTATTGCTAATGTTGTAAGTGGTGGTTTGCTTAATTCACAGGTGAATATTGTTTGAAGCGCTTGGGGCACTTGTATTTTTAGCTCAGTTTAGTCAGACTTTTTGCACGTGTCATTCAATTCCCCCAATGTTTTGTCAACTGCTTTGAGCTTGGTTTTGTAATAAAACTGGAAATCTTGCCCATTGCCTGATTTCATACCGTGGGGGTCTGGGTACGAGTCTGTGTATTATGGGTTATGGGACTCAACACCCACATAGCCAGAAAGAGCACACCGCACTTTACAACATTTCCAAGTTTGGTGTTAATCAAGCTAATATTAGGAAAGATACAGCCATTCAAAAACTCCAAATTTTACTAAGAAATGTATGGAACGCCGGACGTGTGTCCGGCGTTCCATACATTTCTTAGTAAATTTTTAAGTTTTTGAATGGCTGTATCTCGCCTAATATTAGCTTGATTGACACCAAACTTGAGGATGTTGTAAAGTTCGATGTGCTCTTTCCGGCTATGTGGGTGTTGAGTCCCATAACCCATAATACACAGACTCGTACCCAGACCCCCACGGTATGAAATCAGGCAATAATCATAGGTTTTTATTGCAAATGAAGCCCAAAGCAATGGATAAAACATTGAGACAACATTTCCTGAAGGAATTTTATTTTGAGCTACAGTTCTGGGTAAATTAAATAGAAGAAAGATCCTCGCAGTTCGTACGCAACTTAAGCAGCTGCGAAAAGGTCTGGGTAAAATTAACTTTAAATAACACGCTAATAATATTATTGTTAAGTCTAACTGTATGTTCCACATACTATAAGGTAAGTGACGTCTTAATTAATTTAATGAGATCAAATTCTGAAAGTTACTGGGGAGAATTTTTCTGCTGCACAACTTAAAATTTCTTTCTATTGCCATAAAGATTTTTTCCACTTACATATTGTTTTGATTGTGTTTATTGAAGGAATACATCGAAACCTTGGGGTGCATTGTTCTAGAGCTCGTTCTCTGCTTATGGATCAAAAGATCTGGAATCCAGCGCTTGTTGAGGTAGGGTTTTTAAAAAATTACCATACAAAGTTGAAGAGTTGTTAATTTTTTAAATATTTTTTTCATATACCTATGTTTACTCAATACCCCACATATATTGTTCATTTGTCACTTTTAATGTTTGACAAATCAGTTTTAGCCTTGGTGAATTCCTTTTGCTTTTAACAAAAAATCATAAACACTTTTTAAGTAGCAGCAGTGTTTTATTGGGATTTGCCGAATGGTTTTAGACCCGATAAAACACGTGCTGTGAGTTATTTTGAACAACTTCAAAACATTTCTGGAAAAGTGTGTGTCAACAGCGTTCATAACAATGATGCTTTTGTGAACATTGGAAATTAGCATACAGGAAAAACATTACTAATAAGGAGGAGGTTTTATTGGGTTTAAAAACCACTGCACGTGATGCAGAGGAGAGTTGTACTCATCATGCATGGTTAAACAGGGAAAGTAACTGAATTCATCGGCACTAATCAATGACTAAACAACTGATTACCCATTGATTACTTAATGATTTCATTGATGTCATCAACTAGTTATGTCTGGCACTTGACATTTGCACTATATCCATCCACTTTCTTCTCACTATCTTACCTTTTTACTTTTAAACTCAACTGCCAATCCATTCATGGTCATTCAACTCATACTTTTGTGTGTTGCTCTCTTTTTTCTGTGACTCTCTGTTTAGATTTTTTCCTTTACTTACACAGCTGATGGTAAAAATTGGAAATGACAAAGCAAATCAGCTTCTGGAGCACAAGTTACCTGAAGATGATAAAATAACTCCTAACGCTGATAGGTATGTATAATTTTAAAGTCAAATCATTTTTAATTGGTGATTTTACAGATATTTATGTCATGTGGCAGTTCTAACTAGGGGCAATGTTATGAAAGGAATCTCACATTTCTGTAAGGAACTCCAACTGATGGAAAGCTGTTTACAATGTGCGGTTCCAGAAAATATCCATACTCCTCCCACAGAAGGTCTTTTGTTTTGCACCCTCCCTCCCCGTAGGAAATTTCAGTTTAGCGTCATACTTTGCTTCTAAAATTTTGACTTTTAAGACCCCCCTCCCCCTAGGAATTTCCGATGAACTTCCTTGGGGTAGGTATGGATTTTTCTGGACTGCCCAATATACCTGTATTTTCTTTATTGAGGTGGCTAGCAATTTGTAATTAGTGCTACATTATATTAACTGTGTTTCAAATCCACCAGAGGCAGTCTTGATTTAGGGAAAACCAGATTACAAGCCAGTTCCTCTAAACCACATGGCTATGTAGCTTCCAAAGTCATTTCAACAAATTTTGACCTTAATTTTGCTAACTTTGAGGTTGAGCATATGAGCACATTCACTAATTTTGAGGTCGAGCATATTGTAAATGACCTGCACTGAACCTGTGATTTTTTTGTACTGCAGCTCAGCAAGACGTGAGTTTATCTATTCAAAATACTGGGAAAAGAAATATAGCAAATACCACCAGGCTTTTGGAGATGCTGACACTTTAGGACAGGTAAATTAAAGTATTGTGCCGATTTTTATCATGATTGTAAGTTTGTGGTTTTGAAGCTAATTTCGTACCTTTTCATTATGTTATCTGGCAAGAAAATTGAGGAGTATAATATTTAGGAAATCTAAATAAAAAAAAAAACAAAAAACAAACAAACAGAGGAACCCTGTTCAACCTTCTTCTCCTGAATATAATATTCCTTTTGCCTTTCAGTTCTTGCGGGACACAGTTCTAACAGATGATGTTCTGACTACAATGGAATTGATTCTCAACAAAGTTGATGTAAGGCTATGCCCCATTTTCCCCTTGAGTGTGTTGAACGAAATTGATGTTTTCTAGTATCTCATTTGTGAGTAACACCAAGACATGATCTTAATATGTGAACCAACAGTTTGTATAATTCTGCTGCCCTGTTTGAAATCACCAATCCACCAGTTGCAACAATCCACAAATTCTTTGCAATCTGTCGTGCAAACAGTTCTTTGCTTAGTGCGCAGATTCAGATTGTTTCTTTATTTATAGTAAGCCGCCCTTTCATCATCATCATCATCATCATCATCGTTGTTGTGATCCCAGGCTAAGCTTAGTAGGATTTGAAGTCACCTTCGCTGCAGTTGATTGGCGATTCTGATCCTAAAATAATGCAATTTATCTACTGCTTAGGTACGGTATGTTCCATCTGATGTCGAGGATGAAAAAACACGTAAGTGTGGGAAGGTTTTATTTTCAGGCAAACAAAAGAGACTTGAGAAGACAGTTGCATCATGTGTTTCTGGGAGGAGGAGGGGGGGTACTCCCTATAATGGCCTATATGGGGAGGCTCCGCCTGAAAGGGGTACCTTGTTCATGCTTCAGGTACATGAAAGGGTAGGGATTTCACGAGTTGAAGTATATGAAAGGGTAGGGAAATCTGTCATTTAGGTATTTAAAAGGGCGTTTCATTATTTTCCAATGGAAGGTATACGAAAGGGGTACCATTTTTCAATGGAAGGTATACGAAAGGGGTACCATTTTTCAATGGAAGGTATACGAAAGAGGTACCTTTTCTGCCAAAAATGGTATATAAAAGGGTAAGGGGTCGGACTTCGGGGCGGAGCCTCCCTGTATTAAATTTTTTTGTACCCCCCGGGGCCCGGGGGGGGGGGGGGAGGGTGGGTGAGAATGTAGCACACAATCAGCTGACAACAATGCATTCAGATCAACACTTAGTGTTAGCAGTTAGCTTTTGCTATATTGTTTTACTGTGTAGCTGGCCAGCTCGGTTGGTAAGGTCCAGACTGCAGAAGGTTACAGGTTCAAATCCTGGCAGAGTCACCAACCAGTGTCTTAAAATACAGTAACTAGCTTATAGACAGTATGATTGTGCTAGTTGGGCTCACCACCTAGCCTGGAAAACTGTGGTCTGGTATGTTAGCCCTTTAAGCCCGAATGGTGACCAAGGAAGTGTAAAATTTTTGTCCTTATCAGGATTAAGATTTGAAATCGGTAAGGGGGTTAGTTTCTTAAAGAAAGTGGTGCTGCATCGATGGGGAGTAGAAACAGTTTGGTTTATCATCAGAGTTGATAACTAGAGGTAAATAGACACTTCTCCAAAATGGTGGCAACAGATTTGAATGAGTTAAAATTGAACTGAATGAAAAACTGGAAAGAGCCATACTAGCACTGGAAAGAGCACCATAACTTTAGTAACCTTGCAAAGGTTCATCGTATTAGGTGTTATATCAGCTAAGGAAATGGAAGATGAAATTTGACAAATTTACAGACGTTTGTAGGACTGGGGGTATACGTCTTACCCCCAGTCATACAAACGTCTGTAAATTTTTAATTTTTCAACTTACCTTTTCTCAGCTGATATTACATCTGATATGCTGAAACTTTGCAGGGTCACTAAAGTAATGGGGCTCTTTCCAGTGCTGGTATACGTTTTTAATTTAAACTTATTTGAATTTTTGGCTGCCATTTTGGAGAAGGTCTTTTGGCCACCATAAAGAGATTGCTGATGCTTTGAGTGTTAGCCCTTCATCAGAGCGAATCAATTTTTTCAGACAAAGGGCTAACGCTCGAAATGTTGTCACTCAAAGCTCTTTACGGTGACCAATTTCCCATTAGTTATCTACTGTTATAAACCAAACATTCGTTAAGATTTGAAAGCCTGGGTGTCCAACCGCTACCCAACCTTGGGTTGAGTACACTACCTACCCCCCTTTCCTCCCCCCCCCCCCCCCATGGATGTGGAGAATGTTATTATTTTGTCGTTTTTAAATCAAATTACTCTTTTATTGCCTTGGTCATTACCAATTTTCACAGCCCTTGAGTTAGCTGAAGAAGCTGGACAAACCCTTCAAGCAGTAAGTACAGCTTACCTTTCCTTCTGCTGAGTTTGATCTTTGCTCACCTTGTTGTTCTAACTTGTGAGTGTGTGGATGGAAAATATAACAATTAATATTTTGAAGATCAATCAAAATGAAAAATGTTAATGAATTCAGACCCAAAATAACTTGTATTAATTGCAGTTCCTGATTGAATCTCTTTGTTTTGCTGTAGGAATTGCTTCGTCAAAATGGTGGGGAAGGTTAGCTATCTGTTTTTATATATATTTTTATCCTTGTGTCTGTAGGTTTTTCAAGAGTTTTTTTAGAGAATATGTTTGACATTTCTCCCTTTCACGTTCTTTTTAAGGTAAACTGGAAATGCAGAATTCCAGTGAGGAACAAGTTAGCAGCGAGGTGAGGATCATATTCCATTCTGTTCCATTGACAAATTGCACTACAATCAAGATATCATTAATATTGTTTTGATCTATGTTTTTGTTGTTGTTGTAGGAACTTAAATCCTATGCTTCTCCCCTTCCTCTTTCCCTGCAGTATTTAGTCCAAAATCCCACTTCAATCAGAGTTCAGAACAGAAGCAGTACTCATTTTACCATGAAGCTTGTTGGTCCCTTTTTTAGAGGGATTGGTGGGGGGGGGGGGGGGGTGGGCAAGCCAGGTGGTGGGAATTGGGATGTGAGAGATGGGGAGGAAGGGTGGAACTTGAAGGGAGGTTATGCAGGGAAAAAGCCATGTGAGTTGGTGGGAAGTGGCAAGAATGTAAAAAGTTGCTCAATATTGCTTATTATGGTGTAATAGCAAAAGTTAAAAGTGGCAGGAGTCACCAAGTTAGAGATTTGGGCAGTGGGGAAGGTGGGGGCAGGGAACTGAGATCTCAGTGCACCCTCCTACCCCACCCTGTCATTCAAGTACATTATGGGAAGAAAGGAGTCTGTGGTGACAGGTTACTCATCAGTGTCATCACTGTGGTGCTGATCAGAATTTCTGGTTACTTCACAGACTTCACAGAGCATTCCTGTTGTTGAAGTGGTTTATGAGAAGGAGGGATTCTTGTACAAGAAGGAAGGGGTAAGATCCGACAGCATTAACAAGTTTGAACCATACCACCAGCTATGCTGGCTTGAAAGTTTTGTGACAAGTTGATTTCCTAGGATGTATTTTTTCATAGGGCAATGTCTGATATAATACTTTGATCACAATTTTGGTGCTTTGGTTTATTCTTCCTGTGATGAATAGGCAGTAAAATTAATTATCTCCTTAGGCCCAGCTCAGACGCTTTACTTCATATGAGCTGAATCAAATTCGAATTTAGACTGGCTCAGACGCTGTCCTTCATAGACCCAAATTAATTAATGTCCTGGCTGAATTGATTCAGATGCCAAACTTTAATGCAGCCAAAATTAATTCGCTGAAGCATACTATGACTGAAGAAAATTGGGCATTTGGGTCAGTTTATGCATTTGATTCGGCTCTTGTGAAGTATGGCGTCTGAATCAAAGTTGGTCCACAGCTGTTATTCCTGGCTGAGCCAGACAGCAAAAACGGTTGAGCTGATCCAAATTAGATTGGCCATTCTGAATTGATTCCTGAAGATGCTGTACTTCACATGAACTTCATTCATTGAATTAGATTCAGCTCATGTGAAGTACGGCATCTGAACTGGGCCTTAGGGAAATCTTTGCCTTCTTTAAGAAAAAAGTCCTAGGGATAATACTAATTAGCTACTAAATTTGTGTGTTTTCATTAAAGTCACAGGAATACATCCCAAATACTTTTTCATATTTTGACAATTTCATGCATTAATTATTTATGTATTTCAAAATGGTTTATTCTTATGAATTACCTACTAGAAAAAAGGCCAGCAGTAGCAGGTTAGTTTTTAAAATCTTTTTGAACTTTGACGTCAAGCTTCTTTGACTTGTTTTTAGACCTGGAAGAAAAAATGGTTCCTGCTGAAAGATAGGCACTTAAAGTATGCGAGAGGGGTGAGTGGAGTTTTAGAATGTTTCTAAACCTTCTACGTCTGAGGTGAACTGTAAGATAAGGTGGCTCTAAGTTTTGAGTCTTAAATAGGGAGAAGCCTTGAAAGTTTCACTGCTTGGTGTCCTTACTCCTGATCGTTCAAATATCAAATATTTTATCACCCACGCCCCTCAGGGCTTTTCAGGGATAATTTCAACATTGTGTGGGAGACTTTCCCAGACTGTTTGTGGCGCAGTTTACAATTAACGAAGTAATGAGTTATGAATGCCTGCTAATGTGAATGTGAATTTGTGATAGACACTAGGGGTGGTCACTGCCAGAGATTTGTTACGTCCCTGATGGTTCTTTTACATCCTACGTCGTTAAATATTCAACATAGTTTGTTTGTTCTAACTGCTCATGGTTTGTTTGTAGCCTCATGAGAAGGATGACCTTGCTACGATTGACCTGGCGACTGTGATATCTCTGGTGAAGTGCCCGAAGGGAGAGCTGCTACAGATGGATATTGTAACATCTGACAAGTGAGAAGCTCCAAAGTATAATTACTATTTATTAAAAACTGAATCATTGTATAATGCAATTCGAGGGATTTGATTGGCTTCGCGGCCATGGTATATGAGCCATTATATCATAGCCGAGAAATGGCGACCATTAAATTGCCTTCAGTAAGATCTAGCTCTATTCCTTGATTGTTTTTAATAAAACAATTATTCCACTTGCGCTTGTTGGATATGAGATGATTATAGCCAACTCGGCGCTACTCGCCTTGTTGGCTATCTATCATCTCATATCCAACGCACGCTTGTGGAATAATAAATTGTTAAATATAATAAGGGAGCGTTTGATTGACTCTACTGTAATAGGAATACGTACAATGATGAGGTTTTTGGAGTAAACTGGAATACAAAGTTATCATGTGTCAGTGAAAGTTTGCAGAAATTTACCTAAAAGGAGAAAATAAATAATGTAACAGCTATTCCTCTTGTTCTTATTCTAGAATATGGTCAATCGAATGCAACCCAATTTTCCATACTTTCTGCCATGTGTATAATAATAATAATAATAATAATAATAATAATAATAATAATAATAATAATAATAATAATAATAATAATAGGTGTAATAAAGTGGCTTAAGCCGTTAAACAGTGCTCAATACACTTTTTAAGTGTAGAGCTTTGAATAAGAAGATATAGCAAAGAGACAAAATTCTATGAGTGCGTGAGCACGAAACTTGGAGTAACAGAGAATTTTGTCTCTTCGTTATATCTTCTTAATAATAATAATAATAATAATAATAATTATAATAATAATAATAATAATAATAATAATAAATTTAATAATAATAATAATAATAATAACAATTATAATAATAATCATAATAATGTATTAATTGATATTCTGCTTTTTGACATGCAATGATCAAAAGCGCACTACAATATTAGAATATACTAAACATGTACATAAACTAAATTTAACAATAATAAAGTAAATTAAGCGCTAAAGGCTAAGAGCGTACTTAAAAAGATATGTTTAAAGAAAAGATTTAAAAGTTAAAATAGAATCAATATTGCACAGGCTTGCTGGGAGCGTGTTCCACAATATAGGCACAGCTACTCTAAAAGATCTGTCACCAAAGGATTTTTTTCATTTTCCCTGCTGGATGTCATAGAATAGTGCCTGAATTAGAGCGCAGTGAATGGCGTGCGTGCTTTCTTACATTAATTAAATTGCTAATTTAAGCCGGTGCCATACCATTTAGTACTTTAAAAGTTAAAAGTAGAATTTTAAAACGTATCCTATACGTAACTGGGAACCAAATGTGTATTGACAAACCTTCAGAGAAACTTATCATCCCACTCAAAGTGGGGGGAGGGGGTGGGGGCAGGCATTTGGTTAGACTCTAACTACTTGAGATTCTCACATATGCACATATGCTTTGCTCTGTTTCAGAAAAGCTGAATCTATAGGCTGCAAGGTTATTGTTTTTATCACTGTCAATTTAATGGCTGAAGTAAATGTATTGTTTTTATCTTTAGAACACACAGTCTCAAGGCAGATACAGAGGGGGAACTCGAGGCCTGGTACTCGGCTCTGAGAAACAAACAGGTATAAGTTTGGTTGTGAATCAATGGATTCGGTGAATTCACTAAAGTGTACCATGTTTGTCACTGTGTAATTAAAGTCTTCGCTTCACTTCACTCACAGTAATTGCTGTAGTCACAACAACGTATAGTTAGCATAGTGGGTCAGAATCAGACTTATGCAGAACTGAAGTTTGATGCTTTGAAACTTAGTCTCAACGATCCTGTCCTTTCTGTCCCTCCATGAAGGAAAGCTAACGGTGTTAGGGGTGACGGAAATGAACTAGCATTCCTCTGGGGATTTCATGCTACAGTCATCAGAGTTAGCCAGACCCCAGTTGTTCAAAGAGCGGATAACTCTATCCAGCGGTGCAAATGTACTCCAACAAACGTGTTTGGCAAGTTTTCCACACAATCCCAAACTTAAATTAGACACACGCGTCTACTCTATTCACAAATTATAGAGCTATAAGGAAATTCTTGCACGCATTTTATCGGTCGCATAGCAACCTATCCAGTGGATAATTTTATTATCCGCTCTTTGAACAACTGGGGCCAGATGTGTTCCTGCTGAGTCCCGAATCCTTGACACATGTGTTCTGTGTTTTCTCTTTCAAGGTATTTGGAGTTTTGCTGAGTCAGCAGGAGTTAGGATCAGATGGTATTCCTCATCTTGTGGCAAAATGCCTGCAGTTTGTCGAAACCTATGGTATGTTAAAATAGTGTACATTCCGTGAAATCTCAAGTTAAAGTTCCCCCTCCAAGAAACGTGTTTTCAAGGCAACTATAGTGTAAGCACGTCATTCTGTATGGATCTTTTTGCTGCTAAATGTGTACATTGGCGCTCTTCCTTTCTGAGTAATGGTGACCCCAGTTAGACTGACATTTCATTCTCTAACAACATGCATTTCTCATCAAAATGTTCAGGTTTTTAATAAAAAGAGAGAGAACCATGTTGACAACCAATGTTATTTGTGACTTTTTTTTATATGTTCACATATTACTGGTCATTTTAAGGTGGTCTTGAGATGGAAGGAGTTTATCGAGTGAATGGAGGACAGCTGACTATGAAGAAACTTAAAACTTCCTTTGATCAAGGTAAATCCATTAGATGCTTTTAGATTCTTTTATCAAGGTATTTTGGGTCATTTTTGTCTTTGATTCTTTGCTCTCAAATGAACCAAAATCGTGATAATTATCTTAATTTACAGAGGGAATCATCAATAGATAACAATCCGGAAAATATGCTTGTTTTACATGTATCGGCCCCACTCGAAAAACACTGGATTAATTTTTAATGTCCGAGGCATAGATCCAATAGCAAAACAAATCGAGCAGCGAAAATCTAAAAACCCATTTTTACCCGTTGAAGACTGCAGTTCGGGCAGTGGAAAGCTCGTAGTTTTTAATCATTTAAGCGAGAGATCGCTTTCTGAAATTTTAACTATGTTTCATCCTGGCCACGGCCTCTCAATATTTTTACGAAAATCGTACTGTCCAATTTGGTACTATTTTAGCGGATTCTACACCCGGCAAAATAAATACACAAGCAAACTTTTGACTTGCGCGCGTGCATCCCAAGATGCATATTACAGTCAACAGTTACCAATCAATTAACACTTGTCTTTTTTCAGATGCCGGCAGAGTCCTGCTGAGTGTGGACGAGTGTGGTGTTCATGACGTCACAGGAGTGCTGAAGCAGTACCTCAGACAGCTTCCCGACCCAGTCATCCCCGGTCACATGTACAGACATTTCATTGCAGCTAGCAGTGAGTACCGTTTCAGTGTCCAAAATCAGCTTTCACGTTGTACGAAGAGTATGTTGGATAAAATTCAAAACTATTAATCCTGTTCATGTTTCAGATGCCCACATATTTAATCTATAAATTCTATGCATTTGTTCTGTTACCTTAGAACTGTCTTTTTCAATTACAACAGCGTAAATCACTCTCTTGAATTCCTACGACTTTGAGCATTTCCCTATTACAGGACATTTATGAAACAAGATAAATAAATAATAAAATACTTATATAGCGCATTAACCATAACTGAAATGATCCATGCAATGCACTTTACAGTGCAAAAATAAGTCAAATAAAAAAAAAAATACCATTATTAATTTTGCAGTTATCAAAAATCGTGAGACATTTTGTGGGTGCTTAAGAAAAGACATATTTATTTTACAAGGCATCCCTTCACACCCTTGTATTTCTGTAATTGGCCTCTGCTTTTCAAAGTACCATATCAAACAAGAGAGAGAGAGCGTGTGCCATCACCAACAAGACAGTTGACAAAGCGACGCGTGTTGATTTTATTTAAAGAAATTTGAGGTGGTGAAGATCCCGATGACACACGATCTCGATAAAATGGCCAAAACCTATGCTCATAAAGAGCACAGACAAAAGAGACCGAGTTGCGAGTTTTTTGAACGGCTTTAAAAACATTCCTGGAAAAGCGTGTGTCAAAGAGTATTTATAACAATGATGCTTTTGTGAACGTTGGAAATTAGCATACAAGAAAAACATTAACCACCGCATACTAATAAGGAGGAGGTTTTATCGGGTTTTAAAACCACTACACGTGATGTTTTATCAACCATTTGATAGGTCAATGGTCTTATGAATTATTGATGAGTTTTTGAACGCTTCTTGTTTTGTTTATTGTTAGTGAATCAAGACCGTGACACGAGACTGATGGCAATGAAAGATCTGACCAACCAACTTCCCAAAGTGAACCACGATACACTGAAAGAAATCATCTTTCATTTGACCAAGTATGCACGGGCTTTCTTTTGCTTAGGCACGGTTGGCATGATTTCCCGCGCTAGGCACGGCTGGCATTTGCGCTTGGTGCAATTTTATTATTTTACCTTGCATTTTTTTTGAGAGCTTTCCCTTGTCTCTTTTTCAGGGTGGTAGAGCAAGTGTCTGTGAATAAGATGGGAGTGCCTAATGTTGCCATGATATTTGGACCAACTCTGATGTCCAATGAAAACGTAAACACTCAATCATTCTTTTACATTACCGTGTCAGTATATACAATGTATGAGCTCTTAAGAGCACGAGTTTGTTCAAAGCTGGAGACCGACCTTAAATGTCTTGTTGTTTTCCAGCGATGTAGTGTTCGGCATTGACAGTCTATTCAATTAAGTTATGTTATAAAATCTTGGACCTAACGATGTGCTAACAATGCAAATAGATGTTATGTTCTGTTGTTGGCAACTTATTTTCTGGTCCTACGAGCCTTGCAAAATATTAATGGTATGTTAAGGGTCAAATAAAAAAGGTTTTGGGGGGAAGCATACCCCCAACTTCGCGCGAGGGATGAATTGTCAGTGTTTGGAGACTCGGTAAACAGGCATACAGTGTAGGTCCAGTACAGAACATGAAAGATCCTTGTTCTTTGAAACCCCACTCAAACCCTCGCTAAGCTGTAGGGGCGGGGGGGGGGGGGGGGGGGGGTCTCAAAGATTTGTCAGATTCTTTTCACAATCGAAGGTGATTTGTTTCGTTGGGTAGTAATAGAACGAATTCCATGAAAAATACGATAGCTTTCTAACAGATTCCATATTTAAAATTTTTATTTTAAACAGACTGGCAGAATGGATGACGCTTCAATCAATCAAGAATTCTCTATAATTGGAGAGATGATCGAGAATTATCATTGGCTCTTTGATGTAAGTACAGAATTGATTACAGACTGAGTTTGGTGCTGGGAACATTTGGCGATTGTGGCCTTCAAACGGCTAACCAACTCAAGTCAAGTCATCCGGCTTTATTTAAGCAGGGCGGCCCTTTCTGTACTAGGCGGGTATCCACAGGGGCCCTGTGTAATTTATGACTACTACAAAATACAGTCGAACCTGTATCAAGCGGCACTATATTAGTGGTCAGTTGTCAAAGTCCCGAAAATTACTTCCCTTAATTACTGTAATCCTGACCTCTATTAAGCGGTCGCGGTCACCCTATACAAGGTCCCAACAAGCTGTTTCTATTGTCTTGACCTGTTTTAAACAGTCACTTTGACAAAGCAAACCACTTAAATATGGTAACAAATAGCGTGCCAGGCAATTGAGTTTCTAATGAGCTGCACAATCGTGGCGTTAATGTTTTCTTAGTCCGTTTCTGTACCATGATCTCCTTTGTCATACCATTTTATCGCCGAACTTTCTTAACCAAGTAAGGGGCTTTTTTTGAGCGCTTTGGTGCATAAACTGTACACCAAGTTATCAAATAATATATAAAATGTTTTTATTGTGTTTGACATGTATTCTGTGCAACCTGTATTAAGCGGTCACTTAGCCATTCCCAAGGGTGACCGCTTAATACAGGTTTGACTGTAAAAGGTTAAATTATGTACAATAAAAGTAAAAAGCAAATAATAGTTAAACATTACATGTTACTGAAAACAGTAACTTAATTATTGTGATGAAGGATTAAAACTAACGACAAAATCTAGTAAAACGTTGTTTAAGAGGGTTCTTAAAATTAGATAGCGACGTTGCTTCTTTTATTGTTTATGGTAATTTCTTAATTATATCAATAATATTATTAATATATTAATTATATCAGTAATAATATGTGGTTATTAATTTATTATTAATTATACTGTCTTGGCTGATTCTGCATTCGTAGCGTAATTTTCTGTTGCCTGAAATGTCGCGAAAAAGTAAAGCCGATTTGTGCTTCTTTCAACAGTCTTGTCGAAAGAAATTTGCTGCAAATCTCCATTGTAGAGTGTTCTACGCCAGAGTATTTTTTTTCAACTCCTGTCCCTATATTGTTCTGTGAGACAAATTTAGCACAAGTTTGACAAGTGCCTAGAAACGTAGCCTTAAGGACGGTGCCTACTATTGTTACTGCGCATACGTTCTGCGCATCTCGAGATACTATGGGTGGTGCTTACTAATACAGGGATATTTTTGCGCACTTTAAAACTATGCGGAGAAAGCAGAACTTAGCAAGTGATTTTGGTATCCAAAAAGAAAAGTGGGGGTAAGCATGCATTTTTCAGAGATAATATAGCTTCAATTTGGAAAAAAAGCGCCATACATCGCTTTGTATTTTACTGGTTTTTTGAATTATTGTTGCTTAATTATCTCTAAAAAATGCGTGGTTACCCCCAATTTTCTTTTTGGATTTCATTAGGCGCTACCAAGATCTGCTTTTCCCGCAAAGTGATAAACTGCGCAAAAATACTTCGTTATTAGTAGGCACCGTCCTTAATGTGTCTTTTTTTTTTTTATCTTACTAGGTTGGCGAGGAAGACCTCCGGAAAGACCAGGTACAAATTGGTGGTTGATTGTTTTCTTTATATTCTGAATTACCTTCGTTGTTTGTTGCTGAGAGTAACGTAACTTCTGTTTTCCTGTTGTTTAGGCTCTCCAATTAGCCAAGAAGAAGTTAAGAGAACTGAATGAGGCAAAGGTGCAGTTGGCGTTTAAGTAGAATAACGGCAGTGACCTCAATAGAGAGATTTAGAGTGGCAAACTGCAGAGGCGACCACGTCACATAACCATGTTTATCCTACCAATTTTTTCAAGTTGCAATCCATTATCATCTTAGCCATCCGTTGCTGAACATAATTAATACTATCTTCAGTGCATTAGTAGAATTATTGTTATCAAGACTGAACCATCATTTTACTGATTCCATAGATTCAAATATGTTTTCCTCCTATTCAAAGTGACACAAAAAATAGGTGACACTGCCCCTATAGAGACTTTGGATTTGTTTTGGGCATGTAGCCCTGGCGCAGTAATTTTATCTTGGGGGCGGTGAAAGCATCTTTTTCCAATAAATTTATCTTTCTTTACAGGAAAACAATAGTAGCACAGGGGGAGAATTCACCCTGGATATATACGTCAAAGAAAAAAATGACAATCCTTGTCGACTGAAGGTAATTCTTACCACTTTTTGCTGTTTCTGTTCTGTTGTCTAGATTTTTTTTGTTTTGTCAAGTGAATGAAAGGAAAATAATTTCTTTGAATTGGGACTGACAGGTTTTATATCGGTTTTAGAGTTTTAGTTACGGTTTTATTGAAAGATTATCTTAAGGTTTAGTTTACGTTTTGGCGCTTGTTCAGTAATGTGGTTGGTTTAAAAAAACCCTGCGACAAGCATGTCCTTTTTAACCCATCGGAAGTAAAACCACAACCAGCCGTGACTCTCGTTTTCCCGCGCTTGACACCGGTTGCACATTTCCCTGCGCTTGCCACCGGTGACCTGTTTCCCGCGTTTGCCTCAGTTTTGTGTTTCCCGCCCTTAACAACGCCTGCAAGCATTTGCTTTGAATTCTGATTGGTTCACCGCGTTAGCTGCGTGTGTTATGATTAATCAGGGGTGATTTTAAGAAGTCGATAGAAAACAGAGCCAGAAAACAGCTCTTATAAAAAGCTTCTCATTTTCTTTTCAATGCCAGGTTTCTGATGAGATGACGGCAGGAAGGGTGTGTGCAGAGATAGTATCGCAGATGAAGTTACCTCGTAACATTGACTGGGTTTTGTATGAAGTAATTGATGATGGAGCTATGGGTGAGTGCTGCAGCTCGCTACCACAAAAAATGAAAAATCTTCAACATACCAGAAAACAAGCAAGCACAGAAACGTACTTCTTAAGAGCTTTCCTTTTGATTGGTCACACCTAATAATTTGATCCACATACTCAAAGACCTTTGTACAGCTTAATAAATGAAGATGTAATTATACCGCAAATATCGCATAGTCTCGTGGCGGTTTACAATTCTTCTGTGGAGTGAGATCGGTCGGTCGGTCGGTCGGTCGGTCGGTCAGTCATTGTTTATTTTCAGAGTTTGGCTGATGCCTTTGATGGGGTCTTGTAAACCTTCCCATCCTATCTTTCAGTATGTGTGTGTTTATTTGTAAAATATCTTCTTTTTAGAACGTGCATTCCAAGTCCGTGAGAAAGTCCTGACAGCTGCCAAGTTTGGAAGCTTAAACTACCTTGTCGTCAAAGAGAACTACATAGCGGAGCAGATTGCGCCACATGTAAATATAATGATACTCGTTTTTCTTTTTACAAAAGGGATTTTGCAGTTGGTGATGTGAATATTTGATCTCGTTCCAGGTCGGCTGGCTCTCGATGGAAGGCACACTGCACATCCGGGAACCTAAAAAAAGTTGGAAGCAGTCCCACGTTTGTTTGAAGAATGGTTATCTGTTGGTGAATAAGGAGAGAGGGGTATCAACACTTTCTTTTCGGCTGGTTTCCTCAGAGAAACCCTACTTATTGATGCAGTGTTACAAACTTTTGTTTCAACTAAAAGTTGTTTCTGTTTTGTTTATCAGTTGATTTCGAAGGCTACCAAAGCAGAACAATGGCCGCTACATAAGCTCACTTTATACGTGGGTGTACCAGCCGAGAAAGCTACCAAGGGAGTGGACACAAGGTAGCCGGCCTTTTTTACCTACATAATTTTACACTACGAGAGTTTGCCAGGACTGGCTGACTAGACTTGTCAGTTTTAAAATAGCCGGCGTGCTCCTGCATGCATTATTTTAAGGAGGCTGGCAACAGTTTTTTTGGCCTTAGAGTGGATCTTTTCAAATTAAGCTTTCGCATAAAAGGTTTGCTTCGATTTCCCTCATGCTACACCACCTTTTCAATCTATGATCAAATTTTATTTTTTCTTTGGTTTCCAAATGGCAACTGAACTGAGTGGTGTTGCCAGTTTGTCTGACAATTGTATGCATCCTAGGAATTTAGTTCTTTTGATGTGAAAATAATTGCGTTCAAAGAACGCAATCCTAAATGCGTGTTGGTTGCTTTGTGTCTTTCATGCACAAGAAATTGAAAGTTTTTGTTGTCGGAACTGTCCCCCCTTCTCTCCCCCGCCTGGAAGATTCTTTTGTTGTTTGCAGGGGCAGAGTCACGCAATCGCCAAGGCTTTGACTCGTGTAACGCTTGCATTTGTGTCAACAAGTCGTACGTGTCGTCAAACGCGCTCCCCTAATCTCTGATTTCTACCAGTGTTACCACTTATGCTTCCGTCCTCCTAATGCTTGTTTCAATTTAAAAAGGAGGGTATGGTGGTTAAGTTGCGTTTCTCTTTATTTTTTTATTCTCCCTCTCTTTAACGTTTCGTCGTCTTATTTTTGCCAGTTGCGGTTTCACTGTTGTTGTGAAAACAGACCAAGAAGAAATCATCAGGTTAGTGATGAAAAACAGTCTAACTTGTGTTAAGTGGTCACCCTCGGGGAATGGCTAAGTGACCGCTAAATACAGGTTTCGACTTTATTACTTAGTGATGAAATATTGACTTATAATCTTGGCAGTTATCAGTTGAAATTACTGCTCAGTAGCTTTCATTTGAATGATCACACTTTGGGATTTCATCCACAGACTCAAAACTTAGAACCACCTTGTACAGCATATTAAACAGCACCACAGGAAAGAACTATTCAGTAGCTTTCATTTGAATGGTCACACTTTAGGATTTCATCCACAGACTCAAAAGTAAGAACCACCTTGTACAGCATAATAAACAGTACCCCAGGAAATTACTACTCAGTAGCTTTCATTTGAATGATCACACTTAAGGGTTTCGTCCACAGACTCAAAAGTAAGAACCACCTTGTACAGCATAATAAACAGTACCCCAGGAAATTACTACTCAGTAGCTTTCATTTGAATGATCACACTTAAGGGTTTCGTCCACAGACTCAAAAGTAAGAACCACCTTGTACAGCATAATAAACAGCACCACAGGAAAGTACTGCTCGATAGCTTTCATTTGAATGATCACACTTTAGGGTTTCTTCCACAGACTCAAAACTTAGAACCACCTAGTATAATATAATAAACAGCACCACAGGAAAGTACTGCTCGGTAGCTTTCATTTGAATGATCACACTTTAGGATTTCATCCACATACTCAAAACTTAGAACCACCTAGTACAACATAATAAACAGCACCACAGGAAAGTACTGCTCGGTAGCTTTCATTTGAATGATCACACTTTAGGGTTTCTTCCACAGACTCAAAACTTAGAACCACCTAGTACAACATAATAAACAGCACCACAGGAAAGTACTGCTCAGTAGCTTTAATTTAAGTGTCCGCACTTAATGATTTTTATTCACAGACTGAAGCGATAGAACCATTTTGTGCAGCATGATAAACTACTGGAAAGTTTTGCTCAGAAGCTTTCGTTTGAATGATGATCACACTTTACAGGTTCATCCACGGACTCAAAATTCAGTGTTGCATACATACCAACACAATTGGATACGAGGTTGGGGGGGGGGGGGGGGTGGGGGTGCCTTAGGGAAATGAAGCACCTCTTGCTTGTCTGTGAACAAGCTGCCATTCCGGGAGATTGTTCTCCGCTGCGAGGGTACAGGCAATCCCCTTGCGGGTTTTTCCGTTCTCCTAATTTTTGTTTATCATGCCGATAGTTGAAACTTGTATGTTAAGCTGAGTCGCAACCAAGGGTCGATGTCGTGTAATAACATGTATTATTAAATTCTCAGCCTCGGATATTGCATTTCCAGCGTTCTGATTGGTTCACTAAATCCCGGTTATCAGCTCATATACTGTAGTTTGACCTTATATGGAAAACGATTGCCCCAGGTGTCGCTAAGCTAAAAAATGTTTTCGGCGGAAAGCGAAAGTTTCTTCGGAAAAATGGAGAAAAAAGAAAAGAAAAGAAAAGAAAGAAATACCAGACAATGCCATCTCAATATAACAACAATAAAAGCCACAAAGTTCGGTATGACACTATTTAATGGTACGTATCTCTGAAGTTTCCTTTAAAATCAGAAAAAATTGCACGATTTTACGATTTAGATCACATAACAACAACAACAATAACAACCGGTTACCTTCAAAAATTTCAGGATGGCTTGCAAATCCTCAGTGGTGGTAAGAGGTTAAACTCGATCGAAGAAATTTCTCAAGAAGAGCTTAATGCCTGCCTTTCTGTTTGTACGCGTGTACGAGGACTCCAGTTACAAAAGTTCATCTATGAAATCCGTACGAGCGGCGGCCATAATGTTCGTTTCCGTCGCTCGGCACCACTCAGCAAAACATTTGTACAAATGAGCACAGCTCTTACGCTTCTTGATAAGCTTAAAGTTTAAAAACTTGCACTGAATGCTTGTCTCAGTGAGATTGTACCTCGTACACTTGGACTCGGCTTGCGTTGAGTGTGTTAAAACGTCTGCGAGGAATTCAGTTCAGCATAAAAAAAGCCGCCCTTGATCCGTTCCTTCGCTCGGCACCACACAGCAAAACATTTGCTAAAATGCGCACAGCTATTACGCTTCTCGATGAGCGGAAACTTCAAAAGCACTTGAATGCTTGTCTCAGAAAGGTTGTTACTCGTACACTTGAACGTTTCTTGAATTTGAAATGTCCGGCTGTGTCCGATCTACTTCGCTTTCGATTTTTCATTCAACTCCGTTCGTAAAGAGCTGCGCGTGTCATGTGATCATTACGTTTCGCGCGCTTTGGTCGGAAGTTGCCTCAACATCCGGTCGTTTTAATTTGAAAGAAATTTTTACTTAAAATTCAGTAAACTTCAACAGCAATATCCAAACGGGGAGAATTTAATAAAACAATTTTTCCATTCGCGCTTGTCGGATATAAGATTGGTTATAGCCAACTCGGCGCTTCGCGCCTCGTTGGCTATTTACCATCTCATATCCAACGCGCGCTGTTAATTACTAAAAACTGAATCGTTGTAAAATACAATTCCAAAGATTGGATTGGCTTAGCGGCCATGGTATATGAGCCATTATACCATGCCGGAGAAAAAGAGACCGTTGCCATGATAATGTCTTCCGGTTGTTCTTGCAAAGCAAAAATCATCAAGATCGAGCAATTTCTTGTTGTTGTTGTTGTTTTTTTTTTGTTTTGTTAATAAAACAATTATTCTCCTCGCGTTTGTACCCACTCAGTCACTGATATCCTTTTGGTTGTGTGAATAGGTATTTCTGCGTAAAAGAAAAGAGAGATATGCATCGGTGGTTGGCAGCAATACTTAACATGAAGGTAAACAATATGATCGTTGTTTTTATTCTATATGACTTAGTAACGGACGCAAATACGACGCCATTTCTGAGCTCGCGTCGACTCGTGTTCTTTTCGTGACGCACGTACTCTTGATTAAATTCACGTGTAGGCACAACGAGATGCAAGTTTCTAAAGTTTAGTCGTTCAACTCAAGACGACATAATTTGACCTAAGTGTTGTTTTATTTTGGTATGACTGTGTAAGGGTAATATAAACTAACATCGCGACCTGGGCCAGGTTATTCGGAAGCTGCTAAACGCTAATCCACTATTAAAAGTTAACTGAGCTTTTTATCTCGCTCTTTGAAAATAACTTTGAAGGCATATTTTAAGCTGAAAATAGAGGGAAGTCTGTTTCAAAATTGAAGCACAAACATCTTTTTAACAAAAACTTCAATGATGTAGTTTAACTGGAATAAAAATTCTCACTAATCGTGGGTTTATCTTAATGCTATGAACAACTGCATGGGTCCTGCATTTTAGGGCCCTGGGGCCCGTTTCTCGAAAGTCCCGGTAACTTACCGGGCCCGATAAGTATATTTTGAAATGTTTTTTCGCCGATTACACAGTGATTACAGACGTGGTACTTGGCCAATGTTTTCACAGAATTATGAGATTTTAAAATTTAGTATTAAAAGCTAACATAAAATGACTTAAATTAAGAAACATTTTTCACCAAAGACGCTTATCGGGCCCGGTAAGTTACCGGGACTTTCGAGAAACGGGCCCCTGGTCGTTTAAAGAGCGGATAACTTTATTCCGCGGCTAAGTCGCTATCCAGCGGATAAATTGAAACTAAAATGTTTATTTTAGCACCCTGAAGGCATTTGGTCTGACCCTACGCAGGAAGCTAAGGTAACAGGATGTTTTTCTTCTTTTTCTTTTACTTCTTTTCCGTAAGACTATTTAAGCGAAGTAGAAATATTAATCATGGAAACCATTTTGTTGACTCACATTCTTAAGGACGGTGCCTACTAATACCGAAGTATTTTTGTGCGGTTTATGACTATGCAGGAAAAGCAGATCTTAGCAAGGGCTATTGGAATCCAAAAAGAAAATTGGGGGTAACCACGCATTTTTCAGAGATAATTAAACATTAATATCTCTAAAAAACGCCAAAATATAAAGCAATGTATGGGATTTTTTCCTAAATTGAAGCGTAATTATCTCTGAAAAACGCATGGCTACCCCCAATTTTTTTTGAGATACCAAAAGCATTTGGTAAGTTCTTCTTTCTCCGTATAGTTTTACACCGCGCAAAAATATTCCTGTATTAGTAGGCACCACCCATAGGAAACCCGAGTATCTCGCGATGTGCAGAACGTATGCACAGTAACAATAGTAGGCACCGTCCTTAATTGAGGAGAGGTTTAAACTTGCGATGCAAGTGTGCATTGGTCGGTCAAACCCTAGCTATCAAATATTTTAATTTAACAAAATGAAGCTGAGAACATCTCCGAGCTGTGATCGTTGTAGCCACCCCCATGAAAATTTACTTCACGTTCTATATGAATGCCCCAGTACTCAAATTTGTTGGCAAATGGTAATCAGTTGGTGGAACGAAAAGAGATCGGAAAATGTCACCTTAAACGCTACGGATATTCTATATAGCTATAAGCCAGAATTAAATATTTGTCTAGTTCTCAATCATTATGTCATCATTGCAAAATA
The DNA here is from genome assembly GCF_977016875.1 of Pavona decussata. Taxonomy (NCBI): domain Eukaryota; kingdom Metazoa; phylum Cnidaria; class Anthozoa; order Scleractinia; family Agariciidae; genus Pavona; species Pavona decussata. The sequence continues at coordinate 2,719,853 of NW_028145758.1, read as the reverse complement.
TCACGTCTTTCTTTCGTGGTTAAACAAAGCCTACCCCAGTTTTGAAATCTTCAGCTTGTTGCTTAATGAGAAGATCCTTTGTGGATGGACAATTGCTTTTAACAATAACACACTGAGGAAGTTCACAGCAAAATGGACAGCACTATGCGCGTGAGCTGCGATAAATATGTTCGTCTCGAGGGATGTGCCATTCCTATTTTACTTTCCTTTTTCATGTTATTTGTCTTGCTTATTAGTTATAATTTCTCACTCTTGTATGTATACTAGCCCCGTTGAAAAACAATGTATAGAAAGTTAAAAATTCTTTGTATTCTAGTTGTGTAAGTATCCGTAGTGTAAGTTATGTGGCTGGCTGTATTGTATACAAATAGTTCAATTAAAAAAAAAAAAAGAATTAAAAAAAAGTATATGTTTTTCAGATTTCGTTAAGCTGTTTTGGCCAGTGGGTTGCACCATGTTTATGTAATTGGAAAATATGTTGATTTCAAATCAAAACTTCTAAAACCGAAAATACCGACAACTGGCCCAGAACAAAAATGACATTACTTGCAGTAGATTTCCCTTTTCTTTCGTTAATTGCGCGCATATTGCCGATTTTTCTCAACAGGGACATCAAGCGGAAGAGTTACCAATGTATCTTGGCAGACAGGTGTGTTGCTAAACCGTTTCGTCGTCTAGTTGTTTAATGACTATATAGTTTAAAGTGCAACCACCATATTCCTTTAATCTCGCTTTTTTGATGCAATCCGATTATTTGGTTGAATGAACTTTCCAGCATACTTTTTTTTCACGTTTTTGTCTACAACCTTTTGTGATATGTTGGTTGTGTATGATGGAAACGCTCGAGCTTTTCAGGGGAACTGTGTTGCACCATCAAATATAATATCTAAAATTTATGTAATGTTTAAAACACGAGCAGCAGTGTTTTATCGGGATTTAGACCCGATAAAAGACGAGCTGTGAGTTTTTTGAACGGCTTCAAAAACATTCCTGGAAAAGCGTGTGTCAAGAGAGTTAATAACAATGATGCTTTTGTGAACGTTGGAAATTAGCATACGAGAAAAACATTAAACACCGCATACTAATAAGGAGGAGGTTTTATCAGGTTTTAAAACCACTGCACGTGATGTTTTATCGACCATTTGATAGGTCAATGGGCTTATGAATTATTAATGCATTTTTGAAGTTCACACAAGCATTCTCATGTGCTGTAGGTTTATTTGCAGCAAATTACAGTATGTCACTTTGTTTACATTAACAGTCAACGATTCTTCGACGAAAAGGCTCCTCAAAAGGGATTATGGAGGAACTGAAAGTAAAGCAGAAATCTTTAAGACGATCTATGCACCGAGATCCTAAAAGATAAGACACAAGGAGTCTTTGTGCTGTTGGTTTACGTTTAAAAGAAAGAGGAATAATATTATCATTAGTATAAAAATAAGGAGTTAATTGTAAAATACATTATGTGATGAATTGCAATGCAAAGAACTTTGCCTAAAGTTAGAACATTTCGGTTGAGAATTTTAAGATGTTCAATGGAGTAAGCTAAAATAGTCCAGACTTTTCTGACTCGCTGCGTTCATTGGCTGTCGAGTGTAGCAGAAGGTATGTTTTGATGAAACCTTGCAGCACATTAAAACGGAAAGTGCCATATTTTGACAACTTCTGTTCATGTTTCTTGGCTGCATGGTCCAAGGGAATCCTGAGTTGGTTCAGTTGAGTCTTGAGTTCTTCTCCGTAATCTGATTGGATAGTTAATTCGCATGAAAGTAGCGGAATTGATCGCATTTTGGCGCTTTGTGCTGTAACAGTAGCAAAACTTACAACAATAAGAATTTACGACCGAAATAGAACTGAACTTCTCTTGTCGGAACAAAATATTCTCACAAATAAAACGGAAGATATATTTGGAAGAAACCAGTAAAAATTGTCATTGAATTCAATTTTTTTTGTGAGAAGGGAAGGGGGGGGGGGGGGGGGAGGGGGGAAGGGGGTGGAAGCGAATGACTTTGCACGCCATGCGTGCCAATTTTTCATAATTAAAAATATTTTCTTAATTAGCATCACTTAGCAAATTTCATCATGGATTTTATTGTAAGAATGTCATAAAAAAGTAATAGTTTGGGTTTAAGCGGCCAATCATATCATTTTGCAACACTAAAGTGCGCGATGTATATAGAATAGATTAAAACAAATTTTATAGTTCGATTTTCTCACAACTACCTGGAAATTAATAGCACATTTAAACAACCACCACAGCGACCAGAACAAAGGGTCATATGAGCAGCATAATGGCTCTATATGTGGTTCATATATCTCAGGAAATTCAGTGGTGTAGCAGCTCTCGCAAGCGTTTTTGTTCTATTGTTTTCTAGAAGGGTTACAAGCCAATCACTAAGACTTAGGAGAGCTGCTACATCGCCCGGAAAATTTCTTAGTCGATTTCTGCAAAACACTTAGCGCCGTCAAATGACGTACTTCTAGGTTTTGTGTCGCACCTCTTAAGGTGGGCTTCGGTGCAATTGCTGGCACCGTTTTGTAGAGACCTTGAAGCAGGAGTATGTTTTTACTGAAACATATTTTATTTAGCTAGAAGATAGATACTTCTTGTTACTAAGAGGCAATTTAATAGGTCTAGGAGATGATAAGATGAATAGTAAAAAAAATAAATTCATTAATAACCTTACTTAGTTAGAGCGGTTTCAGTTGAGTGTCTTAAAACCAAAATCAAAGTTATCGCTCCAACCAATCACAGCGAACGTAAACATCACGTTAACCAATTACAAGTGGCGTCAAGCGCGGGAAAGCGCATGCGAACAAGTCACGATTGGTTTTAATTCTTATTGGTTGTGAAAGTAGCGCGAGTTTTACCAACCAATCACAGTGTAGCAAAGTAAAGCCAAAGCAAACACGGAATTACTTTTGACACTCAATTGAAGACCGGTTGTAAAGATATAACTCGGATTACCCATTTTTCATAGCGACTGCTTAAAAATCGATAAAAGGTAATCCTTTGTCTCCAGAGAGCGCTAAAGTACAACATGGACTAATTTTCACAACAAACAGCTTCTTTGGAAAGTCCTGCTTTCATTTGAATGGTCAAACTTTAGGATTTCATTCACAGACTCAAAAGTTAGAACCACCTTGGACACAGTTAGAACCACAGGAAAGTACCACCCCGTAGCTTTTTTAAAATTTTATTTTATTTAGTTACCCACACAAAACAGCATATAAAACAGGTCGAACAAGAATCGTTGTTTATTACGTATCAGTAAAAGTGACAAGGATGCCTAATGAAGCTTTAAGCTTGATGTTTTAGGATAGGTTTGACATGAACTGCCAAACTTAAACGTTTCATCCAGACTCAAAAAAGTAAAGCCACCTAACTTGAATCAAAGATTAAAGAACATCAAAGAAAGCAGACGAAAGGTTAATTATCAGCACAATCGAGGAATGTTTAGAAATCTGGAGAAACGTGAATTAAGTAGATAGCTTTTGAGTACCATCTTTGACGAACATTAATCCAATTTTATGTTGTTTGTTAGCTGTTAAATAGGTTAAAAGTTTGGACATTTCGTCTGGTTATTTTGTTATATTTTTGGATATTTTTGTACAAAAATTTTAATGAGTAATTTAAAAGATAAATGAAAAGGATTTGTATCCGTCAATGGTTAGCTTATTTTACTGTATATTCTCCAAATTGCAATAAATGCTAGATGACTGAAATATTTTAAAATTGACCAGTTTGTTGTGTCCATAAGTAAACGCTCTCAGCAAGAACGACCACACAGCCATCCCGAGTTGCTTATGAAAGCGAGGCTTCGTGCATTTTTTTATTGTGAAAATTAGTTTTCAGTCATATGCAAACGAAACTAATAGACCTTTATCACTCGGCGGCCATGTTGAGTCTCAGGAGAATAAAAAGCTTTGTTTTTGCACGGCAAGCCTCGCACTGAATTCACGTCAGGCCGAGGCTTGCCGTACGAAAACAAAGCTTTTTATTCCCCCGAGACTCAACATGGCCGCCGAGTTATAAGGGTCTATTTTCATGTGAAACGCTTTGCACTTAGCCTGGTTTCATATCGAGGTTCAAAACAACTCGGAAATGGGCTATTAACGTTGTCCAGAAAGTCTACGCGACAAGACCGCAAAAGGATATGGGTAGTCTATTAATATATTTACCAAACTCAACTGTAGCTCACCCCTGCAGAAAAGAAATCACGGGAACAGAAAAAAAAATGTGATATTTTGACCCATCCTGAGTTCCTGACAACCGTGAAATTACAGTCGAATTACAAAGATTAAAAACTACTCATGTTACTTTTCGGTCTTGTCTCGTAAGCTCGTGGCCCGTTCCAAGAGGACCCACCTTGTCTAGCGTAGGCAGGGAGAAGAAGACGCTACCTATCTCGTGAACATTACCGACATAATTTGAGTGGCTTTAAAATTCAGCTAGCAAGAGTTAGCATTCAGCTAGATAAACAAGAAAAGTGAGGTTTGAATCTCATTGTCATTTTTTACTGCTGGATAGAGGGGTGGCTAGCCAATAAAGATACCATCTCTTGAGGTTCAGAAATATTCTCAATATTGAAATGGGCATGCAAATATTGATCTTTCCTCGCAAGCCTCCACTGCAAGTTAGATCCAGTTCAATACCCAGAATACGAAGATGGTCTATTGAAATAGCTGTATACGAAACGGTGGAACGTGTTTTTCGCCGTGTGCTCTGATACGTTATTCAGCCATCGGATAATTAACATTGTTATATACCTAGACTTTCATTCAACAAAACGAGCACTGTGATTGGTCGATTCTTGGTCACGTGCCCCTGATTAAATAGAAATGTATCCCGACCAGGATACAATTCCGCAGTTGTTGCCCTCTCAGTTGTTTGTTTGTTTGTTTTGCTGTGATTGTTGAAGGAAAAGCCTAAATATATAACAAAGCACTTAATGTATGGTCCCTCGGGAAACTAGTTGGTTTTGTTTTCCCGAGAGTCCTGATGTTTCCCGAGACGAAACTAACTGTTTCCCTCGGGACCATACATTAAGTGTATAATAATCCACCGAACAGGAGGTAGACAATGATGGATATTTACCTCACAGCCGTTGAAAGCAAACAGCCCAAGTAGATAGGTTTAACTTTTTATTTACATGATACTTTTGATTATACTAAACTAAAACCCATCCATATATGATAAATTTTTCAAACATTTTAGTCTTGTCGGGTTAACGACGAAAAGGCGAATCTTTCCAAGCAAATCTGCACAGTAGTTTCTGACAGGTGGAAACAAGGACTTGTTCTACCATCAATCTTACTCTGGTTTGCTCTACTAATTTGTCTTTTATCCACTGCATTTACGAGTTCTTACGTTCTTAGATTTCTGTGTTTTTAAGGCAGACAAAAGCCTTCAAATATTAATCTAAATGATTAATAAATTAGATATAAAAGCGCAGAAACGGCTGAACAGAAAATCGTCATGGAGACCGAAAAATCTAAAGTACTGTGACGGCGAGGATAGTTGACTAAATTTGAAATAAAATCCAAGTTTTCTTTTTCATGAATGCACCATCGAGTACATCCCTGTAGTGTGTAAGGGTGGAAGAAAGCCATCCCCTGCGTCTGAAAGCTGGTTTACTTGTATTTCTGTGTAATGAGCTGGCTGGGCTTCAACTTCATCTGAAAGTTTAAAAAGTTCGAATTAACTTTTGATCTAAGAAAAACGGAAACAGAAGACACAGCATCCATAATTACACAAATGATGGGATCAGAGAATTAACTCTGCAGTGTATGTTAAAGTACTAAAGTGAACTCATGAATCTCCCACTGAGCGTTGGCCCTAGTAAGGAAATGGGAGATCGCACGAGGAAAAGAAAAAAACTATCCGATCATGGCGGGAATCAAACCCACGACCTCCGGAGATGATCGTCCGTTTCTCTACCGACTGACTTACGAAGCCAGAAGGGAGCAAGTGGTGGATGATTATGGTGGTATTTGCGGCAATGTGAATGTAAAGGGTACAAATGAATGAATGTTGTGCCGCTAGTATTAAGGACACAAATGAACAGTGGATCAGAGAATTAACTCTGCAGTGTGTAAGTTAAGGATGGTGCCTACTAATGAGGAAGTATTTTTGTGTGGTTTATATCTATACGGGGACAACAGATCTTAGCAAGGGCTATTGAAATCCAAAAAGAAAATTGGGGGTAACCACGCATTTTTTAGAGATAATAAAGCAACAATTATTCTAAAAAACAGTGAAACACAAAGGAATGTATGGCGTTTTTTCCCCAAATTGAAGCTTTATTATCTCGGAAAACCCCAAATTTTCTTTTTGGATACCAAGAGCACCTGCTAAGTTCTGCTTTCTCCGTATAGTTTTAAACCACGCAAAAATATCCCTGTATTAGTGGGCACCACCCATAGGAAACCCGAGTATCTCGAGATGCGCAGTAACAAAAGTAGGCACCATCCTTCAAGTGCTAAAGTGAAGCCATGAATTACCTTGCTTCTGGACTTTGACTAGGCCTAGCTTGGTTTCGCTCAGAAATAGTTGGGCGCGCGGGTAAACACGCAAGCCCGTGAAATCGTTCAACGCGCGCTGAGTTTCCGCGTTGCGGGCAATTTACGTGTTTTTCTTTTGGTTGACAGAAGAAACTGTTCGTAGTCTACCGACAGAAAGCATACATACACGTATAAATGAAACTTTTCATTCTTCATACGCCGAGAATGAGACTGTCGACCGACTGAGTTACGAGGCCTGTCGGGAGTAAGTTTTAGGTGATAAATATTGGTAATTGAACTGAGTGGAGTGCAATTTGGTCTGAAATAATACGCGTGATTTCAAAATCAAACGAGCGCGCAGCGCGAGTTTGATTTGAAATCGCAAGTATGATTTCAGACCAAAATTGCACGACACGAAGTTCAATTACCACTTAATTACATCCATTTTGAAATCACAGAGTATCATTGTCAATATTAATATTCTATTTGTGTTACTTCATTTCCATTTTGATAGGCTAAAGAAAGGATGCGATTTAGAGCAAAAAATGGTGCAATTTGGGAATAAATTGCACCATTTTGGACCAATCAGATTCCAAGGATCACCAGTGATTTCAAAATGGATGTTATTATGGTGGTAAACGTGGTGGTCTCCCATTTCCTTACTCACTTAACACTTTTACACACACTGCAGAGTAAATTCTCTGATCCATCATTTGTGTTATTAGTGCTAGCGGCACAAGATTCATTTGAAGCTGGACATAATTTACAAAAAGTGATTTTCAATGCAACCTTGTCGGCTTAAACCGTAGAAAACGACATTGTTTGGTCCTATGATCTTTGCAGATAAACTAATCAGATTAGTAAGAAAATAGAAGAACCGTAACTAGGATTCATAATAACAAAGATAGACTAGTGGTCTCTGGTTGAAATGATTTGTAAAAGATTATGAGCTTTCGATAGCACTCTATCTGTCCTATCTTTGTTAATCAGATTAGATTGGATTATAGGGCGGCCAAATAGCGATGAGCCGGCTTCCGCAAACTTTCGCGTGTATTTTATGAAAGTGAACATAAGACATAGAGTAGTAAACCCAAATCATACAATTCCGTGACAGACAAAGTCGTAAGTTGTCGCAAGTTTCCAGTAGAATAGGCCGTTTACAGACAGCACAGACCAATGAAACCTGATAAACTAGAATTGTCTACTGACCGTTATGTCCGGTTACTTGTGTTCGATGTCTTTGTAAAGATCCTTCTTCATTGTAGTTTGATGGAGGAACTTTTCTTGGACACAACTGGCCGAGGGTTGGGCGAATTCCAAAACGACCTGGAAAATAAATGAACAAATCCAGTTAGGACCCGGGAGAGGACAAAAACGGGATCGGGATAGACACGGGACAGGACAAACACGGGACAGGACAGACACGGGAAGGAAGAGTCAGCACATGGGCGTATTCAAAAAAATTCCCACTTCTCGTTGCGACTGAATTCTAACACGAAAAAACACAAACAAGTATCCAGTTCCCACCTTCCTTTTTAATTACACTTCCTTTTAATAACGAGCTATCAGAAAGAGGTTTTAAGTTATCAGCTTCCTTTTAACAACGCTTCCTTTCAATGACAGGCGATCACGACATGTTTCAAATCAAAACGTTTGAATGTAGAGGACCACACCCGGACCACACAACGTACAAATATACTGTTCTGTATACTTTGCTGCATGCCGGATCTGTAGAGATGCACGTGGCAAACGTCGCTTCACATGGAAACAAACCAAACTTATTGCAAGGCTGGTTCTGCGGTGAAAGGTTTTGTTCACCACGATCACCCATCAAGTCGCCATTCCTTAGTCATAACAAACCATCAAAACACGTATCACGTTGCAATCTTCCTTTCAATAAAATCCCTTTTCAGAACGCACCATATTCAAAAAATAAACAAACACGTATCAAGTCGGCATCTTCCTTTTCAAAACATTCCTTTTTCATAACACACCATCACACACGGCACTACCCTGACTGTACCAGCAATATCTTATGTTAAGGCTACAAAGGAAACCGAGTCAACTCTACAATAGTGACTAGAATAAGAGGCTAAATCATGCATCACAGGTTCGGTTTCTAAGATAAAGAAGGAAAATGTGTGGTAAACAATATGACCGCAAAGGCCAGGACTCAAAGTTGAACCACTTAAAACGCTATCTACTTGACCACCAAGCCTACAAAAATTTAGCCTATGTAGCTGGTGTTATTGTCCGTGCGCGAATGTTAGGTTTTCGCGGTAGAGCCGCTATGACCAGTATAAGCCACAATAATGAACAGCGCAAGTTGCAAGAAATCGCCTTTTTCCTAGTCACTCGTATCGCGGCTTCACTGTTCCCAGCTAGTTATGCAGGCGAACCTAAATTTAGCATTGCTGATGATGATCAATTAATTACTGTCACGTGCACAAGTCAATCGATTAAGGCATCTGTGATGCCATTCTTGTTTTAAAAATTTAGACTTCTGGCACAGATGAGTTGAGGGCTCGATTCTTGGTAGGTTTCAACATTTCATGTTTCTGCTCTTTCTTTCGTTTGTTTCCAGTTTTTCTTTCTTTCTTTCCTTTCTCTCTCTTCTTCGAACAGTCAACTCCCTTTATCGGGGACACCATTGGGACCGCGAGTTAGTGTCCTCAATAGCGAGAGTCCGTAATAGCAGGAATTCCTTTCAGTCAAACGTCTGTAATTATTTTTGGGCCGGGGATAAGTTGGCGTCCGTTTAAATCGGGGTGTCCGTAAATTTAGCGAGGTGTCCGCAAGGAGAGAGTTGACTATTTATTATTGTTTCTCTTTTTTTATGAGGTAAAAAAAGTATGTTTTTATTTTACTCACGTGGATCTTCGACTCTTTCTTGTCGCCGATGCTCCAAATGAACATTTATGATATTTTGAGCCTAACAGAAAAATAAAACTTTGTCATCAGCATTTATAAGTATTGAAAAAAAGAAGAAAAAAAGATAATTTTATCGTTGTTTGAAAGATAGTTAACATTAACCCAGAATTAATGGTCTGTGAACAGCCTTCCCAATGGGGTATGGGCAAAGATTAAAAATTGGCAAAATGAGCTTGGCTCTTCACCCTATACCCTACTTGGGAGCCTGTTCACAGGCTAAGAATTAAACGTCAACAAGTGCTGCCTGTTTATGTTGTTGAAAATCACTTCCACTGCTAATTTCAAGTAATAATTGCAAAGCAGAAGGAGTCACAATTTACAGTGAAGCCCCCTCTCCTCAAAAACCAGCATTTCCAAATTCCAATTCAATCCAGCATCTGAGGGCCACAGGTTTGTCACTTGCAGCAGACTGTTACATTGTAAGAGTAACCCGCATTAAAAAAATTCATTGATTGATTGGTGGATTTCTTTGATATTAGGGGTTAAAGGGTTAAGCAAATTGCCTGCAACTTATCATGTAATGACAATGAATAGAACAAAGTTAAAATTTAATAAGTGAATGATCTTGGGGACCACAATTTTTTTAGTTTTTCTGTGTGTCTGGGACTGTGACTGCATGTCTACTAAGGAGAATCATCCACCTAAGGAAGGTGTGTGCAAGCAGGTGTTTGACTGTATAACAACATGTTTGGTTTATCAAAGAGTAAATTAAAGGTAAATTGGCCACCATAAACAGATCTCTTTACGGTGACAAATTTACCTTCAGTTAACAACTCTGTTGATAAACCAAACATTTGTTTCTGCTCCCCACCGACGCAGCGCCACAGTTTCTTTAGACACATTTGTATAACAACATGTTCGTTACCTTCTGTCGGCATAGAATGCGATCAGGATCAGTTGATAGCTCTGTACTTGCAATATTATTTTTGATGGCCATTGATGCTGTGGATCTTGCATGCGCAGGCAGCTGCTCTTGATAGCTGCTGTCAGTGAAGTCAAACTCTTCTTCTACAGGTGAACTTTTAATTCTACATCATGAATAAAATTGAAAATTAATAGTACTTTTTAATTAAGGAATTTGATGGGCTACAGGCAAGGGAAGCTCAGAAGATGCAACTTTTTCTTTATTTGCCTATTTATTAACTCATTCATTCATCCATTTTGTTTTTCAAATGAAGGGAAAAAGGAATAATATTATAACTAGTAGTAATAGAATATTTTAGTGCGTCGACTTAGGCCCTTAGGCACCCTACTGGGTTGCATTAATCATGTTAAGATTACAGGAACCTGTAAGTATAGTTGCAGAACATTAGGTTATTGTCTGGAAACAATTGTCAACAGCCGTTAGAAAGTAATAATTTATTACTTTCTTCAAAACTAAAAATTTTCTTTGCACTCTGTTAGTCCGAAATTTTCCAAACAGTTCTATTTTTATTTTCCTTTATACCAGATTTTAGTAATGAAATAAATGAGACATAGAAAAAAGGACATAAAACTTGTTAAAAGATTTTTAAAACAAAGACAAATATAAATGAAAACATCTATTTTTGTGAACTTTCAGTGGTGATGAAGATTTTCATTAGAATTTAATTTTAGTATTAATCATTAACAAAAAAATATTTCCAGCAAAAAACAACAAGATCTAGTTAGAGATTACAACGCCTCAAATCAAATTTTAAAGGTCTTACTTACTCCCTATTTGTTAAAAGACTGTAAATCCTTTCCATCAACAGGGATGCTGCATTTGGCTTGCAGTGAATGGTGCCCTCTATAACCTCTTTAGGAATGTCAAATTCATGTCGCTGAAAAAACTAATTCGCAAATATGTACTAATATTAGGCCACATACGAGATAAATTTCCAAGACAAGTTTTATTTTATTTGGATAAGGGGGTTCATTTCTAAAGAAAATGTGGTACTGTGCCAGTGGGGAAATAGAAACAAATGTTTGGTTTTATCAACAGAAAATATAACAAAGGCTATTTGGCCTGCTGTTAATATGAGATTCAAGTTCTGACGGTTTAAGTGTTAGCCCTTTGTTCTGATGAAGGACTACTACTGCAAACGTCAGCACTTGGAATCCCTTTAAGATGGCCATTTATTACTAAACCAAACATTCATTTTATTTTGTTTCCTTGTCCACAAGTGGAGCCTCCCTCAAACCCAATAGTTAAACTGTAAACAAAATATGCAAGTCAAATACTGGACTGGAGCAATGATTGTAATGGCAGTAGGACTGAATAGAGTGCAGTTGGTATGTAATCTGATGGGTGATCTAGTGTTAACACAATCAGATGACCACATCTGTATATAGTGCAAGTCTGATTTATCTTAAATCACAAGTATGATTAAAGACATATTAAACTGGTTGACAAGAACTGAAATTATATTATATAATTTACCAATTAATCATTGAAAACTTTTTGGAGAATGAAAAGGTGAGACATGTCGCGTAAAGCAACTACAGTCAAGTGACGCATAAACTGCCCAATTGTGTTACACTTCCAGAAAGCATCCATACATCTTCCACCCCCTGGTAATTCCAAATCAACTGCCTACTTTCCTTTAATAGTACTTGCCTTTCAAGCCCCCCTCCCTAGTAGAATTTATAATGATGTTCATGGGGGAGGTAAGGATATTCTCTGGAAACACACATGATTACTTTTTAAAGTCATGACACATATACTAACGCTCATATCATGGCTGCTGATAGCAAATCAGATTCCAGCATATTTTTATCTTTATAGCATGATTGATCAAATAAAACTTACTTTAAAAAGGAAAATCTCAAAATCAAATGCCCAAAGAATAAAAGTGACAAATTAATTCTGAATTAAATCAAGGATTTGAGGAGACACTAATACAGATAATATACTGGTAAAAATATTTACAAAATTGAATTTCATTGTGGCTTCAGATGCAAGGTCATGTAATGAAAGTAGGCAAAACTAACATCAACTTGTGCTGCCTTGGTTGCAGTAGACCAAACACCTCTACGGTTCCAAAATTGTGGAATTTGTGCTGAGGTTTGAGTCTGTTTGGCAACAATTGTACTATTTTTCTGACCAAAGTGATCAGAATAGCGAGAATTAGATCCTTAATACGAATAAATCTATTAGTTTTGTAGTCTCCCTATTCATGAATTTAAACTGTATCCACAACTCTTTGCTAGATAAACGTGATATATTTGTCTGAGCTGAATTGAAAATATACTTAATAACACCAACCCTTTGAAGTTGAGACCAGTTTCCCTGTCTGCTAGGTAATGATGTTCCGTTATCGTAAGAATGCATTTCAATTTCCTGTGGAAAATACCAAGAGAATATCTCTGCCACGAGATATCCATTTGAGAAATCCCTGTTTGAAATATAAACAGAAATGTAACCTTGAGCTGATCTGAGGAGATCATGACTTTCGGTGAGTGTAAAAGATCGAACATCAAAAATCCCTTCGGGGAAAACAAAATGCTCGTAAGCTTTACCTCCTAGTATTCCTAACAGGATGAGAAAGGTCCAAGCTTTGTATCCATTTCAATATTTCCCTTGGTAGACCGCTCATTTTTGTGTAAAATGCAAGTAAACTCGAGCTATATCGAAGTAGACAAGAACCGAAGGTTTACGTTTCCAAGGGAATGATTACCCATGATTCTCGTTTTCTTGTACAATCGCGGGCGCGCACAGGCAAGAGAGTGATGGGGAGGGAGGGGTGGTTGGGATCTGTTGTAAAAATTTTCAATACCCAGAAAAACAAAATTTTGATTCCTTTATAGATGAATTAGTTAAATAGTTGCTTAAGTACAGTTTCTTTTGTAGACGATAAACGATCAGCGCCATAATACCTAGCCTCCCACGCAGTCGTTTTTAAGGGACTCGTATTACCTCCTCCCCACAAACGCCTGCTTACCCAAGCGCCAAATTCCTTTCCGCCGCTAAGCCAATCACAGTGAACCTTCTAAAATCTGGAAGGTCAGAACGCCTCTCGCGGGAACAGTGAAAAACATCACGGCGGAGACAGAACTTGACCGAGCTTACGTAAGCTTTGAGTACACGTTCAAAATTTTTCGTTTAAATGCCTATAAACTGACTGCAATCAAATAATTTAGGACGGGAATTAGCTTTATTTTGGTCAATTTGCCGACTGGTTACGCCAAGTCGCTTTAATATTTATCACGCTTTGCCTTCAATCTTATCGACCTTGTCGGTGTGGAGGAAACCGAAATATTACCCGATATGTCGGTAAACTTTGAAGATTTGGCAGTTGAAACTCGCTTTGTTGTAGCAATTTGTTCGGGGGCACGTGCGACATTTTCCACAAGGACCAGACCACAAGTTGATCGGCTCTTTGTCGTTTAACTTTCCGTTTAATAGTCTTTAATGGACTGATATTAAAATACTGCAGATCTCGCCTTGATACCTTCTACATTCTTCTTTGCTTTCTCGAATCAGGTAAGTCTCTCGTGGCACTTCGTACAAACAAACAAATCTGCTCCAGAGTTTCCGCACCCGTAAGAGGCGATATCTTCACCGATTGTCAACTCAATCAGTCGGGGGAGATCGATTACACTTTCCCCAAGATTTTGAGTCTCCCAGGAGAACACGTCGCACAAGAAGCGCTTGTATTCAAATTCGATCTTTGTTTTGGCGTTTCAGTCATGACCAGCCATTTCAGAACTGAAAAAAATATATATATTCCAACTTGGTTCCCTCATCTCTCAAGACTCACATGTACCAGAGACTGTACAAAGCTCGCGGTAAACGGAAGCGGCCATTGTAACCAGCAATTTGATTTGATATCATCAGACAATGACTCGATGGTGATTGGCTAGGGTGCTTGGGGAGTAAAACAATGGGAAAGGAATGTGGCGCTTGGGTAAGCAGGCGTTTGTGGGGAGGAGGTAATACGAGTGGCTACATAATACCACGCAGAAGCACAGCGCACGGTTCGGCAACCCCGCAAACTGTTCCTTGTTGTGGGGGTGGGGGAAGGTTTGTCCTGAGGGGCTAGTGGTAAGGAAAGGGAACAGGTAACACACTGGAGGGGAGATGGGAGTCGGCAGATGTGAAACATTTGCCTTTAGTTTTTTTAAATGCTTTGTTCAAAGATTTAGAATTGCTGACATATTTGTTCGAAAAGTCAGGCAGTCCATTGTTAGTAAATGCGTGAATTTGGAAATGAAACTCTGCTTACAAACGGATCTAAACGGAGTTTGTTTGTTTTTACAGCAACCTCTCTGTCTTTTCCAGTTAAACTACACAATGTAGCTCTCTGTTCAGCCCCAGTTTTCCAAAGTTTGTTTGAATGAGAACTGAAGTTGTGTCTTGAATCGAAGATTCATGGACAGCCGATCGATGAGTAGCCGACTGCGCGAAATTATGTGTTTACGTTCGAAGCGCTTGGTAACTTGTTCTGCGATGTATCCGAATCCGGAAAAGACAACTTATTTGATGTCAAGTCAAGTTTTATAACTATTTACAAAAGAACAAAGGAGGTGTTACAAGTATTGAAAGTCAGGATATAAAAACAGAAGTTCTTCCCAGGCACATCCATCTGTATCTTCTTTTTTCCGTGATAAACTTAGAGGATTTTGTTGAATTCTAAGAAGATCAGAAAGCTGCTCTGTAGACGATTCACTTGAAAAGTTTGCAAATGTCCGCCACAAATTCGCGCGCTTATATAGCGATGCTTTCCACGTTAGGTTGTTAGTTACTTTGCTCGTAAAAATCACTGAGCAAGGAAGGAAATACATCGAGACTTTTTACTTGTTTAAGGCAAACAATCGAGCACCGTTCAATCAAATTAGAAATTAATTTTAGAAGCAGGCAGCCTAGACTGCGAGAGTCATTCTTTTGCTCGAAAACCCGCGGAGAAGAACGCATTTCTTGCAAAGCGAGCACAATATTCGAGGGGCGAGCGGCAAAGCGCTCGCCCCTCGAATATTGTGCTCACTCAGTTTTTTTCGTTCTTCCTCGCAGATTTTCGAGCAAATGAGAGACTGCTCGCGCGCACTCTACTGACAAGCCGTTCTGTTTTTAGATGACCTCAGTGATCAAAACATTTGGGCGAATTAAAACTTAAGCCACCAGTAAACTACCTGCGCTCGCTCTTGGAAGGTTATAATCGCCGGCCGAGATCCTTTCAAGATAAACATTAACCTCAGCTGGAATCGCTGTCTTGGAACGAACAGTAAAAAACCCAGTAGCGCTGCACGTGCCATCAAAAGTGCAATTTCATATTTCTGACGAGACTCCTGATCTTGGCAACATGAGCACCTTATTGTGAGGCAGCTATACGGCCTTTTAGCTTTCTTTATTTGCTCACCGCGGTAGGGCAATGCAGACAAAAGATTTAAAAGTTTGTCGTTATGAATTTTAAAGTGAATTCATTATGGCGTTTAAACACGTGGTTTGCTAGGGGTCGCACATGTTTGGACAGTTCTTGCTTTGTTCTTTGCTATTGTTTCGTCGTTGCTCAGTTGTTAGCTGTTAACTCAGGCGTGAAACGCACAAAAAGGCTCAAAACCCTTTTACATTTGTCAATGAAAAGCCTTCTAAAAGGCAAGGTGCAAAATGAGACCAGTTTAAACAACAACTTATTTGTGAAGGAGTACAAAATAAACTTGTATTTGTGCTTGCAGTGCCGAAATTTTACATCAAAATCGAACTGAAATAAGCGGTTTCGAGGCAACATGTCATACTCAGGAAATATGTGGTTTTCGCGCGAAATATTAAATCCCCCAAGACTTAAGCCAATCACTTTGCGGAAAAGAAAGTAAACCACCTGCTAGCCAATCAAAACGTAGTTTGTATCGCCCTTTAACAGGTGGACTACAGTCAAAGATTTGATCATAAATTTAACATTATTTCTGCCTAAGTAACAGGTTCTGCAGTGATAAAAAAGTCTTTTGTAATCTCGCTGTCAGAAAGGTTCTTTGTTGGGCAGGCAAATTAATTCAAAGAATCAAACTTTGTTTTAGCTAAAACGTTTCTCCGGAGTGGAGGTGCTGGATCGCAAGTTTGCAAAGAAGATTTCCTCTGATATTTCTGGTGAGACTATTTCCCACTTCTTTTCTTCATCACAGTAGAAAAGCGCATTGTTTCCGCTGGGAAATAACTTCGTATTATTGACTTATTATTGGCAAAGAAGTGCGCAACACAGATTGAAAAGGCAGGGGACGAAAGGGAAACAACCTTCGCAATCCACAATCATTTCGATCTCAAAGAAACATCAATTGAACACATCAAGCAGTGAAAATGGATTTGAGTGGTGAAGCAAAAATAAGCCTGGAAATTACTTCCTACTCGCCGGTAGCCTCAGTGATAGCACTTTACTGCCTTATGACCATTGGGATAAATATTTTCGTCTGCTACTTCATTTACCGCAAAAGGAGTCTACGAACGTCCTGCACCGCACTAATCGTGGCAAACTTAGCCGCTGTGGATGTTTTGGTTTCAATCAAGGATTTGCCTCTCTTGATCTCTGTGAGCACAAGTGGAAGGTGGTACTTTGAAGAGCACTGGTGCCGGAGCTATGGACTCACAAATGTCATCTACATCATCGTTTCGATTTCAACGCTCGTGACAATCACAACCGAACAATATTTCCGAATGACCGAGGTACAGAAAGGCCCGGGAAGGTCTCCTCGTTCAATTCCTTTGGGTTATATCATCGCGCACACGACTCTCTCCTACTCGCTGTCTTTGTTATGGAGCAAGTACGTGTTTATCAGCAGAAAAGCCTTCTGCGAAGTTGATTGGCCACCTTCCGGGTTGAGTTTCACCCTGGTGACATCTTGCATTTTTCTCATCCCCGTCTCGCTGTTGATATACAATTTCTTTGGAAATGACGCCGAGGAGAAAATCTCCAGCGAAAAGGAGAAGTTGGCCAAGATGGAAAGCGGAGAAGAGGAAAGCGATGAAGACAAAGCCCACTGCCGTCTGCAGCTCGCCATCACAGTGTTCTTGCTCACTTGGTCACCGTACGTGGTCGAAAGTTTTTTCACGTACTCATCCGAAGTCCCAAACATCGTCGGAGTTGTGTGCGCTTTTATTCCAATCGTAACCACCACACTTATTCCCCTGTGGTACATTAAGTGGAAGAAGGAAGCAGATAGACTATACCCTGCTGTTTCGTACGTTCAGAATTGCTAAATCTTTCGCTTACTTCCACAAACAGTTTTCATTTTGCAAAATATTGTGGATCCAGCACTCCTGGAAAGTACTGGTCAAAAGCTTTCTTGTAAGTGGTCCTCTGGAGGATTTAAACGCAAGCATTATTGAAAGAACTACAAGCGCGGCTTGACTTGTTCAGATGGATAATTTTTGGCCAAGAAATGTTAATTATCCCTACTGCTAATTGTTACAGTGTAATAAATTTAAATTTTATATTTTCTCAACGACAAGACGGAATTATTTGTCTGCTCATGCAGGTTATTAAAATGTAAAAAATATAGAAACAAAGGAATTAATAGCGTTTAAGGGCAGGAGGCACAAAAGAGCGCGGAAAGAGTTAGTCAGAACGCAATGAATTTTCTTTCTAATTAAAAAGAATTCTATCGATCTTACTCTTATGTAAAATATATTTTACTTTTCGTCAAATAAATTGAATTTTCAAGATGATCACCATTGGTTCATCATTTCAAATGGGAAATATATTTAATTTATTGTATAAAATTGTCACCGCCAGAGATACGATAGGATATTGGTCAGGAGAAACTAAACGAGACTGTGCAGATAAAGCGTCATGTCGCTAACACAGGTGTCAAATAATATTTTTGGATATCCAATAGTTCAGTTTTAATTGACAACATAGCACAAGGAGAGAGTTGCCAATAGCTTAACGGGTCTTAATGATCTCATAATGTGTTCTTCACGCAAATAATATGATCAGTTTTGCCACAGTTGATCAAGACATCCTGTAGGAATTGGAGAATTGTACTCGGAAAAAGTAGGAATTAAGTAAGATTTTTTTTTGGCTTGGCATAATTTGTCTTAACGCCGAACATATTGTCAAGTACGTATTTGTTGCACGGCTTGGTTGTCCGTCGTTTCATAATTTGCCTCTCAGTTTGTAAATGAAAGAATACTGATTAAAATAACAGATTAATATTTTAGAATCCAAGGTAGCTCACTTTTTCTCGCTCACCCTCCCCCCGCCTGCCTCCCTCCCCGATCATATGCACGCCTGCTACGCAGGCTTAGTCCACGACTTACACTAATTAATCGGCTGGTATGTTTTTCTCCCATTTTTTCCTTTAATTAGAGTAGCGGGGGTCCTACAGAGCTTTCGGTAGTATTTGAGAGTACCGGATCTATCCTGAAAATCCTCGGACATAGACGTTCACGTCGTGGGGCCCAAGCGTGAAGCGAGCGCCGAAGGCGTGCGGAGCTTGCTTGGGAGGTTCGGGCGCATGCTCTCCTGGGAAGTGCTGCGATTGCACCCATGCTCTCAAACATTGTTTTCGACGTTCCTGGGATCGGAGAAGTAGTTTTCTATCCCTAGCTCTGGTCATTTCTTGAAATAATTTATGATAAGAAATCCTTTTTGTTAGCCATGTTTTAAACTATATCATTCGGTTGTGTGAGAGATAACGAAATGTTTTTCTGATTGCACGTTAGTGAAGAGCGAATACTGTAAATCTGGTGTGCTGGGACTTCATCAAGGTCCTCGTCAGTCTCAAAGGCTGAATCATCACACCAAAGTACTGGACATCATATAGCATAGCAAGCAACCGGAATTTTCGTCTGGCCTCCGGTCTCAACTGAAAACCCTGGTCTTACGGTGTCATCGGAGAGCAGGGAGTCGCAGTAGTCAGAGCACTCGCCTCAGCATCAATTCGTTTGCCCTCGGTTGGAAAAAATTCCCGGGCTCGTCGACCGGCATAGTGCTATTTCAATCAAAGCCTCGACCTTACGCGATGGGACCAAAATGTAGTATGGGTAGCTGTAAATATTTTGAAGGTCAGCCGTGTATTTCGCGTTTTTCATTGCAACAGGATAGGCTAAGGACGGTCCCTTTTACATGTAATACAAAGGTACTTTTTCCTAGTTTATGACCATGCCGGCGGAAAAAGAAGATCTTAGCATGGCTGTTCAAATCGAAAAAAGTAATTGTGAGTAGCCCAATCTCGTCCCCCAGGGTCTCTCCTCTTCACGTCCCAGGGAGCGAGAGAAGAGGAGAGGCCCTAGGAACGAGGTTGTGAGTAGCCATGAATTTTTCAGAGATAATTAAACAGCAATGTTCTAGAAAGCGTTAAAATGCAAAGCAATGTATGGCATTTTTAAGTATCCCTGCAACAAAAGTGGTTACCCCCAATTTTCGTTTTATATTTCAATAACCTTTGTAAGATCTTCTTTTCACGCATAGTCATAAGCCGCCCAAAGACAGCTTTGTATATCCTTTGTATCTAGTGTTATTAGAACATCCCGAGATGTGCAAAACGCATGCGCAGTAGTAAAAGGAGCCACCGTCCTTAAAATAACATAAACTTTCGTACGTCTTTCTGATCTATACAGCGGGTACACGCGAGTCTTCCTTTCTGGACCTTATAATTTCCATCATTCTAATCAAAGCTAATTCAGATAAGTCTTATTTCTGACCTTTTGTATTATGGATCTACCATCTCATTTTTGTCTTCCTTAGCAGGAGCTGTCCTTAGACATAGTAAATCACAAGTAACATTCAGGCAAGCGAGCGTCTTGGGGGGGGGGGGGGGGGGGTGGTGGAGGTCTGGAGGTCTGAAATCTAGACGTTCGGAAAAGCTATTTTCAGCATTCTCCACGAGATATTTCGTGAAAAAAATCAATCTCGATCAAGTGTAAAATGACAGGTAATTTTAGAGTATACAGCAATATTTCCGAGGTTTTGTTAAGTTGATACACATATCTCGGCCTCGGTACACCGAAAACAAGTATCGCTAACTAACCAAATTAATCTATATATTCCGTGTGTAAAAGATGTCTTCAGTTGAATTTCGTTCAAAAAAATCTTTTTCAAGCCTTCGTAAATTTCCAGTTAGTCTTGTACCGAACAAAAAAGCATTTTTTTAAATGCCCTAACTCAGACTAAACGTATTTATTAAGTCCCGCCACTTTCCCCAGTTTTGTTTCATATGATAAATAACCTCAGGTTCAGGCTATAATCTGTTCCACGATGAATAAGTAGCATCTCTAGGCCACTTTAAAATCATTCCTCACTCATTGTGGAATTTCACCGCCACAACTGATACTTCCCGCGGGTGAAGTAAGAAGAATGGCGAGGATCTTGTGAATGGCTGGAAATGTCTGAGGGTCACAGGCAGACAAAGCTGAATTTACCTTTGCAGGTCTTTCTTCAAACGGTATGTTTTCATAGTACAATTCCACTTTGCAATCTCTACTGAGAAATAGGTTGATTCGTAAAGGTGAATAACTTTTTGTAAAATTTTAGTATTTCAGTTTTGATCACGGGTCCGGCTATGCTCATTGCCATTGATAGCCTGTCTGCAAGCATCAAGCCTTGATGACATCGTCAGAATCTGGCCTAAATTTCTTGTTTTACATGGTCAACAAAAGAGAAAGAAAGAAAGAGCACATTCACTTTTTGGTAATTATTTGTAATCTGGTTAGAGCTGCACCCTGCATTAGAACGATGATGCTGGATATTGGCAGTACGTGATTTTATGATCTTGGTTCCCAAAGCCTGAGCAATTGTCTCTATCTGGAACCATAAACTCTCCCACAACTTGACAATCACAAGGAGAAAAATAGGGGGCTGTAAACGGGCTTTTGTCTTTGAATCGCTTTCCTTTTGTTTGCTGTTTCATCAAGCTCGAGCGAGTCAGTTGTGGAAAGTTGCAAAGGTAAACTAATCACAGTAACGTTTAAACTATCTACACTTAACACTTCAGAAAGTCACCCTAAAGACCGTATCTAGATATAGTCTTAGATCGTCCGGCGAAGTCCGGCTCATTCAACCGCCCAGAATCAAGACTCTGCGTACGCTGGGTGATCGTAGCTTTACCGTAGCCGCACCAGCGCTCTGGAACGATTTACCCAACGCAGTTCGCTGCGCACAAAGCGGTTCAATCTTTCAAGGACAGGTTGAAAACTAATTTATTTCGACAAGCCTTTGACCTTTATCAAAATTATAATTATCTATTAGGAATCATCTATAAATATTTTATTCATAGCTTATTTCCTTATGAATGAAGTTGATCATTGTATTTTAGCCATTGACCTTGTAATTCCATTGTAACATTAAATTATATTTATTAAGGCTATCTATATTGTAAAGTGCGCGAGAGCATCTGTTTATGATTCGCGCGCTATATAAGTAACAAATTATTATTATTATTATTATTATTATTATTATTATTATTAAAGTGAAAAAGTTAAAACGATCTCCATTTTTGTTTGGAGGGGGGGGTAGGGGGGGGGGGGGCAACTGTCCCCCTTGCCCCTCCGCGAGCTACGGCCTTGCGGACAATCGGGTCGGACAATCGCCGTGAATCGAGGCTAAATCGCTGGCCCTGAATTCTGCCATGTTGATGCTATTGCGATCGTGATTGCAAGTCTAGCAGCTATGATTTGGAAAGCAGACGGACTGTGTATTTCCAGTGGGATTTTTGGAGTTTTAGATCTCCTAAACAAGTTATTTGCCTCTAAAGTCCCAAAATTACTTCCTTTAATGTCTTTAATTGCCCTAATTTTAAACAGTCACTTTGTAAGAGGAAACCACTGTCAGTAATAGCCTGCCAGCCAGGTAACTGAATTCTGTGTTTATTTCACACAGTAATCATTAAATCGCAGGAAATTTTAATTGTTTTTTCCTTATGGTCAACTGCCAACTGCCTGCATCTTGGCCATTCCCATTTCCATTTTTTTATTCTTATTATTTTGTAGGACCTGGCTGTCTGTTTTTCATATTTACAGCGAGAGACTGGTGACGAAAGATACAGAACTCTTAACCAGACTTCCCTCTTCTTTCCTTCCCAATGGCCTTTGCGGGTCGTAGTAAATATCTCTTCACTTCCGATTTTCTTTCTCTGCAGTAAAATTTCTTCGAAAACGTGCTGTGAATGGCGAATTTTGACGCTATTTTTGATGAAAATCTTCAAGAAGACGAGCGAGGTTCGCGTGCTTCTGACGAACATGTTCGAGTGACCCCAGAACCGGTGGTCATACGCGGTGTTGGACACATGACTGTGTGAGTTGTGTTTACGATTTTTAAAAGCTCTCTCATCCGAATAGCTCACATTGGCGGCTCTTTTACAAGTCGCTTTCGTTGTTGCCAACTAATCGCTTTGTATATGAGAACTTCAGGAATTGATCGCCTTTTCTTGTTGCTTTTTTGTGGCTTGTAGGTTCGGTCTAAATAGCAAATTTGATGTAGAATTTCAGCAAGGCTTGAGCGCTAAGGTAAGCGTGTTACTTCATAGCGAACACACGAGGAAATCGTGTGGTCGATCGTTTTGTAAGGGACTGTACTTGTCTGTGTGGTTTATTTTGCTTTTCAATGTATTTCCCGTCTTTATTTACAAAAGATTTAGGGTTCAAGGACTGCGGGCAAATTTTTTCTTGAGGAAAAGTATTAAATTATAGAACAATAATTCTTTCTATTATGATATGTTTCAGTTTTTCTTTGTTTATATATATCAACGTTATCCTTGTATGAAGTCGTGATCTTTCATTGTTCACTGACCACCTCTCCGTCCTAAAAAAACAGGACTTTTTTCATAATATCTGCCTTGTTTTGACTTTCTATTTATAATTTCATGCGAAAACCACGAGCTAACTTAGCTTAGGAACGTTTTTTTATGATGAATATTCGTTAATTTTAATTTCGCTTAATTCCTTTGATAAAGTAACCACCAGCAGTCACACAATTTTGTAAACAACTCTCTTAGCTTGGGGAACTATTGTAAGCTATTGAGTTCTGTAATTAAAGAGGATGTGCCATAGAGATTTGGTGTCATTTCAAAAACCCCACAACGTGAACCTAAAAATATTACAAATGATCTGGACAGTTTTGCTATAAATAACCATCCCAGGGTACTAAAACTGTCCTGATTGTCTTTGGCCATAGATGGACTGGATTGGCATGGATTACTTCTTGAAAAATGTTAGGCTACCTTTTTCAAGTTCTTGCATTTTCATCATCTCCAAAATGCGCTTGAACAGATCATGAGTTGTACCTTTCAAAAATTCAAGTGATTTCTTTCTTTGGGTGTTTTATAATTGAAGGGCTTGGTGGAAAACTATGCTAAGTGGAAAATTTGCTTGAAATTTTTTTTTTTGTCAAAAGTGCCTGAATTTTTGCATGTGGCCTTCAAATTAATGGGAAAACATTGCTCTGTATTTTTTTCGTTAATTTAATGGGACACAGTCATGTGCAGAGCACCCCATCATGCCACTCAGTGATTTTAAAATTTTAAGTTTAGCCTGTAATTTTCAAAGTTGTCGTGGAGATCAGTCTAGGGCTTATATCTTTCATGTTATCCATCCTTGTATAGTCTCCTGAAGTAAAAAAGGGCAAATAAATCCCTGTCTCACTTCCCCTTTAAAGATAATGACATCTTGAGAATGATGTATTATTCAGTAACGACACAGGCAAACTTGGAAAAAGAAATTCCAAGTGCTCTTATCAGAAGTCGAACCTAAGACCCTTCGATTACTAGTTCGGATGCTCTACCACTGAGCTACAGGAGACTCGTGGGAGCTAAGGCCATTAAACTAGGTTCATGGAACAAACATCCTGCATACTGCTAGGATTGGAATGTCAATGAGTGGCATATGCACAATGAAAGGAGATGTGATGTAATATTTTAAGTCAGCTGGTGAACAATTGAGAATGATGTATTATTCAGTAATGACACAAGCAAACTCGGAAAAAGAAATTCCGAGTGCTCCTATCAGGAGTCGTTCATCTTCATGCCAAAAGTACTTTATCTCTTCTTAGAATTTTGTCGAAAAAGTTGAAAGTTATATTTTAACGCATTCTGCCTTGAGTTGTCACTATCCATAGAAAATGGAGGCATAATCTGTTTTGTCAGTTAGGCTTGAGAACGCCTATTACACAAGAAAATAGTGAACTAAATTGTTTTGCCAATCAGAAAATGGAAAAGAATACCCATGTTTACAAGGAAAGGGATCGTACAACAGAGAGAGGAAGGAGATTGTAGTTCTTTCACGCATTTTTATGGCTGTATTATTAACTATCACAATCTCCAGCATTGAAACATTGTCTATTGATCTACTCGACACTACATCATCAGTGGCTTATTGCATAGTACTAAAAATAGGTACACATATTTGTGTACATGTGGGTAGTGCTGTGCACGAGCTGCAGACCTGTTTGTTTACGGACACTCACTCACTCACTCACTCTTACATGCCTGACGACATAGTGGGTAGAGCACCAGCTATACAGTGCACTACCCACAAAAACAAACCACATTTTTTCACACATCATTCATGAAACTACATGTGAGTCCTGGTGACATCATACCTTGTTCACCAATGCTTCGGCATGTTTCTGATACCATTCTTGTTGTATCAACTGATAAAGAGCAGTTGTAGATTTATGAAAAATGTTGATGCAGTGAGAGGTGTTTTTAACAGTACAACCTGTTAAAAACACCTCTAATTTTACCTTTAAGTGGTTATAACTCAAGAATGAGCTTGGTGACCCCATTATTTATTATGGAACTGTAATCAGCATGTTCAGATACAACTTTTTGCAAAGTTTAAAAAACAAGTTAAAGGGGTTCAGAGCCACCTTAAATTTGTGAAAATTAAAGATGGCTCTGGACCCCTTTTTACAATGTCTTTCTTTATTCTTTACAGCAAACATACTAGTCTCTTTGTTGCTAAAAAGTTATTCTCCTGTCCTGTGCACAGGTAGCCCCTGAAGAGTACAAAGCGACTGTCACAAGAGTTAACAGAGTGCTCAGTAAAACGATGCCAGTTAATGTGCGCTGGTTACTCTGTGGCTGTCTCTGTTGTTGTTGCACTCTTGGCATGTCTATGTGGCCTGTTGTTTGTCTCAATAAGAGGGTGAGTAGAGCTCTTGGTTGTCCTATAGAACACCTTGCAAAATCTTGTGGTCTCTAGTTCAACTGGGGTGCTTACCATTTACGCAAACCACCCGGATATGTACATAATGACAGTGGAAAGTATGAACAATAACAGTAGCCATCTTACTTTGAGTTTAGCTTGTTTTTAATTTTTTCTCTGATTTGACTCAATGTTTTGTGTGCCTAATAGCCTTAGCCTTTGAACAGGCTCCTTAGTGGGTTATTAATATTTTTTCTCTTTTCACAGACAAGACATTCAATTAACAAGGTATTAGATGCTGAAAACTGCCACCTATATCATAAGGTACAGGCAAAGTATTCATAACACATTTTTATTTGGACAGCGAATTATATTAAAAAAGTACAGACAATAAAGTTTTATTTTTCATTCACAGCTTGGGCTACATTGGCGCTTAAACAAACAGCGATGCAATTCCAGTAACATGATGGAATATGTAAGTACAAATATTACTTGACTGGTCATTAACTACTTTGAACAAGGAAAGGTCTTACTAGTAGTTGCTTTACAAGAGTTTAACATTCCATGTAATATCAGGTGGGCTTGTTGTTCAAGTTAATTTTTTAACCCTTAACTTGTACCACAAATTTGTCTTGCTGTTCAACTCGATGAGTCATGTTGCATGACAAATCTATGGATCCACACTATGAAAGGCTTTAGGTGCCAGTCATTTCATTCTGGACACTATGTTGTCAACACTGGATAGTCATCCATGGAGCACTGTTAATAGATTTACAAGTCAAGAAAGAAATCTCTTTGCTTAGGGGCCTGTTTCTAGAATGTCCCGATAACTTATGATTCTTTTAAGACACAAGTTCAAGTCTTGTTTTAAGAGATGCAACTTTTGTCTCTCCATAAGAGAGTTGCGTTTCTTGAGACATGAATCCTTTCTCCTGAGAAATGGGATGAGACTGGTAGCTTACCTTTGAGTGGTACAGTGTACTGTTCGAGACGTTATATTTCATAAAAAGTGTTAGTCATTGTGGATAATTTACTATGATAGCTTAGTTGATTGTTTTTCTCACAATTTAATGACAGTGCCTAATTTTGTTACTATGCATATACGTTCTGCGGACCTCAAGATACTCGGGTTTCCTATGGGTGGTGCCTGCTAATACGGGAATATTTTTGGGCGGTTTAAAACTACAGTATACGGAGAAAGCAGAACTTAGCAAGTACTCTTGGTATCCAAAAAGAAAATCCGGTGGTAACCATGCATTTTAAAGAGATAATAAAGCTTCAATTTGGAAAAAAAACGCTGTGCACTGCTTTGTATTTTACTGCTTTCTAGAATAATTGTTGCTTAATTATCTCTTAAATATGCCCCACTACCCCCAGTTTTCTCTCTGGATTCCAGTAGCCCATAATAAGATCTGCTTTCCCGCATAGTCATTAACTGTGCAAAATACTTCTGTATTAGGAAGTACTGTCCTAATAGCTGCTTTTTTAAAGTTGTTTGTTGTTATTCTTTTCTTTAGGTTTTAATTGTAGAGTTCTTGCCCAAGGAACAAATTTTACGCCCTGACTGATATCTGGATGCTTCATTACTGTGTATAGAAAATGTATTATTGTATAGTTCTTAAGATAATTTGTATTGAAAATTAGAAAACACTTCTGTAAGATACACGGTTGTAAAATGCAAATTTAAGATAATAGTATTGAACTCCTGCATGCTTTGTTATGAGTGATTTCAGGTCTTTTTTGCAAGCCTGATGTCACTGTCACTGATGTGGATGAATACCACCAGTATGTGAATTTTAAATGACTTTATTTTTATACCAAAACAAATTAGCCATAGGGGTCTTTACTGATGATTCCAGACGTCCTTTGAAGTTGCTTGAAATTCAGTCCACTTTACGTCACTGCTGTTGCTTTCATTCCACAGTTTTCAAAAATTCTCATGTGATCACCATATCTTTGAGCATGTCACTGCGAAAGTTGAGATTACAGTGATCAGTCATAATTTCATCTCACAGTTGCATCTTGTCAAGCGTCAGTACTACCTTCCAGTTTGAGATGATGGCTTCTGTGGATAACATTCCTTTTTTGCCCTGTTCTAGTAACACAATCACCAGTGCGTGAATTTGGTTGAGGTTTAGATAATTTCAAAGGATATCTAGCGGCCAGATTCACAAAGCCCAGCTGAGATAAAATATATCTTGATCAGGAAGTTCTGGTATAAAAGGTGCCTGGCCTGGCCATTCTCGCCTTCAGTTGTCAATCAACCATCAGCATAAACAACTGACAAACAACACTTTTTTTTCTTCAGCTTTTATTGATAAAATCAGCCTAGTTTTCAGAATAACCTTTGTTAAACATATCAGAACTTGATATCTTATATTGCTGTAGTGATATTAAAATATTTTGAGGCATATTTTTCAGAGGACTTTTGAGTCAACAACTTGCCATGACTGAACAGCGTCTAAATTTGCATCTCACGCCCACAAAAGTGTGAAATGAAGGAGAAGCGTGCCCTTTTATAGCGGAACTTCTTGTTTCAGTATCGTGCAATAGTCTATTGTTACTCCAACAATAGGCCATTGTAAGAAACAATATTAAGAGACTGTACATTTTAACTAAGGAAGGCTTAGTGTGAATGTGGCCCCAGGATTAGAAGAAGGTTGTGAACAGTTTCCTAGTTTCCTCAAAATAGTATTGGCAAGGGGTAGCAATGAACTAAAGAACTATACTACAGACTGTTTGTTGAAAACAAGACTGGATTAGAAGTTGGTCTCGTATCTGCTACTACTCACTTAATGGCTATTAAAAGAAACCAGATAAAGCTTGCAGTCCAATATTCCTAGTGATACAGAAACACACAAGATTTCATGATGCAAGTTGTAACAATTTCTGTTAAGGTTAAATTAAAATTACATTTTATAAAGGATACTAAAAGTTATGCTGCATTGAGAATATTTTCATGTTACTGTTTGGCCATAATGCTCACAATCATGTAAAGAATACCAGAATAGGGTTACTTCAAAACCCTCTAGTTTTCCTTCACTTTAATGGAGTTCGACAATAGAGGGAGCGTGAAGGAATGGCCATGCTCATCCCCACCTACCTGCCCTTAGTAATTTTGTATTCCCCAAATTTCACTATAATTTCTCCAATTTGTACGTGAACTGTTGGTTTTTTTCCAGACAAAATTAATAACAAAAGTGGTTAAACATAACTTGAAAATATTTTTCCACTGGGTGTGAGTATGTTTGAGGCTCAGTTGTTGTCATATAAAAGATTCTTTAGTTATATTTTGCTCGATTTTAGTTCATGTTATTTCCAGTATTTTTGGTTTTTCAATCAAGATATGTAAAGTGCCATCAATATGACTAAAAAATTATTGCATGCTTTTTTTTCATGTACAAATCACAGTCAATTGAGGCTCAAAATAGTAAATAATACTCTATTTATTTATATATTTTGTTTTGCTGAAGTAGTAATGTTTCATTTCATTTCACCATAAACTGATAAGGGGTTGAAACACGTAACGTGTGCTCACAGCGTACGAATATTCATTTTTTCCAAATACCAGATTTCAAGACCTGCAAGCGAAGGTTACATGTTTCAAAGCGAGGGATACGCTTTTCAACCCCTTATGATTTTTTGGTACATTCCACTGTAGTTTTGAATTTTTCAAAATTCTGTCAGATGTGAAGTGACTCCAGACCACTGTTCTCCTTTAATAAAACTTAAGAATTTTTTTTCTAAGACAAATTTTAGAATGGCTAACCCGATTCCTGGTTAGGTATTGTTTTAGTCACACCTGACAAAGATTTTTACTATAATCTTTTCTTCTCAGTTTTGCTATGTTAAACCTGGTTCTTTTCTGTAAGAATCAGAATCAGTTTTAAAATAGTAGCTTTTGTACAACTTACAAACTTCATCGCTTTATTTTATGTCTTCTCTTTTTTACCCAGTATGATAATTGAATTCTTAAGTAAAGAGAGAGAGGAATGATCACTGGACAAAAATAAATAAGGAATTAACTTTTTCACTCATAAATTAAATCTTGATTGTGTTTATCTTTACTGTACAACTTTGTTACGAGAAAGCTCTACCATTGTTTTTATTTCAGTTCATATTTCCCTTCGCACGTGCAGGCATGTGTTAATCGGTGCAGGCACCAGTAATGGAAAAATGCATTAAGTTATTTTAAATTAGATTCAATTTATTTCTAAACTGGTAAGGTTTTGATATTAATTTATGGCTTGTGGTTATGACTTGGTTGTTGCGTTGGTTTTAATAAAGTGGTCAGAAAATAATTTTTCTTGTTAATTTTTGTTTCTTTATTGACTTCTTGTTAAATGGCCTTCACAGTAATAACTTGTTTTAACATTTGACAAGAAATGCAAAAAAACAAAAACCCCAGGCAATGAAAATGACTTTGAAAACATCGAAATTTTCTCCGGAGTTAATTTTGTTGCCTCTTACATGATGTGTAGAGTTACAGCATCAACTTTCACGTTATCATTCACTCAACTGACATTTGTTAAGTTTTGAGACCGTTTGAAAGGGTCTTGCCACGGTGCAGTAGGACATTTTGCTGTCCAATTTTTACCAATGTTTTCGGGCTAAATTTTATTTCTCCCAAAAATGTGCAATAGTTTTCGGTCACTTTTATAATCAATTGGACACGGAAATTGGAAGAAGCTAGGCGAAGTAAACTTAATTAGCGAATTTAGTTGAGCACAGGAAAGTTGAGACTCGCTACACAAATAATAATAATAATAATAATAATAATAATAATAATAATAATAATAATAATAATAATAATAATAATAATAATAATAATAATAATAATAAATTTTTAAGGAACTCACATTCATGATTTTTAGAGATTATTAGTCACTAAGTTTTATTTGTTTATTTAGCTTTTATTATATATTTTGTACAAAGTCTAGAGAGATTCGCTATTCCTACTTGAGTTTGGGCCATGTTTAACGCCCCAGTCTATGTATAATTAATCTTATGGCATACATAAGTTTTTACAACTGTCATAATAATAGTTATCATCATCATCATCACTATTATTTTTAGAACTTCAGTGTATATGATTTTTCTAAGTGAACATTTGGATAATTATTTAGAGGTTTGATTAGAAGTTAGTGACTAAGTTGTTACGGTTTTAGTCTTCGCGAGGTTGGCTACGGTTGGCCGCCCAACCATCTTTTGCTTAGGTTCTGAGCATCCAGAAGTTTACACTGCCTTTTATAAGAACTTTATAATAACAACAGAAAAGCAAGTAAACACACCAACGGCTTCAACAACAAAGAAGCAGGCTGGGATTTGCACACGAAATCAAACGTCCAGTTTCTTCTTGACTGTTTTGGACATCATACTGCATTTTCACATTCAGCAAATTCTCGCCAGTAAGAAATCACAAGTATACATGTATGTATCGGTAAAAACTATGTGACCGTGAAAAGTCTGGAAACGAAAATAATTTCCCGCGAAATCGGCGAAATCGTTGTTTCAAAATGGCGGACGAAGCTCGTTCTCCTGCGAAAAAGCGAATAAAGACAGATAAAACAGGCCTAGATCAGAAGGAAGAGTCTGACACACAACAGCAATCGGTGAAATCAAAAGGTAAGATTAACAAGCTAACCAGTATTCGCGTGAATCAGCCGCCAAGAAGCAATAATTCTTGCATAAATTATTGTCTAAATGTTTGGATGGTACGGTGTGCTCCTGGAAGACCTTGGATTGGCGTTAATTTCTCTTGTAAAAGGCGAACGTTAAGATCTGCGGTGGCGATCTGCTTTATTGACCAAGCATCTCCAAAAGCCTAACTTTACGATGTTGCCTTTTTGCAGCCAAAGATAATTACGGTGACAAAGCTGTAAAGGAGAAACTGGCAGAAACTTTCAAAGTCGATCTTCCTCAAGACTTTTTCGACTTTTGGGAATTTTGCAAGAAGCTAAATGATCGAAATCCTTGTGGTAAGTAGATCTGAATTGTGTGTTGCATTTTCACTTATTGTTTTAATTATTGTTTTTTGAAATATTATTATTTGATGTGAGTTGTTTGTCAGCAGTGCATTAATCAATCAATGTAAATTCATCACCACCCCCCATCCTCGACCAAATAAAAGAGGGTGGGGGTAGGTGGGGTCATTTGGCATATTAGTCAAAGCTGAGCAATACTCTTCTCAGTCCTCAGCTGGGTGAATGTTTTATTGCCCTATGTCACTGATTGCTTCTGTTCTGCTGTGTTCCAAGGTTCTAGAAAGTGTTCTTCCAGACGGAACACAGAGGAAGTGAAATCTCATTCAAGTGCTTGGCTACTTGTGGTCAAGAACTGGAACAGATGATTTACATTGACTGGTTCGTAAGACAAATGAGCATTTTGAGGTTAGAGCTGAAAGAAGTAACACTTGCTGTATTTTTTTTATTTTGATTTCGCCTTTAGAGGCCTTGAATGAATCCCTTGGCTTAAAGTTAGTTGGACCATATGACATTTTATCAGGAAGTTTTGATGATGTCAGTGAGTCAGATATCACCTCATATCACCTGCATTGGAGATATTTCTATGATCCTCCAGAGTTCCTAACGGTCATAAAAGGAGATGACAAGACAGGAAACCACTTGGGATACTACAGGTAAATTCAAATTATCTTCAAGTCATCTTGCTGTACTGCAATTTAAAAGCATGTCCATGTGTGTACTGTTGATGAATCAAGAAAATAAAACAGTTGCCCAGTGAGCCTGCTATGTGGCTGATAATTCAATACTCCATATTCTTTATCATAAAGGGTCCTGCAACAGACTTTGTACATAGCTGAATGAAATACTATGTCAGCAGGCATATCACCTTCTACAGTTGTTTGAGAGATTGCACACCAATTTCTCATAATTTCTAGGTGGCCAGCCCACATGGTCTACAGTACTGGCCAAACGAATAACAGCATTACATACTCATATCATGTGTGTAAATTTGCCATATTGCATGCATTTTATGTGCCTGTAGGTGCTGCTATTCCTTTTGCCAGTACTGTATGTTAATTTAACTTAGGAAGTATTACTGCTTCCCCTGTTAGGTTTTCCTAAAGATTCCCCAGAACCCATTTATATACTTGCAGTGAGATTTCAGTGAGCCAACCCTTGCCTCTTTTTTTGCCAGAAAAGTTTTGGCCCAGCAGGCCAAAATTGTTAAAGTTCTGATACATTTTCTATTTGGGCTTACAATTTTTTCACTGGATCCTACCTCTAACAAAGGTTTGCATCTGCCGCTGACTTGGATGAAGAAAAACAACAATGATTAGGTTTCTTGTCTTGGGAAATACCCAGAAACCAGGACCGAACCACTGATTGTTAGACCAAAAGTTTGACTGGCTAATATGCTTTCACAACTCCCTTGAGGAGTCATTGGTGGCTGGGAATAACCAGAGTCCTACATGTATACTGTTAGTTGAAAGGATTAAAAAAATTTGTATTTTACAGGGATGACCCCAAAAGTCCTCCAGTATTTGTGGCATCTAACCAGGCTGAGAAGAGTTGTGAATTGACAGTGCTTGGGGAAAACCTCTTTGCTGCAGTCAAGTAAGGAATTTAAAAAGGTTGTCAAAGGCTTCGAAACTTGTAAAACCATCAAACTGACTCATAAAAATACCAAGCTATATTACACAACCTTCTGTTGGATGAATTGTTTATTGTATGTAGGATGTGCCATCCTTCATTTTTGGCTTTGCATAGTATTTGTTCTATGTGGTCTGTAATGTTGTCTCATATGTACACTCATTTTGGTTCATCTGCTGGCATTCTAAAATCCTGTTATGCAAAATATCTATAATTCCTTAAATTTGATCACAGATCTACAGTGAACCCCCCAAGTGACTAATATCATATCCATCATCATCATCATCATCATCATCATCCATCATCATCATCATCATCATTGTCGTTATTGTCATCATGGGAACATGACCCACCATAATAGTGTGATCTGGCTAATTCCAAGTACTCCAAGTCCTGTTCAACTCTAGCCAGCCTAGTATCTTGTTCCACAGTCCCTCCACCATATGTGGAACCTCCTTCAATCCATCTTCAGAATCGTTGGTAATTTGTGTGGGGGGGCTGCTGGTCCAAGCTCAGACCAAAATGGTCTTATCTATTTATTTTACTTCCTTCCTTTACTTACATTGCCACTTGTACAAACATACTAAACTTTAAAATACATGTAGTGGTAAGGAGGCTTGCTTTAACTTGTTTGTACACACATATATCTGTCACCAGTACTGAGTTGATAGTTGTTTATTGTCATCCATTAATTTTTCCTTCTGCTAAGGTTTTTGTTTTCAAAATGTAACATAACAATCATTTTTGTTTAATTTTAGCAAATTTCTTGGTGATTTCATGAAGACATCAAGTGGCAAATCTAAACAGAAAGCTTTGAAGACTCTTCAAACTTTCCTTGTTTCTAATGCAAAGGAGTTGAAATACAGTCTTGACACAGGAACACCAGCCATCAAGGCCAGAAACAAGAAGGTTGTGAGCAAGACATTTCACAAAGCTGGAATTGTTGTTCCGGTGGATGCGAATGATGTTGGATACCGCCCTCTTACAGTTACTGACAGTGAGTGAAAAATGGAACTTAGCTTGCCTTATTGCATATAATTTAAGGGTAGCCTGCAAAACAGATGTTATTTTTTTTTTGCATTTTTCAGGCAAGTGGAGGCAAGTGCGAGATGATGACACAGTGAAAGTCATGCATGATAGGAGGGGCACAAAAAAAAAGACACCCACTGCATGTCGCTTGCGCTCCGCACTCACCTTGCCCTTGCCTCTGCTCAGCTGAAAAACATAAAGTGCCAGTTCTGCAGGTTATTTAAGGGTGGATACTGGGCTACCTGGGGGAGGGGGATACTCCTCAGAATTTTTGGCGTGGGGGGGGGGGGGTGGGGGTGTCACCTGATCCTCCAAACTCTGACCCTATTTTAGACCAAAATATGTAGCTTTTCCACTAATTTCAGATCAAATTATATCACTATAATGGAGGAAATGGAAGCCATATAATTTGATCTGAAATTTCCTGAAAGCTACATGTATCGTTGAGTTCTGTCTCCAGGAAAATAACTATATGAGTTTATTTTAAAGAGGTCGCACTTCCCCAAGATTCCCTTAAGATTCCTCATGCCTATTTTTTTTTTCGCTCCAAAATGATACTGTAGGTGAACTGAAGAAAATCCTGAAGCAGATTACAGAAGGGAAAAATGAAAAAGTTAAGGAGCAAGCATCAGAAGATCTTCAGGAAATCATGACACTGATTCAGTTTGCTAATGATGAGTGTGACTATGGGATGGGGCTTGAATTAGGCCTGGATCTGTTCTGTTTTGGAAGCGAGCGATTCCATAATGCCATCTTACAACTGATGCCGCTCGCTTACAGGCTGCTTGGTAGGGACCTCTTTGCAGAGATAGTAGAGATTCATGTGAATAACCGAACTAGAGCACAGCTTGCCCAGCTGCCATCTTAAGTGTGTGATAAGGACAGACATTTGACTAGTCTCCTTTGTTATTGTTCTTGGCTTCGTTTTGCACTTGAGAGGATGGAGGGTGTGATGTACCACCCCCTCCCCCAGGTAGGGTACTCCCATATATAAGCTATATGGGTATGTGCCGCTTTGAAGGGTGTGGTTTTCAAGCAGTTTAGTCTGGGGACTGTAGAGGGTATAGAAATCTGAGGGTTTTGGGCTAGAATAGGGTATCATTTTCCAGGAAACTGATCAATTGCTTGAAGAATTTGGTCTACACTAGGTTTCCTGGGAATTGATGACTTACAAAGCGTGTTTTGGTTGTTGTTATACACATAGATTTTTTTTGGCTAGACTGTTATAGTGACCGAGTTTCTGGAAAATAGCGAGTCTGGCATAGGGTAGGGAATTTTGGTCTTAAGTCTATTATAGGGTTACAAAATGTAGCTGAACTTGGTCTGGCTTAGGGTAAGGGTTTCACAGTCCCAGTGGACACCTCCCCACCCATCAATTCTTAGAGTACCCCCCCTACAGTGTTGCCCCCAAAGGTCTGCATAGTAGGTCATGAACTGAAGGACTTTAAGCTGTCAGCCTTTTTTCTCAGATCCTGAACTTGAGCAGAAGTGTAAAAATCATGTAAATTGACACTGCTCACTCAATCTAATGTAGCCGACGCTTGTACTCAGTTAAAATTATTAAGAGAAGAAAGAGACTGCACGCTGCTGTCTATGGAGTAACGAACGATCTGTTTCTGTTTCATGGTAACAGGGTATTGCAAATACTGTGTAATGCTAGTTAACGGTGTTTTCACAGTGCGACGCGCCTTACCGTGGCCTTGTTGGGTGGCCACGGTAAGGCGCGTCGCACTGTAAAGACATTTTTTTTGCGGCTCAAGTTAACAGAAACACCAGTGTTTTTGGATTGCTTTCCATTTAAGGTTACATCAGTATATATGAGTTGAAAATTTAGTGATGAAGAACAAATGGATGATCAGGGCGGTATTTTCCAGTTCTTTCCTGCCATACTTTGGCACTTTCCAACTGATGTTCCCTCAACGAGTTAACAAGTGTAAGGCTCCAGCAGAAAGGAACTTTCAAAGCTTTATTCGAAAATCGTGCGTTTGTGCACAAAAAATAGCACATAATAGTTAACAGAAATATCAACGCATACAAACACAAAGTTTACCTCGTATGGTCATGCGAAGCTGTACTGATCTTTCTAACTTGGGAGTCGGTTGGTCTCCCAAACAGTTGAAAAAGCAGAGTTCCATTAGAGATTCAAACCATTTTAACTCTATACTCTTTGTAATAAAGCATCAGCGGAATCAAGAGGTTAAGGAAGTTTTAGTTAATCTATCTCACCAGTGATTGCACGTAGTCACTTACGTTTTGTGCCAAAATCTCTGAACTGACTGATAAGATATTTGAACATACTCTCCAAAGTCTTATTTCTAAAAAGTTTATACAGACGTGTGCCACTCATGATCGTGATTTTCTGGAAAAAATGTAGACCAACCTGCCCGACATCCATTGCGTTTTCCCGCGACTTAGATGAAATCAATAGAGAGTCGTTTTCGTCAAACGGCAAACGTGAGGTTCGCGATATGTTTTCGTGAAAAAACATACATAGATGAGAATGGTACAAGCAAAACTACTCAATTTTACTGAGAAACTGAAAGCAATGAGCGGCAAATGAAAGATAAACATGGTCACGTGGCCATTTCTGCCGTTTGACGCAGTTGTCGTGAACGTACATGTAACTTTAAATCTCTCCAATAATAGACTGCAAGCAGTCCCTTTCTGGTCAGTCGAGAGGATGCGCTCACAGCGCAGAGAGACTGGAGCGAGGAGAAATAAACGAGAAGAGACTGGGGGAGAAGCCCCCTCCGCTCGCTCTGCTATTTCGCGCGACCTCTCGACTATCCAGAAAGGGACTGCTTGCAGTCTACTCCAATAACGCACATTTTCATTATGTCACGGTAAAAACTCGTTACCAATCGTTTGTGTTTTTGTTGCCCACACGGACGCATTTTCAAAAGTGGCTACACTTAATTAGATGAAAGATCCTCGCAGTTAGTACGTAACTTAAGCAGTTGCAAGAAGAAAGCCTGAAAACAAAAATCGGGCTTGAACGGGCCATTTTCGAAGCGTGTTATGTATGGATGAAAAACGAAAACACGTTTTCAAAAAGTTTGTGCTTTCGCGCTGTCCCCACGGGTGTGCTTTCAAAAGCTGCCGTTTTTAAAAGATTGCTGCAGCCTGTTTCCGAATTTTTGCTTTTTTGAAGCGTTTTCGTGTGAACGAAACATGAATAGTCTGAAAACGGGAAAAGAACTTCATTTTGCGTTTTCAAACGAAAATGCATCTGTGTGGGGGCCCATTTACACCTCAGTGACTTTTTTTTTTTCCAAAAATGACAATTTAGAGTAACCGATGTCGTCTTTTGGCCATTATCTTGGCAAATTGCAGCAAAATAATCAAAAGCATCATTTTCGACATGGCCGGAAATGTCATTTTCTGTTAAATTGAGGCAATTAGTCCGATCTTTGTTTGGACATCAGTGTACCTAGGCGCAATTCGTTCTCACGGCTATCGACTTTTATCCCTCCTCGAGTGGTTTACGGCAAAAAGATCATCCTCAGACGGTAAAAGATCGCTTGACAAGTGGTAGGAGTGAGTTGGTTTGACGCCTACTCTATTCCCTTATGCTGACTATTAGAAGATGTGTTCAAATCAGCATTTCACGATAGACAGGAAACCCTGGTGGTCTTCAACAAAAAGTTTTAATTTTATTTCATTTCATTTAATATTTTAACAGGAACATCCAGTTTACTAGAGTGCTAATTTAAATGAAGTCCTGTATGGCAGTACTAAATGAAAACAAAATTGCAATACACAAAAGAAGAATACAGAATATACAGATTTATCACTTCTCTCAGTTAGTAAGCGCAATGTGATTGGTCAATTTTGCTGGCTGTATTTCACTGTACGGCCCACTAAATTTAAAAGTTTCCTTTCCCCGCGAGCCCGATTAGCCTCATAGATATAATAAATATCTTACTAATTTCGTTTTCTTGGTTCGTACTGTAAGTTACGGATGCTCGTTTTTTTCCCGTTGATTTACGCGCTTGGGCCGCGTAAATCAACGGGAAAAAACTCGGTCCGTGACTTACTGTACGGACCGAGAAAACGAGGTTAGTAAGAGGTATATAGAACTAACTTTTATAGTGCTTGAAATAGCGTCTTGCCTATTCATGACCATTCATTTACTATTCAGTTATTCTCGTTGGAAGCAAATTAAATACACGAGCGCCACTTATGCGAAAACTACTGGGAAAACCAAGCTATATGTTTACGCCTTGTTTTAGCACGTGAAACTTCTGGTTGAAAGATGGTGACTATTTTCAGACGTATCAGTTCTGAGCGCTGTTAAGTGTTTTCGACGTTTACGAGGTTTTCTCGATTGAAGCGCAGCAGTGAGGGACTGGGGCAGAGGCTCACTATTGAGACCTCACGGTTTACAAAGGATCACAAAAGGTGAAGAGATTTGTTAAGTAGACAGTTATTAATTGCTATTGTCATTGACAGTTGGGTCGAGTTACTTAGTATGGCCCGCCGCGAAAGGCTTAAAGTGGCGTCGATGAGACTCCTACAAGACGGTGTGTTGGTGGAGATAAAAGTTCAAAGCTTGATAAACACACGCTAGACAAAACAGAACCAAAACTTCTTAGGCTCATAGCGAGTTTAAACAAGTCACCATTTATTTAACTTACAGCGGAAAAAATTAATTCCTTAGGTATATATAACGTATAAGTCGGTTATATGTTGTTCAAATTGAATAGAGCTTTAGCTCATGTATGAGATAATCCGTTCCAGAAAATAATCGGAAAGAGTGATGATTTCTTCAAGCATGTTAAAGCGAATATTTAAAATGGGGGAAAAAAGACCAATCTTGTTGGTTTAGGTTCACGCGCTAAGCGATATACTTGCTTCACCCAGAGGGGGAGGGGAGGGGTGTGGGATGTTGCACCTGGCCATGTTAAAAGTCGCACGACAGAGCTTAAACCGGTCTCTGTGGCATGGGGCATTTAAGAATATTACTACCCCCCCCCCCCCTCCCCTTGGAGGGGATGCTATGTGCTACTCCATCGCGGGCTGACGCTCAACAGCATATCGTCGGTTTATTCACCAGGGTGAACAGAGACTATAAGGAAGCAAACCAATAGGGAGGCCGTAAAGTCGGAACCACTGGCCCTTCGATCTTTCGACCGAAAGTCCGATGATCATTTAAGTCCGTCCGACTCACTAACATTTAGACCTATATTAAAAACGTTCAGGTAACTTTAACCCCACTTTCATATTTGGTCTCTGAAACCATACCCTAATTCAATCCCACCCAAGTCTACTTTCTCTTCGTTCAATAGATCTGAAGGCTGCAGTTGTGACGTCTCTTTAGACAAAGCAAACAGCCTCTCTCAATGCAGATGTATTATCCGATAACAGGGCACCAGTTGGCCGGTAGGGAAAGTTAGCAAAATGTTCAGGTGTTTTGGACGCCATGAAGTAGCTAGTAATGCATCACTCTATAGTGGGTAATGAGCTTGTCGTGAACTTCGAAGGCGCACGTCTCCCCCCCCCCCCCCTAAACTGCACACGCATCCCCTCCCCACCCCAGCTTTGTCTAATGAACAGCATCAAGGAGACATTCTTTCTTTTGTCAAATGATACTCCCGACTAGACTTATGAATTCCGGAAGTAGGTCGGGCGGAAGTGGCTGCGTAACTGGTATTTAATTATCCAGTTTTCCTTTTAATTACATTTGTAAAGTCAGGCAAGAGT
The DNA here is from genome assembly GCF_977016875.1 of Pavona decussata. Lineage (NCBI taxonomy): Eukaryota > Metazoa > Cnidaria > Anthozoa > Scleractinia > Agariciidae > Pavona > Pavona decussata. The sequence goes on along the minus strand of NW_028145758.1, from coordinate 2,680,043 downwards.
CGTGCAAGCCACCGAGGACGTCTTCTGGGCCGCAAGATATGAATGCGCCCTTTGTTGTGACAGTTAAATTCTGTGAGGACGCATTAGGTTCTGACGAGTCGATCGAACAAGGTGTTTAATTAATGATGAAACTTATCCTTGTGCGAAAGTGTACTGCAGACCAAACTATGTATGTGTATGTATTCCTTAATACATGAATCGCACCTTATTACAAATCAAACTTAATCCAGTGAGCTCAAACATGTCGCAGACTCTACATGTCTAGATGAATATGATGTGTGTCAAATTCAAGTTATAAAAGGATGGAAACGAATTTATTGATGCTGAGGCCATACTGTTCATAATTTCAATAACAATTTTTTATCTTACGATTTGATTCCAGTTAAACAAATGCTGAACAAATGGCTCGCAAAAAAAACACTGTAGACCGTGCAATACTTAACATCGCACCAAAGAAATTTAAAATATTTCAAGCTGAAGACTGGTAGTGCTATCTGTGCCAAGCACAGTGTTGTTCAAGCTTAAACCAATATTGCCTTAGGAATTGAACATGAGAGAAATAAGCTTCTTACAAGTTAAAATAGGAAAGGTTAATGAAGAAGGCTCACAAGCGCATCTGTATAAATGAACTTTCTCGAGTGTTGGATAATTTACATAAACAGTGGTTTTTCAACGTCGTGGTAAGCCGGTTTAAATTTATAAGAAAGTGTAGTCACCTAGACATGAAAGAGTTGATCTACTGTACAGTTTGCATTTTAGAAAGAAATCACATCAAACGGCATTATTTTTACCTTTTCTGCAAGGAGTCAAACGTACAAAATGAGTGGAGTTTCATATATTTTCAATTTTATACATTCCTGCAAATTACTCTCCCCTCCAACCGCACGTTTCTTAGAAATCCCTTTCTCCTCTTACTTGTTAAAATAACGAGACATACAATCTAAAATGTCTTCGTTTGATTTTTGTGTTGATAAAATCTTAAGGTTTAACGATCCGAATGAAACGAGCTATCTGAAGCTACTGAGTAATTCTTTCATACGGTGCTGTTTATTCTGCTCTAAAAGGCGGTTTATAGTTTTGAGCCTCTGAAGACGAAATCCTAAATGATGAAAGCTGCTGATCTCTACGTTCTTGTATTGCTGTTCAGATTATGCTGCACAAGGTAATTCTCACATTTTAGTGTTTGGATGAGATTCTTAAGTGGAACCATACTGATTTAAATGAGAGCTGCTGTGCTGCACTTTCCGAGCAATTCAAGGTGGTTTGTAACCTATGATTTTGTCAGCTGATTTGTGGCCGGATGAAATCTTAAAGTTATAATGAGGCGTCCACTCAAACTGATGAAAAATTTTCATTATTCAGAATTCCTATGGCACTGTTCGTTGCTCATTTTCAGTTTCTTAATTGTGTAAAATTCAGAAACTTTGCTTCGTTATACATTGCCATAATGATAAAATGATATTTCAATAACTGAAACCATTTGAATTTTGACTTGAATTGTGATTTATACCAAACAGTTTTAAAATATAATTAAGACCACACTGAGATTGTTACAAAGTATTTTCGATGTAGCAAAATTCTGTGTCCAGGGGAGAAAGAGAAAATGTAAAATTCGTGGTGATGAAAAACTTGTTTAGTAAAAAAATAAAAACTAGCACCCTGCTTAGAGGAGTAATCGTCAACCATCAACTAATTGAATAATTACAAAATATACAACAAACTAACGCTGTAGTGCGCGCGAACGAGAGATCTAATTCCTAAGGGTTTGTAAGAATACTCTTAAAATCCCACAAGACATTTTCAATAGAAATTCCTAAAAGTCATGCAAAAATTGGAGCGATTTTGCTGGAAAAGCTGTCTACAAGAAAAAAATGTGCTTGACTGTAAAACTGGAACGAGTTGCTAAATCCGTTGAGATGAAATTCGAGTTTGGGCGAAAGATATAAATACTAATGTATCGGAGTCTAATAAGATTCAAGCTTTCTCCAAATAACTATACAACTTCAATATACAGTAGTTCAAATGTTCGATACAATGATACAAATATATACGTTAAGAAAGTGTCAAAGATTACTCAATCGTCCGCCATGTTGTACAGTCTTCGTATTTCATTGGGGCTTGTTTTTCCACTCTCGAATGATGCTTCGCTTTTCTTCATTTTCATTCTTCTGTTTTGGAACCATATCTTGATGTGTTTCTCTGAAAGACCTAACGACTTTGCCAGCTCTATTCTGCGTGCTCTAGTGATGTAGCGACTGAACAAAAACTCCTTTTCCAACTCCACTTGTTGTCTGGTTGTGTACGCTGTCCTCGCTCGCGAACGAACCTTCGCAGAACTCCAAGATTCTCGTCCACGACCTCTGGGCCTTTCTTCAGCTGGAAAAGAAAAAAAAAATCATTGAAATAATTTTCTAAGAGTTAATTTTAAATACAAGACTATAAAGAACAAACTGCCACAAATTAATTGGAAGTTGCATGCCTTTGACGTGAAACCTGGCACTCCGCGCACTAGCATTTTCAATCATCGTGTCGCCGTTTAATTCACGAAAAAACAACGATCAAGAGATGACTAAAATCGCTAAAAGAAATTTCCCTGACAAAGCATATCCGTTCGGTTCAGTTTCTGACGGATCGTAAATCAATCGGGGATTAAAATACCAAGTCTAAATCAACAGTTAAGAGCCAGTTGAAGAAACGCTTGTTCAAGGCGCTTGTTTATCGCTTCACATCTGTTGCAACCCTTCCAATCGTTTTCCCAGCAGGAATAGCTCTTCTGAAAAATTTGCAAAAACGCGCCCTAAACCGCCTCTCTCGGGCTAATTAATTTAATTAGAAGCTTTCTGTTTAGTTATAAACGAACATTACCATCTTTACATTGTTCACTGAGCCCACTATTAAAGACTTCCTGACGAGTTAAAACAATGGTTAGTTTTTAACGCAATTTGTCCTCCATTTTGTGTTTTCACTCTCTATTTGTGTCATGGAAGTAAATTGTTGTTTCATTAAACTTGATAAATCCATTCGTTTTCTTTTGAAAGAGTGACGTAGTTGCAGATTTCTTCTCTTCAAAAGCGGGTTTTAAGTTAGCTGAAATGATTAGTTGAACGCATAGTTTTAATTCGCGCTGAAACATCATAGGTATGGCCTTGATTGATTCAGTATTCATGGAAGCTAAGAGTGTAAATCTACGGAAGGATTTGTGGTCTTCTCGTTGCTGTATCGAGTGCACTAACAAGGCTTCTCCGACAGGATGTTTGCTGTTAGTTCTAAAGTAGCTAAGCTCTTACATAAGAAGACAGCATACCTCTATTTAAACGAACGTAAATCAATCCAAAAAACCATAAATCATGTGTGAAACAGATCGCTTCTTCATCAACAGTGAAGTGATGCTGGGAGACTAATCTCGCTCAACAATCATCGTTAAACGCTTCAAGCAGGATCGGTACCTTCACTTGTTGCGATTAATTCTAAAGCGTTGATCGGAACAACAAACATCGTTGAAATTTTCTATCTCAATAAGTTGGTGAGCCAGAGTTTCGGCCGTTCACTACATGACTAAGTCACACCCAATTGCGCGCTTCTAGTGACAGAAATCGAGAAGGGCTTCTAATAGGACTTAATACAAACCTCCAATTACGATCCTTTTTGCTTCTTTCCTTTGTCAACAAAGTCTATTGATATTGAAAAATGAACTTTGAAGTAGGTGCCTGACAAGCGGCGGACGAAATCGTGTATCGTTTCTTCGAACTACCATTGAAACACCAGGGCTGGGCAAGAAGAAGGAACGGAATGGAACTCTCAAACGGAATACAGCGGGGAAATATGGTGTAAATTGGGAACGTCTCCAACTTTTCTCTGCCGGGATTTCAAATCAGTAGAATACAGCAAGCTCGTACCAGAACGTACACAGGAGGCATCCGTTAAAAGCTCCGACTTGAGTTAAGTGATCTTGGCGTATACCCAATCCGTTCAGTATAACCGGCGTTCTTCGGGGAAGATTTCACGCATACTATGCTGAAGAGTGAGCGAGCCTCACGCGGTGATCACAAATTCCGTGGGATTTGTTTCATGGTTGTTTTTTGTTTGTCTCGTGTAAAAGAGCTCAACGGGCGCCGCTCCCTGCACCCAGCTCTGTCAACAAACGCGTGTTAACAGTTTTCAGTCCTGCATGGCGGGCCTTACCGCCTCAAAACAAGAGGCAAACAAGCTAGTGTATGTGTAAAGTGCTAATTTATATATTAGTTACGCACAGATCAGCTTTATTATTTATCTTAGGAGTGACAGGAAGACTCGAATTTTTTTACGACAGGAGCAAAGGGCAAGGCACTTAATTTGCAAGTTTTCCATTTTTTTTTAAACAAACGATGTGAGCGCCACCCAGAACATTTCTCGTAACGATCGAGTGGACTTATTATAAGCGCGTGTGAAAACACACGCAAACGTGAAATGTCACTCTGTTGTGTAGGTGGAGGGCTAAATGTGTAAAACTCACCTGCGACATTTCTGCGGGATAGTGGATCCATTCCTGGGACTGTTTGCGCACTGGTCTGGATTGCTCTTGTGGTGTGCGATGGCAGAGCTGCGTTCAGATCCTGGAAGTAAGATTGAGGGGTAACGGAGTACCTATTGGAAAGCTCGGGGAGAAATGGGATGTTCCAGTCAAAAGGGACCTGTTCCGGGCACGAAGTTTGGCCATGGCGAGGAATAGGAATATGCTGATTCGTTGCAGGGCTGATTCCGTTGCTGCAGATCTGAGAATACGACTTGTTCCTTCTCAGCGCGGACTGAGAGTTTATCGGATAAGTAAGGCCATTGTTGCAGAGCCGGTCCATGTTTTTTGTTACGGATACGTTGTACATGGCATGACATTGTCCTTCTTGAATTGAACTACAGCAATTTTTTATTTGCTTTCAGGGGTTGGTCACGTGTCACACTTTGTTATCCAATTACGTGAATCGTCTCAGACGTTAGAAATAATGAAGTGATAATAATCCGCCAAGTGACTCTAAAATGCCGCCGGAGAACATGATATTTTAAAATAAACTCTGCTTCCTGAAACACTTCAGAAGTCTGAAGTGCGGGCGGGCCTTGCAGGTAGACGCGCCTTGCTTGAACGATTTGTTTCCGCAAACTTTCTGCCAAAAACAATGTTTTCGGTGAATATCGTCATATTCAACATCAACAAGGTTAAATGCATTTTAACCGGCTCGGGGAAAAAAACACCGGGTGATGAAATTTCTAACGTTTTTTTCTGATTGCACAGCAAGATAGCAGTCTTTAGAAGGGGGCGTACAAGTGTTTGTGGAACAGAGCGATTCAAAAACAAAATGGTGTGAAAAAGTGGTCATTTGGATTTACAAAAACAATTAGAATTAACACTTGGTTACTTTTCAGTACATCCTTCCTTGAATAAAGTAACTAATCATTGAATTTCTCTTCTACAAATTTATACAGTGTTTTTTTCTATAGTGGTGTCTCGTGGAATCCAACATAGGACATTAATTATTCTCTTTGACAGCTTATACGAGAATGAATTACAGATGAGAAACGTGGATAATTTTTGGAAGAGTTTTTACGCTTTCTTTCACTCTTATTTCATTTTGGTTGCCATTCTTTGCCTTAAGGATCTCAAAATATTCATAAATACTAACTATGTACTTTTAAAATATATTTTCTTTCTCTTGGAGCTTCCGTGAATAAGTTATTTTATTTTTAGAAAAAAGCGCTGAAAAACAACGTTTAATTTGCCATAATTCCAGCACTTCCTGTTCCGTCACAAGCGCAAAGAATTAATGAGTTTGATTTGTTTTAACTTTTTTTGACGTTTCTGTAGAAATTTAACGTGACTTTAGCGCAAGTAACGAAAAATATCCAGCGTGGGTCTAAAACTCAGTTGATTGGTGCATGGTTTCAAGCTCAGCAAATTGGTGCATGGTGTTGTGGTTTACTCTCTGATAGCGTTGATTCCTTGGGCATGAATCCTATATTCCATAATGTCTTCTTCCACTCCGTTGCGTAACTGGTTGCTGGTGAGTTAGGAGGGAAACTTACCAAATGGCGCGTAGTGTAGTGCAGAAGCGTTTCCACTTTAGGCACAAAAATTGGCCTAAGAGGTATATTAATAAACCACTTTGCTTGAAGCACTAGGCACTGTTTACCGTATCTTACTAACAAATTTTAGCGAATTTTAGTCCGCATTTTTCTAATCCCTAAACTCTTGCGCCGTGAATTTTTCTTTTTCCTTTCATTTCATCAGGATTCGATTCATCAATTTATCTTTGGAAGAGGCGGCTATTTTCCGGTGTGAATCGCGAATTTTATGAGGGATAATTCATGGGGTGTTGGTTTGTCCTATGATGTCACGGTTGACAGTTTTTCCAGTAATAAAGATGTGTGTTGAAAAGTGCGCGATGGCACGCCCTGCAATATAATGTCTACAAAATCGAACAAAAATAAATAATTCTGTAATTGGCAGTAGAATATTGCCGCGGTAACTTTAATCTGATATGATTTTTATCTAACATTACAGTCACAGCATTTATCATCAGCACAGTATAAACAATGATTAACGAACTCGAGGCTGGTGTCTGGCGATAACTGTGTGAGCCAGCCATGAGCAAATTATCTTCCGTTAGTGAAAAAACCTCTTGTACAGATAACAACGCATGCGTAAAAGGGAAGGGGGAAGGGGCCACTTCCCTATACAGCAAAACTCTGACGGATATCATAGCGGCTACAGACCGTAGTAGTAGTAGTTCTTTATTTAAACTCGGTTAAAAATCTTCAGTAATGACAATAGTATTTTAATTACAATCGTTTGTAAAAATTAAAATAACTATAAAAACTGATTTACAAGATTGCCGAGTGGGAATCGAATGTTTCAAGTGCGCGTTTGATTTCCTTCTTAAACTGCCCAATTGATCTGATCGCCCTTATACTTTCAGGAAGAGAATTTCACAGTAAGACACCGCTATAGCTAAAGCTACGTTTCAAATAGTTACGACGCGGCTTGGGTAAGTTTAACTTACGGAAAGAATCACGCAAGTCATAGTCTGTGTGTCGCTCACTGAATAATTCATGCAAGCACACTGGGGCTAACCCGTTGAGGGACTTAAACATCATCATAGCTTTTTGCCTTCTTCTTCTTAATGATAGCTGGTCCCACTTCAATGTTTTACGAAGTAGGCTTGAGTTTACCGTGCGTATTAACCGCGGGGTTTCCGAAATGCAGTACATTACCCTCACGGATAAGGCAGTAAAAGAGAAGTATGTAACTTTCTTTCAAGCAAACTGACCATTTATGTATCAACTTGAATGAACAGCTAGTATTTTATAAAATTGCCTAATATTTCGGTAAGACAAAACTAACCTTCATCAAGGGCCAGAAATGCTATGTGAAAATGGAAACAAACGGTTACAATATTGCTAACAAGGTATGATGAAAGGTTACCATAGCAACAATAGAATCTGTTTAAAAACAGCCCTAAATTTAGCTCTAAGTGATTGTAACTCATTACAATTCGCACAATTCGATGGTAAAAAATGGGGGGTCACCGAGCTCTCTTTTGCATGCCTTACAATTTTAAAAGAGTTTACAAACTAAATTTAGTCTTAATGGTCTCTTGAGTCTGTATCGTGCAATCGTTCGGGTGAGCTTGCCTAGGCGAGTTAAAGGCTCACATCAAGACAGATACCATCTCATATTACCCTATATCACAAGATATCAGACGGAAAATAAAATACCTACAGTCCTGGTCTAGTCTGATTACTGGTTTGCCCTCAAGGCAGGTCGCCACCGCTCGCGACAATTAAATTAAAGTTAAAAGCATTTTTCCAAATTATCCCATCCAGAGAAAGTCTTCTTGAGTTTAGTTTGGTTTTATACCTACAGTACATTTCTTCTCAGTGCCTTGCTGCTGCGTTACTTCAAACACTGAACTTCAACCTGAATGTGGAAGCTCGATGCAGCCGGGCAGTATTAAACTATTATACGTCACCATTACTTTACGGAACTGACACAATTTTCTGCTCGGCATAGTAACAGGTTTGTGAAAGTGAAAGCCATCCTCTGTATATCTTTTATCCTATTCCAAACTCGAGGAAACCTGTTAGAAAACTACCCCCTAAAGGTCATCACAAATTGATATGCTTACATGTATACAGTCGAACCCCACATTGGGAACTTGTGATCGACTTAAAACGGGTAGTGCAACGTAGTCTATCCCATTTTTCGGTCAAACAATTGTCTAACTTTATACTTAAGGTGGTTCTTTCAGTTACAATTTGATCGATCATCACTACCACTTTCGTCTCAGTAGATGCTACAATAATGATGTCAAACAAATAACTAAACATTAATGAACAAGTGATACTGAGTTGATTTCTCGACTTTATAGGTTACCATAGCAACAATAAAACCTGTTAAGAACAGCCCTAAATTTAGCTTAAGTGATTATAGCTCATTCCAATTGGACGGTAAAAATGGGGGTCACCAAGCTAGCTTTCATTTGAATGGATAAACTTAAGAATTTTGTCTACAGACTCAAAAATAAAGTTAGAACCACTTTTTTTGGCATCAGACTCCCTGGGGGAATACTCGGGTATAAATGTGACGGGGGGGGGGGGGGGGGGAGTCCGACGTATTTTTTTGGGTCTAAAATTTTCAACTCCTGTATTTTTTTGGGTTGAAGATTGAAGATTTAACCGTGTATTTTTTTGGGCCTGAAAAATCTGCGCGTACTTTTTTGGGTTTGAATTTCTCCCAAGCTAATAGTTCTTACACAATTCAAGCCAAAGTTCCCGCAAGATCCGAAAGCGTGATTTCCTGTCTTGTATTTTTTTGGGTGCAAAATATTAGGCTCCGTCGGACCCCCCTGTCACGTTTATACCCGAGTACCCCCCTGGAATCAGACTACCGTCAAATCTCCTACCCTGTCATTCCGACATGATTTCCACTTCACTTCACCCCCTCACGTTCCCATGCCATAGGGACACAAAACAACTTGACCGTGCCATGAACTCTAGAAGGAGATGAAAGACATTTGGCACTGAAGAAACAGTACAGAGTGTAAATTTTCTTAGTCCGAGTGATAACAAAAAGTGTTAATTTCTTTTAGTGCAGATTGTAATTAGATCAAGAAAAAGAGCCTCTACTGAAATAACCTTTCTACAGTCAAAAAACATTACAAGTCAAGTGGTATTAGCGGCAAAGCCAGTGATCATTGTTAAACCGACTATAGCTTCTGTTTCTCAGAAAATGTTCAGTACGATAATGAAGATAAACTCGTTCAGTAGCTCAGGGCTCTAAATGCGAAGAACTTGCTCAAAGGTAGAAAAGGCGACTGGATAAACTCCTTGGCTCGGGGTTTGACATAAAGAGGGACGTCAACCGAACATGCTCACTATGACTAACCACGCTAATGCCAAGGGCGCCAGTGGATCTAGACGAAATTCTAGATCTTTGGCAGCATTATTGCGGCGATCAAGACCCATTTACTAACCGCCCAGCTCTGTAAGGACAAAGTTTAACTGAGTATACGGTGACAACAGTTGAACAGAATACATTTGTTATCTTCAGTGGTATAGTGGCACACTTGATAAGATTCTAAGCCAACGGAACTATCTTTTATCTTTCCAAGGATACCTAAAGTTTACCTACACCATTTTCAGCCGTAAATTCATGGGACAACAAGCACATTGGAAACTTTTGAGGCTGACAAATGCTCCAATGCAACGCTGTCAGCAGACTTCAGACAAAATATATGATTTTATTGTTCGCCTTTTTAGGTAGGAATGGTTCCTTTTCTTGACCCGGCCAAACACCATGTCTTGTTTGATTCCCGCATCCGGCCGTAAGACCCATGTTAGAGAGAAGTTCTTGTACTAATTTGGGAGAATGACGACCTGTGTGAAGACTCGAGTCGTAGGCGCTACTACCTGCTTCGGTGAAGCTAAACTTTTACGAGGGTTTCGACTACTTTTACGGAAACACGGACAAAATGCTTTCTAATTTTTTAAATGTATAATAGCGCGTCCAAAAATTACTTTTAACCAATCAGAGCGCGCATTGACTGAAAGTAATTTTATATATTGTCTTTGCTACTCTAAGTAGAAGAGAAATAGAAAAGGCGAGTTTTTCCGCTATTAGACACGGACTCTGATCGCCTTCGTACCTGGTGATAAGCAACATGTCAGTAAATTGTTCTGCTTTCTCTCATCAGAATACAGTTGCTTTGTCTGAAAGGTTTTCCACTGAGTTTATACTTGAACGTGTAAAAGGATTCTTAAATGATTTGAATATTAAACGTGAAAAGAGTAAAGACATTTGTGTACATTTACCATGCGCAAGTATAAAATTTAAGAGTTTAGTTTTTGAAAAAATGGCGTCCAAAAGTTTCTGGTAAATCGAGTCGGGCCAAACAAAAATTCAAATGAAAGAATTTGTAACAAGGAAAGGTGTGCATTCTATTCACATCATTTGCCTTTTTTGCTAATACATGATCTGCGTTGTTCATGTTTTTGCGAACAAATTGAGCCAGGGCAACTCGGCTAAACATAGAAGTGTGTTTTGAAGGGGTTTTCAAACAGGTTTTTTTGTCATAGCAGATGTCTACAGCAGGTCACAGTATAATCCGTTCTTTAAACAATTCATTCTCGTCACGGCAGTGTTAACTTATGGCGGGTAATGTTTGTTCGGTTGTTTTTGCCGTTCAGCCGCTAGAGCACACACCAGCAAATCAAAGCAGATGGCTTCTTAAAAGAATTTGAAAAGCTTGGCAGCGAGAAGAGAGAGTGTGTGTGTACCATTGTCCGCGCTAATTATTGGACCGCGTGTAAAACGAGAGTTCAGCTCTCAATGAAGTTTTTAATGAAAGGAAAATCGTTTGTCACCTTTGTATAATTCTTGTTTGCGATCACCTAATTTATCATTACCAGTGTTGTGGTGTCATTACTTTTCACAAGAAAACATTGCAAAGAACGAGGTTTTTTTGGCAGTGCCGTTTTAGTTACTGCAGTGCGTCGGCCGTGATTAAATTGATGTGCCTTTCGCCAATATTTGCTTTCAGGCGCCTGGTCAAACAAGCTGCTTCATATCATCACACATTTCATAAGGTCAATATTTGGTATTTAAATTTGAACATCTTTTCTGAACAGTACTTGTTTCACTGCTAGTTGTAAATACAAAGGATTAGCGATATTTTCAACAGAGCCACAAAGTTTAAAATATACGAGCTAGTTCACTGATCCAGCGCTTGAAAAATAATTTTTTCGCTGCCTTCAAATGGCTGGAGGGAGCATTCGGAATCTTCATTCTTCTACAGTTGTCAGAGAAATTAGTTTTTAACAAAACGGATACATTTGAAAGAAGTGTGAATATTCCGCTCGTTTTAATTTTCTTTTAGCATTTGCGAATAGCCAGTTTATATCTGTGGCACGTGCTGGCATAAACGCATTAAGACTGATGTAATTCAGTTAGTTTTGTTCCATTTTCTACCAGCTAATAACGCGGTACAACCAACAAAAAGCACATCGCGTGTGACTTGTGTTTTGTGGCCAAAACAAAAAACACGTTTCTGATCCGCGGCGCCTTTAGATACAAAACAAGGAACAAAAGAATATTAGACAATTTACTGGCTCAATGAAATGGAAAACCTTTTATCCATCCCAGTGCTTCCGATTCTTTTTCTTGCGGGATATTCTTTTTGCGCCTTCAAAAAGCATTCAAAAAACAAAGACATTTGATTGCGATTGTGAGCTGTAATCTACCGCAAATGTTTCAAACTATAGAATGGTATAATTTAAAACGTTGATCGCGGAGATTGGCCGTGTTTGATTTTAACGGACCTGCGGTTAAGCGCACGGTCTCAACCATTCGCCGGCGAGCTACGATTTTCGTCTTCTAAGAGCAAACGGTTTTATTCAAACACGGGTAATTAAGTGTACAATTGTTGTGATGGTCAGTAGCCAAATCTAGTACAATTCTTTACAGGTACAAACTTAACCCCGCTAATTTAGCTTCACGACTTTTGATCGCTGATAAGCTTCACACGTGGAATCAAGCGATTACTGGCAGGTACGCTCGAGGCATCCCGCGCCGCGGCGGGTAAAACACTGTTTTGTTTTCGTTCTGTACACAAAGAAGCTTCAGTGGATTAGCGACGACTGAAAACTGTCTTGACACAGGTTTAGTTTTTCAACATAAGACTAAACCTTGTTTGCTCTTTTGTGTTGAATAAAGAGTAGTTGATTTCCTCGAAATGGCAGAGATGAACTTGAACGTTGGTTTATTATAATTCCCAACAAGGTAATTTTATCGCCTATTATTTAGGTCATAACAACTATGAATATGGAATCACCTCATGGGCTGTTTTTGTTTTGTTTTGTTTTGTTTTTTTACTTAAGCTGAACTTTCCGCTCGTTGACGACTGAAATTTGTAGTAAAACGCGTTTGAAACGACAGAGTGAAGTCTTTCTAAGTTGTGATGACAATGACTGTAAGCGGCCTAATACGCCATTCAATTTATTTACGGTTTGTAGGATATTTTCGTCTCCGAATTAGCTTTTTCGCAGTTGCACAACTCGAATCATCCTCGTTTGATTTGTATGGTTAAAAATTGTTATTTTATTTACCTAATTTTTGTCGCTTTTTCCTTCCTTCCTTCCTGTTTTCCTGCTTTATTTTTTGTTTCGATTCAGTTGTTGTCAGCTTTGACAACCTTCGCATCCTGAAACTGTTTCGGGTTATTTTAAGAGTTTGTTCAAGGAATCATCTTTTTATTTTGCGTTTTCTCTCTGATCCCTTCGTCTTTGATTCGAATGAAAGATAGATTCCGTTTCTTCTATGTTAGATTTGTTTTGTCATCCCCTCCCTTTCCGCAGACATTTTACATACATCTTCCTCCCAAAGATGCTAAAATCAGTTCAGGTTACTTTCCTATATTTCAATGCCGGGATATTTAAAAGTGTCTCCAAAATGTCTTCGTTGACAACAAGTATCCGTGAACGATGCTCCCTTTTAAATTGAAAATACATTTTACCCCAAGATCGATCAGCAGGGTACTTATTTAATTTATAAGACGAATGAGTCAAGATATTATATGATGAGGTTCACATTCAATTTATACAGCATTTTTCCTTTATTGTTATAGACCTCAAATTAACGATAAATGATAAATCTTGTGCTACTTTGTTCATTAAATGGGGTTACGATTTTTCTCACTGAATTATTTGTTATATACATGAACGACAAAAATTCAGATTTAAAGCCGTGTGTTAACAACTCTCCTAAATGGCTCTTTTTTTTTAATACCCTTAGCGGTTTTTACACGGTTCGTTCGCGTTCAAGTTAGGAAATTCATTCTTAAATCTTCTATGGTGCCAAAATATTCAACAGCTTGAGTTCCATTTTTATTCTGTTTTTTCAAAGTTCCCTTAATTATTCTCAACGAGTCTTACCGTCTGTTCATTAATATTTAAGATATCAGTTGTTGAAGTTAGCGAACTCATAAGATAAGTTGTTTCTTTACGTTTAGTTTTAGCTCTTCAAAAATTAACTCACTTTGAACAAACCCGATGCAGCTTTTTTTAAGACCAAAAAAGAATTTTCACAAGTTCTTTAACCCTCCCTTGAAGAAAGATGATAAAGTTTTAATTCTGCGGCTATTTGTGAATTTACTCTCATCAGCACTTATTAAAATATTAATATCGCTTCCATTTCTTGTTGAACACAAGCATGATGGTGAAATTCTTGATAAAATTTCATTAAGTAGTTTATTGAAAGTGTAATTTGCACGCTGATTCCTTTGTTTGCGGCGGACGCCAAAATCATTTTAGTCGCTTGAATTGTACTCGCTTGAAAACGTAATGTACAGTTCGTGGACTGGCTTTGCCCTGAGATTCATAACACACTTCTAATATCACCTGCTAAATGGTAGAAAGCTACTACTGAGAGCCAAATTTCCGTTGTTTACACAATTTGTTTTTCTCCGACAGGACATAGCTTCAAATGTCTGTCAAAACAGAAATTGAAGGCAAAGGATGAGTTTTTCATCAAATATTTCTTGCGCTTTTAACTCACTTCATGTTTCACTGATGAATCGGTGCAGTGAAGGATGATTCATTATGCTTTTACTCAAAGGTTGTCAATTGCTTCGTCCAGCTTCAATTAAATTCTATATTACTCAATTTTTGGTTTATTCTTTAGCCCCATTCAAAAGAAACAATTTCATTTAATGAGCTAGGTGTGCGCAGCGCACGAGCCGTGAGTAATAAAAATCTACTCTCCCTTCTGAATTTAATTGAATTGGCGTTTATAAACTTTCAACTAAATAATCGTTCCTTGCATTTATTAAAAATACAATTATACCTGTCATTTCGGCAGGCACAAGCACCTCGAGAAAACAACAGACGGAAAACGGAATTAAACATTGCTGAACTTATATTAAAGCCTTCTTTTCAGTTTGAACACGAAAGATGCACGCGCGATGAACTTTGAGAAAAAAAATCAGTTTCGGAGTAGATTAGGCAATTTAACAAGCTGTGTTGGTAATTACTTCAGATAATTGAGTTATTCTATAGCTTTTTCTCATGTATGAATACTTTCAATCGCGATTCCATTGAAAAGGTGTAATCACCATCTGCCTTGCGCTCGACATTTTGTAGCTAAGTTAAGTAGGTCAATATTTCGGGATATTTTGAAGTTAACGTCAGACCGACAGATGTATGAAAGATATCTGCGTGAAAAATAAGTTTGCAAATTATCCTGTACTGGCCTGTAAGTTTTTTTCAACGAGAAAATTGAAGGCGGATAGCAAAATAACCAACTTTAATTAACGGTTTGCCTTCGTAAGTTTACACGGTCAGTGCAATTAGAATTTGAATCAAACGGCATGTAGTTTTTTAAGTTTGTGTCAAGTTGTTTTTATCGACCAGCGTGAAAAAACAATCCCTTAATTAAGAAGTTTTATGCCACCGATTTTAAGCTCAAATTGCCCTAAAACCATAACCGGGATATTTAAAGAATTTTTGATCTCTCTTTTAGTGGGTTATTGTCAGGGTTTCGACTCCAAGTGAGGTGAGCGTTTCCAAATATTTTCTTTTGACCCCACAGGCCACAAATAAAGTCTAACTGTTGACAGTGAATTAAAGATTATACCTTTTTAAAGCAATTTTCTCTCTGCTGTTCATCATCGTTATATTTTGTCTATTGACGTTGTTCTGGTAAAGGGGAGTCTCTCTCAGTTGGCAATAACAACGTGATTCAATATGTGTTTTTATTAGCGAGCAAATGATTTAACTCCGCACGCTTCGGGCACACTTTGCAAACTAATTACTGTGGGACATGTTTAGAAAAGGCCGCATGGAAACCGTAAATCACTCGGTCCCATCCACGAATAATTACTTTTACGCGCGGCAGTCACGGAAACTCAAAACTTTTTCTCCCGCCGGGTCAGTGCTTCCACTTCTCTGATTTTGCTTCCATGGTACAACTTGTTCAACAACCATGGCAACTGAGTTTATGGCTAGTTTTCGGCCGAAACTGAATGCACTTGCTTTACATGGGGCTCGCGAACAAAAAAAAAAATAACGTTTTCTATTTGCCTCAGTCGTAGATTATTATCCGCTGTATTTACTTTTTTTATATAATCGACAATTCCTGTGTTACTAGAAGCCGAAGTCTCTATCTAAATATTGTTTACACTAACTAAGCTAATTTCCTGTGAAACTTGTCTTTAAAGAGGGAAGCAAAATCTGACTTTATTTCCCTGTAGTTAGCGCGAAAAACGAGTTTCCGGATAGACTAAAGGTAATTAAATGGGTAAACAGAGAAACTAATGACTTATGTACCCAACAAAATTAAATTTTGGCGAATTTCACCCTGCGATATTTTTGTACTTTTGGAAATCACTTGTACAACTGGGGTGACTGAATATAAGCTAGCGCGTAAAGTGATACTGAAAACTCATTGTGGTATAAAATACAGTATAGCTCATTGAATGATTAATACGGGATAATAAGCCGTGCAAGTTTATTTGATTCTATCTGTTTAAACAGCGTGTAGTCTTTTAGGCATTTTATTAGGAACGGCTTTGCGCACTTGTTAGCTCTAATAACCACAAGCTTACAACCTCATCTTTCGCTATTATTCCGAGCTAAGCCCCTATAAACCAAACCAGTGGGGAACTTTTTGTTTTTTGTTTTACAGGTAGTTTGCTTAGCGTTTTGAAAAACATCGCAAACTTTTGGTCCCAAACAAAAATCTTATGTTAATTTAGCGCGCGTAGCTTTATTTACGGATGTTATTTACTTCGATTAACGCGAAAGCCAGCCCCCAATTTTTCATACCTCATTTTTAATATTCATTTTGCCCTCGCAAGGTGCAGGTTGATTTTTTAATTTTGCCAGAAATATAATTGCCAGGTCTATTAAACAGCGTTTGCTTTCTGCGAGTTAGAATTTTTGCAATTTAAATTTACATTTGCAACTGCGGGAAAGATTAGCACCCGAAATATTACATCAAAGTGAAAAGAAAAGCAATTTCGATGCGCTCAAGAAATTAAAACACTTAACGCGAAAACAAAGTTAACTTTTTCGCCTCCAGCACTACAAAATAAAGGCTTGCTAAACAATTACTGTGCTCGGAACTTTATTTGAAAAAATTCAATTTATTTTGCGAATGTTAAGCAAATAATTCCGGGTGAAATGATTGATACAAGCAAGGATTTGAAAAACAATTTTGATTAAATTGAGTGGCGCAATGCGTTTTATTTTTCGGCAACAGTAATCATTAGTCATTTGGTCGAAGCAAAACACAGGGAATATCCAAGAATAAATGAATTCGAGTTGTTTGCCTTCCTACGCTAGGCTTAATTCAAAAGCCGGAACCTTACTCTCAGAAAAAAGCTCTTGTTTGCTATTATACAGGATATGCGAACGTCAATCGGGAAAAGCTAAACTTTGCCACAATGGTGCTTGCAAGAGCATAGATGAAAAGTTAATTACAATGACACCAAAAAGGCCGAGTGAATGGTTAACAATTGGAAATAGAAATGTCATCATGGGCTCGCAGGTGATACACTGGCAAAAGGCTGCTTTAAAAAGAACATTATGGGGTCGTTCTTGTGATTAATTTGCCGGTGGACGTTAGCAGGCGCGCGTCTAGCCAAGGTGAACACCGCTTGTCGATCAAAGATTGAGCTTTTTAGAAGGGAAATCTTTTGCTTGGGAAAATAAACAAGACGAGTAGAAAATAGCATCGGAACCACCCCGCCCCCGTCAAGGTACTTATTGGTCGCGTTTGAATGGCTGTATCAGTAATTAAGCGTGCTTTAAACTGTTTTTCTAAAGCTTTAAAATTCGTCCATTATTTATGATATTCCTTTATGTTTCACACAATAGTGAACATAATTTGGCAATACAGGCCACGTGCGCGTAACACTATATATGAGTTATTATATCCCAGCCAGTGACACAACTCGCCAGATCTCAACCCGCTCACATCACCATGAGCTCGTCGTTTTACATCGAGTCGCTAATCCAAAGCACCAAGCCTAAAACTACAATTGCTGAGACAAGACACAGCTTCGAACCTGCAGTGCCATGTTCTTGCTGTTGGACGCCTTCCCAATCTGAAGCTTCGGGATTATGTCAGTTATGCATCCCTCCTAGTAGCGCCGTCCACCCGTTTTTACACGTTCGTGGCGCGACTATTCCTGATGCCAGCAGCTTGTACTCCAAGGAATTCTTGAAAGCTGAACACGCTCATTTAACCTCGCACTACCCAAGTACTGAGGAGGATCGGCTACGTTTAGTGTCATACGGTAATTACCTTTAATTTTTTTATTCTCAACTTGATACCTTTTAAAGTCAGGAAACGTAAGGAGAAGCCACATTATCTAATCTCCACATAACGACAGGTGTTTTGACAAGGCTGCAACGCTCCCCGACTTTCGAATCTTGAAACTTCATTTCTTATCTGTGTAAACCCCTGATGTTGTTTGGCGATAAAACTATTAAAACTCACCTCTATGTATTTCAATCTTTATTCAACAGTGTCCCGTGCCGAACCTAACAACGTCAACAGAGGCAATTCGAGGTCAAAGCGCATCAGAACCGCTTACACGAGCATGCAGTTATTAGAGCTGGAGAAGGAATTTAGCCAGAACAGATATCTTTCTCGACTTCGCAGAATACAGATCGCCGCGCTGTTGGATTTATCCGAGAAGCAAGTTAAGATTTGGTTCCAGAATCGACGAGTTAAATGGAAAAAGGATAAAAAAGCTGCCCAACATCAGGTGACGGACAGCGCGCAAAGCCCCCTCTCTCCTTCAAGTTAGAGAACCTGTAAATGCTTATTTATTGTCAAGAACAAACCTTGTACATTTAGTATGTAGAGAATTGTAGAATAAGGAATAGATTTTTTGTACAATAGTTGTGCCAAACAAAAAGGGTGGCCAAAATGGCCGCGTTAATCGGATAATTCATTATAAGGCTAATTAATTTCTTGGCTAATTCATCGCATAATTCTCAGCCGCAACACGAAACGATTGAGATTTAGAAATGAAATGTCGATGCGAAGTATGGTCGATCGAGACTTGAGGTAGAACTTGTAAATATATGAACGAGTAATCTTAGCTTCTTTTAGTAGCTGTATTCATTGGTATATCGCCAAGCAAAGCTTGTACAAAGTACTTAGTTTGAAACATATGCTCTTCTTAATTGTTGTAAAAAAATACGAAGGTTTTAAGAAAGACCGTTGGTTCAAATAAATAAAGAAATAATTGAAAAAGAAAGTGAGAGGTGTGCTACTCTTAAAGGTTTTGTGCATCGTGTTCTCGAAATTTTATTCACTTCGTTTTTATCGGTATTAATTTTTGCCGTAAATTTGGCACTGAACTTGAAGTCTTAAATTAGGGTTAATTTGTCGCAATTGGCGGATAGCAGCGACCGATTTTGTTAAAAAGTTAAAAAGCTTTTTAAGGGCGAAAATAACTTTTTGTGTACAGGACTTAATTATGCGACGAAAATTAGCAGAAATTAGTTTGACTTTCCGAGACCGCACGCCCGGAGTGATCAAATCAACCAAACTTGTTGTATCTCATGTTTGAGCATAACGCAAAATGGCGATTTCATTTATCATCATTTATACATCGCTCCGTCGAGACACTTTTTTTAAACGGAAATTTATTTTTATTATTTTCATAAAAGTAATACAGAAGGAAAAGAAATTCCCAAGAATTCCGAAGATAGCTCTTATGCGTTTATTCGAGGAGGAAATATTTTTTTCTTCGAAAGAAACATAATTATTTCGCGAAGTCAAACTGTTAACATTTCCACCTGTAGATTTTGAAACCGCAATTGTATGTATCGGTTTCATTACTAAGATATGGATTTCCTTCTTTTTGGACAGAAAATGTATCTTAAGTTGTTAATCCAGTGTGTTCGCTTGCCAAGAAAGCAAACCTGAATTCAAATTTTCGTTGTGCGTGTTGTCACTTCGCAGTTTTTATTTTTTCTTTATTAGGATATGAAACGACAATTCGCTTTCGGTAATTCATCAATATCGTATCTTGGACAATTGGCATTGCCTAAATGACATTTTATAAGCGTGGGCAACGTTTGCGCGCATTTAAATATCAATTTAATGGCCCACAAAGATTGTTTACGGGCTGGTACTTTGATGGTGACGAATGAAATGCGGTTGTAAGGCAAGTATTGTGCTTCGCTAATCTTTTCTCGGCGTTCGTACGTCTTGACAATTCCAGTTAGTTCAAACTGACCACGTTCCATGTTCCATAATAAAGGATACAATTTTTACGAATCAGTCTTCTGGCTCAGCGAGGGTATGGGAACAATGTCAAGAGTGAAACAGCAGTTTTAATTCTTCAGTTCTGACGCTACTAAAGACGCCCCACTGAGCAGATAACATTGTTAACTCCCAGGCAGGCAATATGGGTTTTTAGGGGAGCTCAAATCATGGGAAATATTGAATTTACCAAATTGCTTTAAACTCGCTTGAAATTGCAAACGTCTTGTTCGAAATGACAGACAAACATGTTTCCTGTTAAACGCTTGTTTGAACAACCTCAAAATTCGTCCTGACTTTTCGCGAACGTGACCGTAAAAGATGTATAACTTCCTTCAGGTACTCGGTTGGCAAGGATACACAAAAAAGGTTTTAAACCCAGGAAATATTGATTTTTGGTTTTCCGTACCCGATTCAAATATCTCGAAGAATCGTTACCGTGTCATGCAAGGTTTATAATCTTCTCTTGAAAGTAGGCGTTTCATTTTGAGTCCATGGCTAGAGATTTTTATGGCAAAGGTTACTGGAACATCGAAGATAAATGTTGAGAATAAAACTCCAGAGACTTGAAAGGAGTAGTGTATTTTTATTTTATTAAGATTTTGTAAAACAAATTAGCATATCGTAGCAGGCATATTTCAAGCCGCCCTCTTATTTTAATTTTAATTTGAAAACATTATTACCTTATTCTGTTTAAGTTAACTAAAATTCCCCGCTCCAAAAGAAAACATACCTCATAGTTTCACCTTGAGGTGTGAACAAACTTTCCAATTTTTGATAGAATAGTTAGTGCGTTTTCTAGCCATCGTCAGTCGGTTTATTCGAGCCGAACGAGTTACAGGATAAATCCCGAATAATCTTCATTCATCCTTCAGCCTTACTCACAATGAATTCCTTGGATTTGGGATAAAACATTTCCTTGAAAAAGATCCTTGACATTCGCCGCAAACGTCGACTTGTTAAGCTATTGAGACTGTAAGCCAATACAGAGCGAAAACCCAGTTCAAGTTTCAAGGCTGTTTGCCAACAGTCAGAAAGGCCCTTGAAATTTTACAAACATGAAAAAATTAAAATACCACGGTTTTATATTATTGTATCAACTACCGAATCCTCTGCGGATTAGAAAATTGATATTAATGGAGAAAAGTATCTCGTTTCAAAGAAATGAGGATAGGTGCAGTCATTTCGGGAGAAAATTGCTAGTGGAAAATCGCTTGGTTTTTTCATTGCGTGCGCTCAGGCGGATTTTTTTGTCATTTCAAACATGCAGAGAAAAAAAAAAACTGATAAAAACACGCCTGTATATAGATGGTATCTTTTAAGGTAATTACACTTGACAAGGTCTGCCGCAAAATGATACAAAGTATAGCCTGTATTTTAAGCTCAAGCTTTGGCAAAGAAAATGCGTCACACCTGCCTTATTACTTACTGTCAAACTTGAAGTCATTAATTTAAAGTTCATTTATGAAACGAAAACGGTTCGCTATGTATTTACACCAGAATTTTCGTGTTAGTTCGTTCATTCTACGAATTTGTTGGAAGAAAGTTATCCTTTAAAAAAGCTCATCGAGCGAATGTTAACCAAAATTGCGCTTTCTATGGAAATTTTTCATGACAAAAAATGGCTTTTAAATGTTAATTCATGATCGATGTATTTTAAGAAGTAAAATGGCAGTGAATATTAAAAACTCATCGTTCAGCATTTTAACTCAGCTTCGTGTCATTATTTTACACTGTAGGTATCGTACAGCGAATCTCCGTGTTTAAATATTGATAATTAATTTGGAAACAGCTTTGGATGTTTTGAAAGCGTGTTTTGACCTTGTAGTCACGAATTACCGGTACGGCCAGACGCAATTCAAATTAGCCAGCTCTATGTTTTGTAAAAGGCACAGAAAAAGAATAGTACTAAAGACCTTTAATTCTGGTAGTAATTATTTAATTTCCGTATTGTTCACTAAAAGAAAAGCTATTTTCTGATTTTAGCATACACTTAACAGACAATATTTCGGGCCTGGAAGATATTCGAATCAATTTTAACACCCAAAACGAGTGATTTGGACCCTGTGAATGCGCAATTTTTTTCCTCGCTCGTGATCTACTGGCGATTTTTTTACTGAAATCGTTCTCTCTCACGGTTTAGTAACAGCGAAAAATAGCACCTTCAACTCTCAATCATGTTTTTGCTATAATTAACCAGTTAAACGTTCAAATGGCAGAGAAGCCGGGCCACAGGTTTAGTCAATTCTCAGAACCATGTAAAAATCATTTTTGAATCTGCTAAACACTTCCCTTTGTCAAGCTGTAACTTTTAAAAAACGTTAATCCTTCCCTGATTCAACTTTTAAGCTCATCTTTTTATTATTATTATTACTATTTTTTTTACCATATTCTTGGGTAATGAATCACAAATCTACATGGGCCGTTCGTGATTGTGCACGGTCTTTCAAGAAAGACGAGGGGCGTATGCTATTATTTTGCCCAAACAAAAGCCATCTTCAATTTATCTCCTCATTCCGGTTATGCCATGTCTGTTTTCTAGCGATCAAACAGCGATAATATATCGCATCACTGGTAAAACAAGAATATATCAATTGAAAGTGAACATCGTTAGTAGTGGAGGATTCATTCGAAATAAATGAATTGCTTATGAGCGTCGAGCAAGCGCTTGCGACAGGTGAATCGGCTTCTAATTCGCAAAAGAAGACTAATAAATGTGAACATATTAATTTCCGGTAAAATAACTATTCCTCCTTGGCAAACAAATTCGTTTTTGGCTCGAAACTGCTTATGAAAATTCAAGATTTTAATTATAGAATGATGTTCAATCGGAAATGAATTTAAGTGCCAAATCCATTGAAATATGTCGGCTGGTGTGATTATATCAAATAGCAAAATGTGCGTCCTTTCGGAAGGCCTCAAAACAACCTCCTTTTAAAAACTGCGCATTGTTCGAGTTAAAAAGGTATCAAATTTGCATCTTTGAGGGCCATTTACGCTATCAAAGAACATTTATTTAATTTGGTAATTTGAGAAAATTAATTTGTATCCTTTTTTGTTTGTATTTAAGAAGCCGGCACAAGCTTCCTGTGTCATAGGTAAATCCGCCCTTATCGGAATAATGATTGAAAGTTTAAGACGCCTTCGGGCACACAGGCTTTCAACTACATTAGAGCAAATTTGTTAAAAATAGATGAGTAATATAACAAGCGATAGCTTTTACGGAAATCATTTGCTTTGGATGCTAAGTTCCTTTTTTGTTTGCGAAAAAAGTCCGGCGTGTTGACTCGAAGAATGATTCTTGAATCAATCAACCATTCAGACTAAAATAAGCTAGAAGGCGCTTCTAACAATTATCTTACTTTAAATGCCGACGAGGAAAAAAATAAAGGAAACTAACAAAAATCTCCTGGTGTAACCATGGTAACAGTTATAATGGCTATTTAGTACATTACTGATTACTTTGGCGCACGCCTCGCGCCTGCACGAGACACGCGATAGCCACGAACAAGATTCCACGCCTCTCGCGTGTTTTATTTCTTTCCTTCAAGAGATGTTACTCACGCTAATTGAATGGCGAAGCTGTACGCAATTTTAAAATGAGGTTAGCCTGACATTTGTTCGTGTGCACTGGCTGAAATCGTTTTTAGTAATTCTGTTTACTCTTTTTTCTGCCAATACCGCGCAACCGTCATTGAAGGACAAACAGTTAGCCGTGTTAACAAATGAACTGATCGATGGTAAATGGCACAAATAAAGCGAGCAAACCTAAGCCGTTTGCTCCACTTACTTGGACAAAAAACTGACCACAGAGATATGTGTTTTGATGTAAACGCTGTTGTCTCAGTTTCAAAGTTCTGTTTCTTTCGAAGGAAAAATATCATTATTTGTGTCATGGTTGAGATTTAATTCAAAAGGCGAGCTCCAAGCAGGTGGAATTAAAACAATGAGCAATTCTGCCCTTCAACATGTTGTTTTCATTTCAGTTGCATCGCTCCTCTTCACGGCTTGTTTTAATTATAATCTTTGTGTTTTACTCGACAATTCGTTCGGATCAGTCACAAAGAAACAGCTCTTTTGCCTTCGTGAATAACTTCATTCTTTCACTGTTTGTTGTTAGCACCGCCCTTTGTAGTAGAAAGGAAATCTTGGAAAGAAACATACGAAGAATGAAACAAAAAAAACAACACAAAATAAACACACGGTAGCATTTGTTACGAAACAGATGTAAGCTCGCGAGCGCTCTGTTTGACGGTTGTCTTTCTTTGTTTCTAAGACCCGAAAAAAGTGAGCAAAACCAATAAAGCTGATTGTTCCATAGCGACTAGCAAAAACCGTTTTTAAACACTTTGTTATTTTTAATGATTGTTGGTGTTGTTCGCAAACAGCGCTACGGCCCAAATGTACAACATATTGTATGGCATATTGTTGTGAAGTAATTTGCGTTTACTTTTTTCGCTTCTATACCGAATAACGATTCCACAGATTTTTTGCAACGTTGTCCTGAAAGCGATGCAACTTCTGAACTTGAATCGATGAATCTTAATGGTTAAATCGAGTCTGGGATTGTAAACAAAACGTAGCTCTAAGTTAAGGTATCAATCTTGCGCTCAAACAAAAACACACGAATGGCCGGCGACGAAGCCAAATTACCTCTTGACTGAGATAAACAAGAAAGCCGTTCGTTGACTAACTTTGTCAGTTAGAATTATCATGTAATAAAGTTAATTAAGTTTTGGAAAAACGTCAAGAGCCGCATTTGGTTCGAAGAGATAGATAATGAAAAGCAAAAACTGAGATGGTGTTTAAAAATATCTTTCAGTTGCTAAAGATCGCATATGTTTCCACTAGTGTTTCCATTCTCTGTAAGTCTATTTTCGACCGTGTCAGTCAGGATTAACAGCATTAGAAATTAAATTACACATTCATAAACTTAATTTTTGTTGTTTTTTTCCAGTGGAAGTGTGTCTCGCGTGGTTATAACCCGGTTTGTGTCGAGGCTATGATTTCACGTTCGACCGAACGATTGCGCTGATCCAGGTCGACCGCTGTAAATTCAGATTTCCATTTAATATTTACAAGGGATTTATCAGTTATGAATTACTATAACTTGTCCATTGTCCGTTGGGTATTAGTATTAACGCCGTTGTATGAAAAAATATTTGACTAGCAATTTGAACTGCGCTTAGCAGGCTAAAAGCCTTTATGAGAACAAGAGTCCTTGTGAAGACGGGGAGGACTCAATTAAAAAGCTCAAAACTCGGCCGACGAGGATAAATTATTTTACTTGAGTGGCGCTTATGCTCGGCTTGGTTCGCTGGATTTCATATGACGCAAACTCTTGTTTCTTTCTCACCTGGTTTGGAAACAAAAACTGATTGACAATCGAAACCGACTTCAGCGTTGCGATAATTTCAAACCGACTCCTTTTCTTGCGAGCTTCTTGGCTTTGCATTGGCTGGTAAGGGTGTAGAAACTTTGTCATCATCCAATCAAATACGAGATTGTACAAGGATATAAAATAGGATAATTTGTTTACAGAATGAATTCGTATGCTCCTAGGGGGGGGGGGGGGGGGGAGTAAGGAATAGCCCTCGCAATCCATCCAGTGAGTTAGTAAAGCTACAAGTCGTTTCATGCCAGAAAACTGACGAATTAAGTTAAGTTTTTGCCTTGAGCTTTCGCTGGCTTGTTTAGTACATTGGATTCGCAGACAAATGATTACTTAAGTTACTCTAATGCCTTTAACCCTTAAACTTCAACAGTGACTAGTATTTAAATTCTCCTAACAATATCAGTGGTTGATTAAACAGCCAGGTAAAATCATGAGAAGCAAGGAATATGTGGCGGACATTGACGAGGATATGCAAGTTGACGGTTATTTTCACCGCAAGGTTTAGAATTCACAAACTGAACGTGAAAAATTGGCCGGTTAAATTTTTCGGCACCATGCGTTGATAATAGTACAAGAAACTGAGAAATGAAAAAACATCTAGCACAAAACATGTAATTTTATCGCCCAGTAGACACACACAATGACCAAAAACAGGATGTGGGAGCAAATCTTTATCGACATTGTTACTGCCCTACATTTGTGTTATGACTTGCAAACAATTAGCACTTGAGTGCATTTCCTTGCCGTGAATTTATTTTTGCGTAGTTTAATTGTTGCAATTCGTTAACAATGTGCAAATAATAGTAGGCCCTCTCCTTGAAAATGCACACTGTTGACTGAAAGAAAGTCTGCGGACGTCTGTATGAGCGAAGTTCGACTTTTGCCCGATTTCAGCATGAGGAATCGACTTCTGAAGATTTACTCCGTCTTTTTCGCGCCGGATGAAGATCTTACTCTTTTATGGCTGCTGTTTTGGTTTCATTCAAAATCACGAGCACACTTCGAAGCAAGGTTACGGATAGTTGGGCTGCGTACACTACCGAATAAAGAAAACTTATCAAAGAGGGGAGAATCCACGCTTAAGGGAAAAATTTTTATGAGGAGGATTCCAAACTGAGATTATAATTTATACGGGAGGGCGAGCGGGCGGTTCAGAAGATTTAGCTGGACGGTTTTGTTTTATTTTAAAAACATAACTTGTGATCGCCTGCTCCTGTTGTGAACTATCCTCGTGGTTTAACCGAAAGTGTATAAAAGTTATGCAAACATTGTACTATTGTACGCTGTGTCAGAGTACGTCTAAAGTTGCCTCGTCGCTTTCTCGGTTGATCGTCATGTGGCGCAGAACAAGAGACCAGGTAGGAAGGAAGAAAAATAAACATTTCCTGACTGTTAATTACCGGCAAAATCAGTAGTTTGTAGCTGTTTCACACATGTTCGAGCTTCAAACAACAGTGAATATTAGTCAAGCATTACCTTGGGAGCACCTGTTATCTTCCTATAGCCAGTCTGTCTAAAACTTTTAACTTGGTTAACACCTCTCAAGCCCCGGAGCTTAGCTTTAGTGTACTCGCGGATCTGTGCAATTAACAGGTCTTTTCGTTTCCTTGTGTTAAGTGATTTCACACTTAAAAGTAAAAATTGGGAGAAATCTCTATCTTAAAAAAGAAAATACACTTTAAGATGGCTGTACAACGTACGATTTTTAAGGCTGAAGTGATAATTGTACAAGAAGAATTCGTCTAGAAAGGTATCTTTTTTGGACATCTATCTCCTAATAAGTTCATGATCGTGGTTAAAAAGATATATTCTTTGCTAAAATCACAAGAAATTTGAACTCAAAAGTTCTTAAATTGGTTAAAAACCTTTCAAATGCGATACCCTTGAGATTAAACCCGTATCTTAACACTTTTGTATTGAAATGACTGCGACAGTAAGGTGTGAAAAGTGGTACAAAACTGGACAAAAGAACCTTAGAACAAGGCGCCTAACGCTTGAAAAAGAACAATTGTTTCGCGAGCGAGATTCAAACTAAGGCGACGTAAAGTCTAGGGGTTGATCGCAAACACAAGATACACCCAGGTGACTCAAAGTCTCTAGCGCTGTTGCTGTAGGCTTCCATTCTTCATCCTTTCAACTACTATCACGAAAGCCGTCCGATAAAAAGAATACCGTATTTTTTTTCGCAGTTCCACTCGTTAATTGTTTCCGTTAATTCAGTAGAAAAGAAAACAAAAAAACTTAAAATAACACAAAAACGCGTTTGACCCCTTGTATTAGGCAGTTGATCTTTTAAAGTTTAGGGCATGTTTTCCCGGCGTTTGTTGCTTTAGAATGTGAATGATTGAACTCGTGGACGTTTTGCAACAATTAGTCTTTTGATTTGTGTATTCAGTGACTGATCGTTCGTAAAAACACAATTAAATACACGATGTTATCTTGCATCTGTTATGATAACATGTGACCGCACGTGTTTGTTATGTTCCCGTTCAGTAACCGTGACGTCATGACCACGTGCTCAATTGGGATCGCTCCATTTTACTTTGCTTTCTTTGAGATACAAAACCCCAATTCGTTTGCAAACTTTTTCAAAATTTTTCTGGCGAAAAAGTTAGTGTTTTTGTAGTTTCACTGACAGGAAGATTAATGGATAACTTTTGTGTGAGGAAAAAAAACAAATTCTAATTAATTTCAGGAGCCATGTCAACAAGGAAAGGGCTATTTTTACTATGCTTCCCAAGGGATAAAGAGCTTCGGAATAGAACGGCAATTTGTAGAAGATATAAATAAAAGCTTTGTTTTTAATCAAGAAATTATCACCATTACAATGAAATTACTAGCGAGGGTAGACTAGCTGGCTGCCGATTTCAATCCGTGATAAACTCTAGAGACAACTTGGGAGGTTTGTCAAAGAACTAGAACTTTCTTCCGGATTTCCTTCGGTGCAGTTTATTACGCTGTACAACGAGATTCTAACCTTTGAGACTGTGGATCCTGATGCGTGAACATTTAAAAGCTACGGAGCTGTACTTTCCTTTGGCGCTGTTAATTCTGCTGTGCAGGTTGGTTTTCACTTGTGAGGATCGCAACGCGATTTTCCCATTGAAGGCTATCAGGCATTACTTTCCTGCAAGCCTGGTGTCGTAGGTTTTTCGAGAAGATCCCAAAGTGTGACCATTTAAAATTAAACAATTGCCGTTTAGCAGTTCTTTCTTCTGGTCACCGTATTGTTCGGGTTTTAATACTTTGATCTTTCTCCTCGTGAGATTGAAAAGATTAATTGTAATGTATTTATATACTGCACACAGTCTCGTGGTGCATGGTTTACAATTCTTCTGTGAAGCGGTGAGATCGGACATCAGCATATAAAGGCGCCACTGGCAGCCGCTATCAGTCCCGCATAGTTTGATCTCACCCAACCACCCAACCCACTCATGAATGTGAAAGAAAGATGAAATTAGAGATAGAGATAGACCACCACACCGGGGACAACGTCCCCTATTTTTTTCAAACAGTGTGCGGGTTGTTTAACGTCTCACGGATTATTAGGAACAAGTGTTGTTGACGCGCAACAACAGAACACGAGCTAGAACATTCTTCAAATTGACTGGTGTTAAAGCAGACACGTGTAGGAGCGAGCGATCAGCTATTAGCGAGGACACCCAGTATCAGTTAGTAACGAGGATTAAACAATGTGATAAATAAATGTGAGCAAAGTTCCTCTGGTACCTGCTGGCACGTGCTGTTGTATGCCCAGAGTTCCGTTAACTTGCAAACTGTGTTCTGGATCAAAACAAAGTGCCTCGTGATATTTAGCAAAATGGTTAAAAAGCAAACGACATTTCAGGAAAGTATAAGATCAGTATGCACTCATTTGAATGGTTGCACTTCGCGATTTTGTCAATTAACAGTTGTGCAAACAGAAATGACTGCAAACAAAATGATGCTCAGTAGGTTTATTTCCGCTGTCAATGTAATTAATAGTTGCAAAAATGACTGCAAACAAATGCTGCTTAATAGGTTTATTTGAATCAGGGTTCCGCTGTAAATGTCATCTACAAATGCACATGTTAGCATCGTTACCTCCAAACGGTGTAATAAACATCTCTATAGTAAAACTGAGTACCACAGGAAGGCCCACTGCTTATGTATAACTTTTCGCTCTTTTCTGGCAGCCATGTTTTCCGAACTGAACGAAATTCGGACTATTTTGCAGTTTAATACTAGCATTCAGACGCCTCTCTTGCCGAGTGACTTAGCGAGCGGAGGAGGCGGCTGAAATTCAGGCTATCTAATACTGTTGAGTAGACTTCGTTAATACTAGTGTCCACGCTTTAGGATTTTGACATATATGGGCAGGAACACGTTTCGTCATCAAGTTAATAAATTTCCAAGTCAAGCTTTGGGAATGGACAATAAACACACTGCCCAGGCTCCGACCCACTCGCCTTATTGCTCTTGAGATAATTAATGGAGAAGGGAGTTAGTTTCTATAGAAACTGCGGCGCTGCGTCGGTGGAGGACTGGGGAGTCAGAGAAACGAATGTTTGGTTTATAAACAGAGTTGACAACTACCGTGGAACCTCGATTTTACGATATGGGAAGGGGACAGCAAAATCATATCGTCAAATCGGGATATCATTGTAAACGAACTCCCGTTTTAAAAATAACTTTTGCCGGGACACAGAATGTTGATCGTTAAATCGGGAATATCGTTAGATCGACGATCGTAAAATCGGGGTCCCACGGTAAAGGTAAACTGGCCACACTGTAAAGAGATTCGGGTAATCCGCTGTGAGTCATCTACTCTGTTGATAAACCAAACATTCTTGAGATAATACTCGCGCTCTTCACTTAATTTCGCAATATTTTCGGCGAAATTGCTTACCTAGACGTCGCTTGGTGCTCACACTGCTCAACTAAGTTCAGAGGGGAGGGGTAAACCTGTTACAAACTCGCATCCCCTCTGTACGGGGTGTCGGACCTACTTCACTTCATGCCATGGAAACCACTGAAACCTAAGGAAAATGTTAGTAGTATATATGTGAGCAACTGCACAGAGGTAGTGGCCAACACGAAAGCCTTGCTCCTTTGGCCACTACGCACTTCTTCCGTAGAAAGTAAAATCATCAAGTAAATTGCTCTGTACGTTTAATTTTTTTCTTACTGTAAAATATATTGTATTTCGTTGTAATAAGTGTAAATAAAATTGAATTGAATTGAATTGGTATCGTGTGCTTCTTTCACTTAATTTTAAGGGAGCTTAAACCAACGACGACGGCGACGGCAACGACAACGCCGCAAAATAACAGGTTTAACTGAACTGATGACCAAGAACAATCGCTCTGCACGTTCGTTTTAAATTTTTGGTACATTTCTTTGCCGTCCTCGGCAAAACATCAACGTGAAAGTGACGAAATTCAAGGTTTTGTGGAGAACGTGAACACACGATCGCGACTGTGAACTTTTCAATTCTTTCTTACCATGAACGCCTCTACTCAATTTAGTGCCTGGGTAGTTCGCTGTTTCTGTAGAAGTTGAACGAGCTGTAATGATCGCGAATTCTGCACATATGAAATGAAGTTATATTTTCAGGTGAGGTTTTCGTTGCCGTCGCCGTCATCGCTGCTTAAGTTCCCTAATTAAATAACGGAAATGTCGCCTTTCTTTTGGATATGCATCACCTTAAAACTAAGGGATAAAAACTACAGTTGGTTGAAAATATCACAACAATGCTCCTGAGTGCTACTGTCAACTGTACAAGATATAGATAGCTTCTCGAATTGCAGAGCCAGCGGTTTTCGACAGAGTCGTTACTAGGCAACATGTCAAACTTCATGACGTGGAATTAGGTGCCGCGTACATGAAAGAGTATCTGCGGGAGATTTGCGAAAATCCACCGGATAATTTTTTTTTGCCAAAATGTTCCGTCCTGATATTTCTTTATTTGGCCGTTTTAATACTGCGCATACGTTCTGCGCATTTCGAGAAATACTCGGGTTTCCTATGGGTGGTGCTATTCTCGACCCCAGAGCCTCTCGGCTTGACTACGTCGTACGCGCAGGGGCTCTGGGAAACTCTACGCAGTCGTAGCCATAATCTGGCTATTTGAGTCTCAGGGCGCATGCTCGTCAGAACCAAACAAAAATGGCGGAGCTACTAGAAGGAGGAACAGAATTTGGTGCAAAACATTCGAACTTTCAGACGAAATCAGAAAGGAGGGTGATCATGAGAGCTATGGTTCCGGAAAGAAGGATGTATTGTACTCACAGACTTCGGGAAATTTCTTGTTTTTAGGACTTAAAAAAGGGATTTTTCTTGTCTCAAAACCATCAATCGATCACTACTTTCGCACTCGAAGATCGTCCACGACTGAATAACGCTAAAACGATACGCGGTCAACCGTAAAGGTGCCACTTTCGTTTTTCACGCAGTGAACGCATTTATCATAGTCACTAAAACAAATGAACAACGGAGATTACATAAATA
Organism: Pavona decussata; assembly: GCF_977016875.1. NCBI lineage: Eukaryota > Metazoa > Cnidaria > Anthozoa > Scleractinia > Agariciidae > Pavona > Pavona decussata. The sequence goes on along the minus strand of NW_028145758.1, from coordinate 2,648,355 downwards.
AATTAAGATTATTTTTAAATTTGAAGCACAGCTGATTGAACTGAGCAGTTTTTAGTATATTTTAATATTTTCAATCAAAACATTTAAGGTAACATTCCTGGGAATATGGCACTTCTACAATAAAGACCTCAGGTATTTGCTCAAAATGAAATGGAGAAGCCCTATCTCCGTCTACCTGTATTATCTTTATCAGCTCAGCTCGTACGTGCCATTCACGGCTCACCTGAACTTTTCCTCTCGCTTAGGATCATGTTTTGCTTTGGTAGTCCTCTTATCGATTTCTGAAAATGATGAACTGGATTGCTCTTTAAAAGGAAGAAATCGATCGAAGCAGAATGAAGTTTCCTCTATTTACAAGGAACAAAACCCGACAGCCATTACCATTGTCGAAGTGTCAAATGATTGGACAAAATGAAGGCACCATCAACGCGCACCGTAAATTCAAATTTCCTCGCGTTATGAATTGACCAATTAGAAAGGTTTTCGTTATTTTTTAACCAAAAACCAATCAGTGCAAGGAATCGTCGTCAGAGTTTCCCAGAGCCCTTCCTGTCGTCAGTCATGCGCAAAAAAGAAGAGCTATGGAGTCGAGAATAGGGTGGTGCCATCCTCGTTCCCAGAGCCTACGGTCTTTTGGTCAGGGTGGTGCCTACTAATAAAGACCAATACAGGGGATATTTTTGCGCGGTTAAAAACTATGCGGAGAAAGTAGAACTTAGAAAGCGCTCTTGGTATCCAAAAAGAAAATTGGGGGTAACCATGCATTTTTCAGAGATAATAAAGCTTCAATTTGGAAAAAATGCCATACATTTTTTATAGCTTTTTAGAATTATTATTGCTTAATTATCTCTAAAAAATGCGTGGTTATCCCCAATTTTCTTTTTAGATTCCAATAACCCTTGCTAAGATCTGCTTTTCCCGCATATTCATAGACCGCGCAAAATACTTCTGTAATAGCAGGCACCGTCCTTTAGTTATAATTAATTTTTGCTACTTTGCGCGATTAGCGAAATGTTTCATTTTATGCATTAATTACTAATTAACATATTTTGTAAATATAAGAGGACCGAAGCCCGCACGAGTCATAATAAAATTTGAAATTCCCTCCGGTTGGGAAAAAAAAAGTTTATAAATAAAATCCTAAGCTTTCAATTACCTGATCTACAGTTTTTGACGGGTAAAAACTCTAATTATTTGGCCGCTAAAAACTCGGATTGAAACTAGCAACATACTAGCTGCATTTTGTATCAGGCATTGTTATTGCACAGGTAGCCCAAGCTCGAAGTTACGCAACGGTTGAAAAATATAAGGATTTGTATGGGAAATAAACGGTTTATTTCAGAGGCTAAAAATATGAACGAATTCTTAAATAAAAATCACCCACTTTATTTCTCTTGTGTATGTCTTGCCTGCTATGTGGTTTTTAGGGCGATTTAGCGCGATTCCAGTGAGTTTTAGTTCCATCGCTCTCTCTCTATATATAGACAGAGAGCGATGGTAGTAAAACTCACTGGAATCGCGCTAAATCGCCCTAAAAACCACATAGCAGGCAAGACATACATAAGAGAAATAAAGTGGGTGATTTTTATTTAAAAATTCGTACATATTTTTAGCCTCTGAAATAAACCGTTTATTTCCCATACAAATCCTTATATTTTTCAACCGTTGCGTAACTAGCGCTCATATTTCGAGCTTGGGCTACCTGTGGTTATTGTAATCCAATGAAACGACGCGTCAAATGCATACGAGAATCTCAAAAATTAGCATACCGAACACGGTATCTACAAAGTGAACTGACGGGAATAAGGGAGTTAATTTTTTAGTGATCAGATAAAAATATTTTCCAAGTTCGTTAGCTCGCGTTTAAAAGAAAATTTAGAAGATATCCGTTTTTTCATTTTTTCCAACAATTAACCTGCTGAATTTCATTTTTTTTTTTGGCTAATGGACGAGTTCCAGGGATGTTCATTTGACGGTAAGGACATTGCGTTTAACGAGTTGTTGTTTTAATAAGCGAATTGTTGAGTGTTATAACTCGCTAGTACCCGCCTACAAACTGAATCGCATTTGCTACTTGCGTTTTACTTAACTCTTAAATAACTTTTCGGCATTAGATCACGAGATGGGAGTATTAAATCTAAATATACACCAGTTTTATTGGCTTTGTACATCGATATATCCCGATATTTTAGACTGCCAAGTATGAACGTTAATGTGTGAACTGTCTAGGACACTTTTCTTTAGCTTAGCACAGAATGAATCGAAGGATTCTTTCCATTTGTCAGAAATGACCTGCCAGACCATCAGTTCGTAAGCAGACTTAAAGCGTATGTACCAATTTGAAGGATGAGTTTTATCGTAGTCATTCGAATTTCTTCAAAATAGCGCGTACCAGTTTCGTAGTGATTTTTTTTCAAATAATCAGCATCTTTATTATTTCATCATTCAGTTTACATTAAATTTATAAATAAGTTAAATGTATAAATACAGAGAAATGCAACTTCTTTTTCTAAATACACTGGACCGCGGGTAGCGAAAACTAATCGAAGCGGGCAGAGTATAGTCTCCTTCGCAGCCGTTATTAGGGTCGTCACAGACTAGGAAGAGTAAGACAAGAAGAAGATATACAATATTTTAAAGAGACACTAAAAGAAATAAGGGAGTAGAATATATTAAGAGAATAAAGTGGTTACTTAAATAAATAAATAAATAAATAAATAAATAAATAAATAAATAAGTAAATAAATAAATAAATAAATAAATAAAAGTAAATACCACTATCTGTATATGATATACACGGGTGGTTTGTGGTTGTAAGTTATGAATATTGCAACTGTTTAGAGATCAAGGTAGGCACGTCAACATAGGTATCTTCAAGAATTGCAACACCATCTCTTCAAAATGCCTCGTTCGATTTACAGAGTGGCTGCTCTGGCGGGCCAGTCCTGGCAAATGGAAAGTACACGAGGGATGCTAGTCTCCCATACCAAGTCCACATAAAATTCTCAATTGTCATATCGTTGTTTCATGTAGAAGAAATAACATTACTGGGAAATTGTAAAAGGAATATAACAAACGCTCGGTAATGAGTTATTCGTGTCTGAGAAACCCCCCCCCCCCCCTCAAAAAAAAGGGGAAAAAAAGGGGTGGGGGGTGGGGATCTCCGACTTCGTTTCGGGGATAGGAGATCTGAACAGCCACCCAAAAAACAATTGACACGAACGTCCTTAAGTGCCAGAAACATGTAACGCTACGAGTGGGAAATATTTTAACGTATCGTACTAATTAATTTCTTATCACTAGGGCCTAAACCCAAGGAAACGCCCATTAGGTACCTACCAACAGCAGGCCGTACTTCTGATTCAAGCATTTCTGAAATCAGTATTTCAGCTGGGATTGATAGCGGATTTGCCAACCTATCTGACCATGATAAGGAGCGTTGTGTGAAAAAGTGTAGACTGGGCTTCAAGAGGACTACACCAGAAATAATTTGTTTGCCCTCGAATTCAGTGGCGAGTAATAGCAGCAGCTCTCGAGAAACCAGTTTCAGAATCTTTGATTCACAACCAATTGCAGCCACTCTACAAAATGTCCCCACCTTGGTAAATTGTAACTACTGTGGTACCCAGGTTTTGACGTGCATCGAATATCGCGTTAGCAGCGTGAACTGGGCACTAGCAGGGTTGCTTTGTGCATTTGGATGTCATTTTGGATGTTGTTTGATACCTTTCTTTTTAAACTCATTCAAGGATGTGATTCATGTATGCCCGCTTTGTAGAATGCACCTTGGAAAGTATTGCCAGGGATAAAAAAGTGAACAATGCAAAACTCCCCCAATCAGGAGATGATAGATACTGCTTGCTCCAACGCAGGGCATATTTGCCTAGTTCCTAGGCCTCTTTCTGTCTTTCATCTCGGTCAAATCGTTTCGGACCACGTGATCCGAGTGTAAAAAAACCCGTTTGGCTCAGTTACGTCACCGAAACGAATTGATCGTGACAGCCTGTGAGAAAGCCGCGCGGTAAGGGGACTATGCAAGGACGTATGGCGCACATCTATGATAGAAGGCATCTGTGAAATGAAACTCTAGGTCTGGGGGTCTGATGCTCTCTCCTTTCGCTGGCTACTCAGCTTCGTTCTAAGCGCTCTTGTCGGGTTTCCTCAGCAACGGTGATCCCTTTTCGGACGGTCATTCGCTAGCTGCTGTGGTCTGCGAGAAGGTGTTCCCAAGAGTCGAACCCAATGTCTATTGCCTTGAGGTCACGCTTGCAGACGTATGCATCCTTGAAGCACAGGTGTGGGTGACCAGTCGGTCTATAAGCGTCTATATTTACCAACACCCCTTCCCCTCTGGCTGGAAAAGCACAAGAACCAAACTGGTTTGTGTTGAAAGGGAGCGTTGTGGATGTATTCGGCTGTGTGCAGGTCAAATTTTAAGCCATTAGCAACATTGCCAAAACGTTGTAACCGAATTGCAAAAATGCAATGCGTCTTGTCAGTACTTCTTGCACTTCTTTGGTCTCCTTGACTTGGCGGGTTCTACTATAATTATTAAACGACCACCTTCTTTTAATCGGTCAGTTGCCAGAGTCACGAAGACATTGTCAGTGCGTTAACAGTAAACAAAACCTCTTTGACATTAAACAGCAAGCAAGAACTGAATTTGACTTTTCGACCAAATGAAAGATTCCCGCCGAGCTAGGAGGATTTCTTCTTTGCCTCGTTTGATCTCCCATTCTCCTCACTAGGGATAAGGGGTGATTTCCAGTGTCGCGCAAATAACTTTACGTGCGTAAGGTTGTGGATTGAGCTATGCGAACTGTGTGCCAAACGTAAAAAGTTGAACAGTGCTAAACTTTTTACATTTACGCAAGCCGTTCATTCGTCGCTTCTTCTTTTGTTTACGTAGGTAAAGCAGCCCAGTGTACTGATGTCCATACGCACGCAAAATTTACGCAACAGTGGAAATCCACCTTACACACTCAGTAGGAAATTCATGGGTCCACTTTAACACTTTAACATTTAGTGCAGAGTTAATTATCTGATCCATCGTTGTGTCCTTTAAGTGCTAGCGACACAAGATTCATTTGCACTCTTTCGAATGAAAGACGTCCGTGCAGATATAAGCCATAATTAAGACTCAAGTGTAAATAAATGCATTGATGTCAAATGCGCATTTATTAAATTAAAACATGGAACGGGTAGCTGGGGATGTTACCTTTAAATGGGTACATTATTAAAACGAACGAATGTTGTGCCGCTAGCAAATGGCTAATGGCACAAAAGATGAATTCTCTGCATGCTAAAGTGAACGCATGGGTTCACTTTAGCACTTTAACATACACTGTAGAGTTAATTCTTTGATCCATCATTGGTGTTTTTAGTGCTACCGGCACAACATTAAAACACTTACTTTAAAAAACCAACAGAACAATCGTTTTTATACCAAGATTAGCGATAGTTCCTGTAGTTTTTGTGTTAGTAAAGAAAATACAAGTCCTTGTCTTAAATTTACTTAATGAAGTAAAGTGAAGTTTCCACCACGCCTTTTAAAGTAATTTTGTTTTTGCAAGCTTGCTATTATGCGGCCACTTTTCTATTCCCCGAGAGTGTTAAAAGCGATGAAAAGAATACTTCTGACTGCATGGTTCTTAAACAGATCCAAAGTTTAGCTAGTTACACTAACTGCTAACATACCTGAACAGCCAAGAGAAAAAAAAAGGGCAATCTCGTACCCAGAGTCTTCAGGCTTTTTGGTCAGCGGGGCAACGCCGGGAAGACTCTGGGGACATCGAAAAATTTCAATTTTTTTGATTGGCTGTTCCGTAACGGTTTCCATTGTTTTACCGCAGAAATCCTGCGGTAATAAAATTCGATGTCCCCAGAGTCTTCCCGGGTAGGTACTTCATATATGGTAATTATTATGTCCTCACTTTTTATTTTGATAAGTATGTACCCACTTTTTCTTTTGATAAGTATGTACCCAAATTCTTTTTGAAATCATGACCAAAAAGCCTGAAGACTCTGGGTACGAGATTGAAAAATGGGTAGAACCGCTCACCAACTCATTTCACTAAATTTTGTTTTCAAAAAAAATATTCATAAGCTGATTATGAAGTAAAAACTTTCATTTTAGCGAAATGTTGTGACAACGGCATGAAAAAAGACAGCTTGCTAATGGAATGCCCTTCGCATATTTGTCGCAAGATTCGAACACAGAAAGGGAAATAATGCGATCAGTATTGAAATGCAAGTTTGAACGAAAAATAATTGCTTCAACAAATCTAGGACTAACGATGAAGAACTTTGTGAATTGATTACAGCTCAAAATTATGACAACCGTCAGAAGTTACTTTCATAACAACATCATAGAGTACAGTTGAAACAAAAACCAAGAAAACAGACGAGATGCGCTTTACTTCTTTCAAAGATTGTGCAATGAGCACTTTGCAGCTAACGGTGACATGGTACAGAATCCGCCATGTTGGATAGCCAGTTGCGAACTGGCACATCAAAAACAAAGTTACTTTCAAAGTGACAATCGAACTTGAATTTCCTTTGTTTTAAATGTACCAGTGCGTAGCTTTTCCTCCAGCATGGTGGATTTTGTAATCACGTGACCGTTAGCTGAACATTGCGCGCGGATGGGGCTGTGTCAGGGGGCTGTGTTTATCTGTTTAGTGGAGCCTTTCTCAAATATTGCGCCCTAGGCAGAATTTTTGAGGTAAAAATTACTCTATATTAAAGCCCTTGTTTGGGTCCTAACAGAAAGAAGAAAAACAAATCAACAAACAAACAAACAATCAAAAACAAAAATAAAAGCCGTGCATCTCCCGTGTTTGACGTTCCTTTGGTCGTGCGGTCTTGTACGTATTGAGCATGCGCACTCATTAGCAGAATCAAGATGGCCGACTTTGTAAGTAAAATTTCGCTGCGATATTTTCTCATTCTAGCTTTGCTCTTGGTAGTTCTAAATCATGTTTTTAATGAATTCCATAGAGCAAAGAAATACTTGTTAACGTATCTCAATGTATCAGACTTTTATGAGGCTTCTTTATGCTGTGTTTTGTTGATCCGTTATGTATTTTGCTGTGTCATGTGCTGTCAGGAACCGCAAGTTTTGCGAACAAAAAGATAAAGCTGGTTGAATACTTGCGATCGAAGTTGTACAAAAAAGGGAGTTTGAACCATGGGGAAAGCGGGTAATAACTGTTAACGTCCAACTGAATCTTTACGAGAACAAGTCTTGAATATTAATTTAGTGTTTTCCCAATTCTTTTCACTTTTATGACCATTTAGACACATGTTTCTTGTGATCTGTTATCCGAAACCTTATAGCGTTTGTATTTTACTTAACTTGTAGTAAAGTTGCAATTTTTTGCATGAAAGAAAAGAAAACTAGCATAAACCAATAGTAGTGTGAAATTATACAACATCAAACTTTAATGTCTTTTTCTAGTCTGCACTTCCTGGTAAAGTTCAGCCTGTGACTGAAGTGAGTTCTGCTGTGGGTCATTATGGTGTTCCCGACCACATGAGGACAGGGTAAGTTTTTAACAACTTGGCACTCAAAGTACAGTGCTTACTGACAGTGCAATATTTTCACAATATTTTGTGACGTTTGTCTTGTAATGACATTGATACACAAGTTGTATGTTACATTGTACAGTATGCAATGTAACATACCTTGTAATAGAAATATCAGTTACCGGTATGAGATGAGTTGTAGAAATCATTGCAGCTTGCCTTAACCATTGTGGTGACGTGACTCCCAGCAGGTTGATCTGTTGCCAAGCATGTTAAACTGTGCAATATATCACGCAACCTTTAAAGGCATTGATACAAGTTGTGCAAACAATTTAATTCATGGTGTTGTTGCACGTGTAATAATTTGCACATTCGGCATGCACCTGCACGTACACTAATCATATGTGTAAGAGCTTGGTTTTGCATAATAAAATATTGAGTAATGCTGCCGACATAAGATGCACAAAAGCCAACTAAACATCATGTTCTAAATTGTTGTCAATCGTGTGTTGGAATATGGCAATGTGAGTATGTTTCAGTGCAAAAAAATTCATTTTGATCTGTGAAGAATGGTTATGATTGTTAGAAACAAAAGTCTATTTTGGTGATAAAATTATCTTAATTAAATTCTGCTTTGTAAATTTGTGTGGTATAGGTTTTCTAATGTCAAAAGTGGATTAACATCAAGTCATCCTCTACAAGCAACTGAGCAAAATGTAAGTCTCCTTTTGTGTTCGGAGGTCACTGCACAGCATTCTTATTGCAACTATGAAACAAGCCCCCATTTTATTTTATTGAGTTATTGGTATTTGCTTGAATTCTGGGATTGATGGTCAGACATGTTCTCAGTTAAATATAATACCCATTGCACTTGAATGAGATGCCACTGGTGACTTTTGATGCTGTGCAATATGTAGTGTAACAAATTGAAAAGAATTCTCCTAGGCCATGCACCATCTTGTTACACCTGTGTACAGTAATGTAACAGAGGATAAGAAAGTTATTGAGAGCAGTCAGAGTACTTTTTTCCATTTTTAAAACCAATATTCTTCCTCTAGATTGCGTGAACCTCCATTGCAAAGAAATTCCTCTTCAACCATGACTATCATTGCAAATGTGCTCTCAAATATTAACTAACTAGCTGGTTTTCTATGAACAGTCTTGTCATGAGTTACATAACTGCAGTATTGGATCACTAACACTGTGTTGACATTATAGTTTCTAAAAAATCAAGAAATGCTTGACTTCAAGATGCTTAGAAATACCCAAGGACTACAGGCTCCACTCAAACTGCAGATGGAACGAGCTGTTACATCCAAGGTAAATAGGAAATGCTCTTATGGTCATGCATTCTGTCAAATTATACAGGAAAAGTGATATGTCTCACAGTACATGTAAATGACCTGTAAAGTGTAATCGTCAGCACCACAGGAACTGTACATAACTGCTCAGTAGCTTTCATTTGAATGGTCTCGCTTTAGAATTTCATCCTTACTCTGAATAGACTAGTAATAACCAAAGATCAGGGAGTGTGTTCGATGATCTTGATCCCAGGCTTTCTCCTTTGCCAAGTTGGTGATGATTGATGTCATCCGCCCCTGCAAAATCTCCAGGGAATGCCAGATACGCATCGCAAGATCCATTCATTTGTTGATTGATTGTCCCATACAATCTTGACTCCAATCTTTGTTAGGAGTGTGTTATTTCTACCTCAAACACAATAAGTGTAACATTTATTCAAACCCCTCTCTTCTTGCAGATCCAGCGGTTACCCTGTCTGCCAAGCTCCATGGTTGCCCTAGATACTCTAATGGGTACAGATGAGAGTATAGGATTTGAAGACTTTTTGAACGGTATGTCACTGACACAATTTATTTTCACGCAAAATTTACTTCCTGTAGTCTTCTTGTTAAGATTGTATGGGTGGCAAAGGCCCTCACTACACAAGGTTTAAAAAATTGTTTCTGCTAGAGATAAATTGTACAATGCTTAGCTGTCTATTGTAATGTGTAGTTGCTAAATTCACTATGCATTCTATTGTTATGCCAATGAGTTATTTTTTTAACTTATTAAGCGTCCATCAGTTTTAGCCAATGTGTAATTTGATGTCAATTTTTTGGACTGAAAATCCCGATAACTGTATTTAGTCAAACAAGTGCCTCCCCTGATAAAGTCCTGCTCGATATAAGCCTCCCATGAGAAGACTACTAATTAGCACCACCTGTGAAAAAGTGCTGCAATCATTTTAGCTCTAGACCAATGTTTGTTTGAAGTTTTTCCAAGTGAAAGTGTAAAATGGTATGGTTTTTCTGAAAGTTCAAAAGGGATGGTGAGATTTTGACATTTTAAACTGTGTTTAGAGTTGTTAAGCTGTAGTAAAAAAAAGATTAGTCTTGTTTCATTTAATAGATTCAACCAGTTTTACTAAAGGCCTTCCCGAATGAGCATTGTATGAAAAAATTCCAAAATTTAATGTGGACTATGGCACTTTTTTGAGTTGATACACGGTAAGAAATTGGCCAGTTAAATTAATTCATTGTGAAGACACTAAGATGAAAACAGTTTGTTGGAAACCCAGTTTTTATTAAAAATACTTGTAACATTGAACAGTGCTTATACTAACATAATGTATGTATACTATGTGCATTGGCGATGCCTGAGGAATAAAATAAAGTTAAGGAAAATGCATGATGTATAGATTTATATAATATATAAAATTATATTGCAAATATAGAAAAAAACTACACTTTCATCCCGACAAGCCTGTTTCGTGATCTCTTACTCTTCATACTCTTCATGATCTCTCTCTCTCTCTCTCTTCGTGATCTCTCACTCTTCATTCTCGCTCTTCATACTCTAAAATCCCCTGAAGAGTGAGAAGTCACAAAACAGGCTTGTCGGGATGAAAGTGTAGTTTTTTCGATATTTTCAATATACATGTACTACGCTCTACTTTTATGTATCGGGCACTGTAATGCGGAAAAATCAAAACACAGTCTTCCTAATAATTATATAAAATTATATTTTTCTGTGCTGTATGCATCTTTTACAAAGGAATAAATGGATAAATTGTTTAATGGTATCTAAAAACCCTCTAGCCTTGACAACCAAGCCTAAAAACCCACCAGCATATATACTAAAGCTTTGATTTCTCTTGACTATAAGATTGCTTCCAGATTCAGTACAGACTATTCTTTTTGTTACTGTAATGTAATTGAACATGACTGTGAAGAAATTCAGTGATTTGGTCAGATTGTGCTAGACTTGACATAAGCATGGTGAATGTTTGCTTTGAATTTCTCCAAGAATTATTTATGGTTTGAGAAGATAATAATCACTCAACAGAGTGTTTGAGAGTACAGAGTATTTTATTATCTGCACATAGGTTCATACCAGTTGTTTTTCTTTTAATTTAACTGATCTATCGTTGCAGTATTAATAAAGTATTTATTGTTTATTATTTATTACACAGCTTGATTAGCTTTTTAGTTATACTGAGTAAATTTACCTATTTTTGTATTTAGTAAATTATGTTGTAAATTAAGATTTTAAATTTTTCTCTTGGTAATAAAAGCTTATTATTAATAGTGTTTCATCCAAGTTACAGAACACCTCTAAGTTGGATAAATGAACTTGGCTGTGCCTTGTTTTTCAATCCATTCTTAGTGTTTGGAAATCCAATGAAACACTTCCCTGTGTTTGATACGTTACTTGGGAGGGGTTGGGAAAAAATGTTGGTACATGTAAACTGTGACATAAGGCTTATTTTGTTTTCGTTGTATTTCAGTTGCTGGAGATACAGAGACCACCTGTGATCCACATCTCACTATGGAACACAAACTTGGCCTCCATTAAGTTGCCACTTTTCTATTTATCTCCGTTGTTTTCTAAGCACGAATATCAGGCAACCCAAACTGATACTGTGAGCATTTGTGGGAGGCAGAGAGAAGGGGCAGTCTCTGTTTCTGTGTGAACATTGAACTGGATATAGCTTGCAATGGAGGCTCTTGCGGGGAATTATATTAAACATTTTTGCATGAGAAGTGATTCCCTTACTTAAGCCTCCTGTGCAAGCTGGTTTCAGTTCAATTCTGAGAATATGAATAGTTTATTAGTTCTGCATTTTATAAACATAAACTGTAGAGTGACTGTGACTACAAAGAGTGAGATTAGCAGGAGTAGTAGAATTTCATGCCTCTCTTGTGAGCTTTCCAGATAAGAAAACCCCAGTTTTGTTTATGTCATAATGCTCCCAGCAGCAGATTGAGAGTGCTCTGCATGAATCATCTTTTTTTTTCCTTTTTTGTAAAACAGAAATCGAGTGTATTGTGTACACGTATAGTCAAGACAGCACTTAGAGAATGATTCGGTACATGTATGATAGAGACTGAAAAGAATGTTTCTAGGCACTTGAAATAAATAAAATATTTATAAAGTGTCATCAAGGCTGGACAACTCATGTTTCATCTCCATAATTTAAGGTGTTAGGTGAAGACTGTTGTCAGTGTTGTGTGCGTGACAAATCAAAGCTCGTAAATTGGCCTTGAGTTAGTTTTCATCTTTTGATATGATCTAAAAGTAAACACAACATTTTGTTTTACCAACTACGTCGATAAGGGAATTAGGACACTATAAAGAGGTTCTGTGTGAAACACTTGAAACGTCAGCCCTCAAATCTCTTTCAAAATTGTGTTGTTGACCTTGTTGATAACGCCAAATATTCGGCTGATTTAGCAACAGAACGGGAACGTCATATGACAACGGCCCACGCATCAAGAATGCTCATATAGAGTCGAAATAAACTCGCATCCAGACTATTCCGTGCGCTCTCACGTCCTCAAATAAATCAGCCCATTCGCTTTCACCCCCCAACCGGAGCAGCATCACAGTTGCTTTTAATTAGAAACTGGCCCCCTTATCTAAAAGTAAATGCTGTTGAACCTCATTTATCTGGACACATGGAATGCTATTTTTACAATAACTGCAGAAATTCTTGTGCACTCATTGGCTAGTTTTAATTGTCAGTAAGTGGACAGACATGTGAATTTACAAACAACAAAACAACAACAACAACAATTTATTTACAAATTCAGATTCAGATGAATTTATAATTTATGTGATGTTGACGCAATGAACGAGAACAGGGAATTTGAAAACAACATTAATCTGTCACTTTTCAACCAATAGGAAGTCTCCCTTTTTCCATTAACCAATAATAGCTTTAGCGAGACAAGTCTTTGATTTTGGTCGCGTCAGATTTAATAAAATTTAAGTTTGTTGCATTTTTATGCCATGTTTTGACGTCATTTTGTCCCTTCTGGCTTTTTGTTATAGTAAATTAACAAATTGATGTCAGTTTTTCATTGTCTGTCCTGTTATTGATCAAAGTAGCTGCAGATACAGCTACTTTGACAATGTTATGACAAAATTCATGATCAGTAACAGGACAGACTGACGTCAATTTGTTAAATAGCACACTCTTGCTATCTCAGATGCTAAATGGAAATGTTCATTGATCAGATAGCCTTTCAGTAAATTACTGTTCCTTATCATCCATGGAAAACAGGCTTGGGATAACAAGGGGTTTGATATACCCACTACAGTAAAATATACTATAAGGCATTTGTCTTTAAATGTGTAAAAATAATCTTTCATTCCTGTGAACTCTTTAAGTCTCTTGGATTTGTCCATCTTGGTTTGAAATAAATGGGGTGTGCTCCTGACAAAAAACACAAACAAACAATAAACAACAATCTTAGACTGGGCTCAAAGATAAATCCTGAAATAATGTTGACAATGTTACACTGGGGCTGGGACATCATACATTTACTCTGTCCACAAAAACGAAAAGCCAGTTTGATAAAAATGAAATGATAAGGAACCCGAGGATTTCTGGGTGGATAATACAGGCCTACTATTAACATCAGATACCCAAAAGCCACGAGTTGCTTTAATGTTACAAACTTTTTAACAAATAATGAAGAATGTTTAATACTGATATACTTGGACTGACCCACTTATGTGGGCATTTCACCTAACATGATTCCCCTTAACTAGTTCCATCAGTATTTATCGCCTTTATTAAGTTTTTTTCTTTCAATTTATGGTGTTTCTGAGGTGAGTCTCACTGACCTGATTTAAGTCTTGTAGAGCGAAAAACTGCTGTCAATTATGAGAAAAGTGATAACACTTACATTAGAGAACAGCTTTACATCGTTTAGGCTCAAAGCAAGTTAACAATAAATTCAATAATTTTGTCGCTTGGTATCACGTTTGTTTGTTCTTTTTTCTTGGGGCATAAATAAACAATTGTCAAGATCTATGTGCATGTTCGCATGATCATGCGTAATTTGTTTTATGATCAATCAGAATGTGTTATTGTGTGGTAAAAAAAAATCATCTTAAATGTAAAAATGACAATGTTGACAGCAAAACACTACTTGCAAGTTTAAAAGTTTTATATTCTCTGGAAAGACACCCATTATTACTAATAAAATTATTAGTACATATATAGCTGGTAAAGTGTGATGTTCATAAAATTAATAATCATTATAATTATTGTTATTATTGTTATTATTATTATTATTATTATTATTATTACTGTGTTGTATAAAATTGATCAATTATTATTTCTACATGTATGTCTTATTGTAAATGTTATATTAATAAAATTAATTATAATTATTATATATCTACATACAAATAAGTCTTATTGTTAGTAACTCAGAACTGTGGTATGTCACTGATTTGCCCATTTATATTAACATGTAGGTTCAATCAACCTTTTCTTATTGTCATATTTTGCTTTAACTGTTGAGTCTAATCAGTCAGTCTGTCTCAGTTTGGGTGTTGTGTTCTTGTTTGTTCTGTGAAGTAGACAAAATCCAAGTCTTAAAAATGATTTAACTACTGTAAAATACAGTTGAAGAGAGTGCTCTTGTACAAATTTGTGTTCAGTGCAGCAAACCTGAATTGCTGTGACTTTTCATTGCAATTAATAACTAAAGTAAAAAAAAACTAGAATCACTGTGAAAAACTCGTTCAATCTTACAGGTGTTAATATATTATTAATTAAAAGTAAACCTTAAGCAAAATATGTTAAAAAAACCTAATATTATACATTCATCTTTACTTTGTGTTGCTGATTTTTCCCGCTTAAAGGTGAGATGTCAATGTTAAAAGACTTAAAAAAGTGATACTAGCGTGTATGGTATTTGAGTTAGAACTTCTTCCAGAGTTGGGGGGGGGGGGGGGGGGGGGTTAAAGTAACATTTGGTGTTGAAATCCCTAAAATTAAAAATCTAAACTTTCATACAGTAAGCCAATTACCTCTGCGGTATCTGTTTGGCTGTGACTGCTAAGCGTCACATAACTGGGTGATCTGCCGATACACCGTCTACACCATTCTGACACCTTGGAATAGTCAAACAACAAACCAGGGTCTATTCTCTCGCTGTCATGTTTTGCTGAGAAAAAAGACAAAAAAACCTTGAATTTTCAATAGCTACAATGTAAGTGATTTTTTTTTGGTAAAGAGGAACTATACAAAAATGAGAAGCTAAAGCCACCTTTGGTAAAAATCATAAATATAGAATAAGGATTAAGGTAGGGTTTTTAATTAGCTTATGTGAGCAAGTTTACCCAGCAAGTTTTGCTTTTTGTTTCCTAGCAATTATTTCCCTAAGTTATAGTAATAGTTAAATAATTGGTTCAAAACATTACAGGCTTATTTTATCTTGCTGGTATGATGTTTTGGTTTTGTGGAATTTACGTTTAGTTTTATAAGCAAAGGTTTGGTGATACATACTAAGCAAGTACAAAATCAACTATAAAATCGAACGACCTCACAAAGAAGTTGTCATGACACCCTTTTCAAGTCCAAAATGATAAGAATAGAATGTCAAAAATAGTTTCCAAGACATTAAGAGACGTTGTCAATTCTCTAACTAGCAACATTAATGTTGCTTATAATTATTAATGATAGTTAATCTTCATTGCACTATTTATGACAGCCAGTTTATTTTTATCATTTTGAACTTGAAGAGGGTGTCATACACCTGTACTCTGAAATGCCGTTCAATTTTATCATTTGAATGTTTAAATAAATATTCTTTTAATAAGCCCCATTAGCGACCAGCATACATGTAATTTCTCCTTACAATTATATCACTACTTGATCAAAGAATAAAGGAAATGATTGTCACCAAAGATGAAATTTCTTGATTTTTGAACAAATTTCGCCAGTTAGGCAAAAGCTCGGTAAATTGATGACATGATCTGCGATACAACCAGTACAAACAAGCGAAATCTAACACATGGGAAAAGGCCAAAAGCTCGGGCTCACAGAGCATGTGCTTATAACTCTGAGTATGGCTGACCGGCGCTGGTGCATAGACCCCAAGTGACCCGCGCCAGGCTGGTCTGGCCCGCATTTGAATGTGTAAACCCGCTGACCCGCCGCGACTGAGTAAAAACCCGCATTTGTGTTCAATTTTTGATAAAATCAGCCAATTCCTAAAAGAATCTTAATTTTCATGCCGTGATTCCTACAAATAACAAATAAATGGCTCGTAAAACATGTTGAAAAACTACACAAATTGCACGAAATGGCCATTTTAGAGACCCTAATTTTCAAAAATTGCTGCGGGGGCATGCCCCCAGACCCCCCTAGAAGCTTGCGCCTTTGGCGCTCGCTGCTTGCGCCTGTGGCACTCTTAACAACACATATGACCAGCATTTCGAGTTCTCAAGTTACTTGGGGTCTATGCTGGTGATTCTTCCAACTACAGTCAACTCCCATTTGCGGACAACCTCGGGACCGTAAGTTAGTGTCCTTGATATTGAGAGTCCGTGATAGCGGGAATTTATTTCAAAATTTAATTTAAAATCGTCGAAAATCTTCAGAAGTGGCTGAGACTTTTTCGGAAATCCCAGTCATGACGAGACAAAAATCTCACGCGTTTGACTCAGAAAAAGTTGGCAGGTATAAGTTGGGTGTACATTAGTATCACGAGAAATACAAAGACAACTTACAGTGAATCCGATATCAGGGCTTTGAGGGGTTTTTGGGACGTTTGCGCACATGCACATGCATGCATGCCATGACCAAAATAATGTTTCATCAATCCACAATTTTGGATTGGATAAAATTCAAGGTTACTCTGGAAGTTTTGTTTAATTTTCTTAAACTCTGCATGCGAAATACCATGATTATATAATGCACACAAAATGCAGCGCAGCAAATACAATACTCACCGAAAACAAAACTAGAGAAGTAACCAATGACGTAGGTGATAACAAAGCCAATTAGTCCATACCAAAAGAATGAAATGGCGTACACAGAATGAGGTGCAGCGCTAAGGAAAGAACAACACTGCAACTATGAACAACATGTCACTGTTTGTAAGGTCTTGGTTTGCCAGAGAACTCACCAATCAGGGTGGGCCCATAAGGGTTTTAAGACAGTCCAAAATGAGTACAAAATTTATTGAAATTTGAATTTTTTGAGATATACATATAATGTGGCATCATTGTCCCTGATTTTGATTGTGACGCCATCCCTTAAAGGGGCTAGGTCGTTGGTATGGTATTTTGGGCAATTGTGTGCATTTTCATTAATTATGGGCTCTAAAGGTGAAAATGGCGATGCAA
The DNA here is from genome assembly GCF_977016875.1 of Pavona decussata. Lineage (NCBI taxonomy): Eukaryota > Metazoa > Cnidaria > Anthozoa > Scleractinia > Agariciidae > Pavona > Pavona decussata. The sequence goes on along the minus strand of NW_028145758.1, from coordinate 2,631,177 downwards.
AATTCCTTAATAAAATTGATGAAATCAAGGCCACATGTTAAGAAATAAAGATGAATTCTGAACATTACAGATCACACTTTCATGCAAATTGAGATAAACTTGAAAATGCTGGGCCGCCATTTTTCATTGAAGGCTTACAGCACATACAAGGGGTGTAAATGTGTGTCAAGCGAGGATGCAAAGTCTGCTAGTTAAAAAAAAAGAGCTGATCTGGAAGAATTCAGTTTTCAAGACCAAAAATGCACAGTATCACTACCCTCTTAAGTAGAGGTAGACCTTTAATTGATTGTTTACCACAAAATTATATTCTTGTTCATATATTTTTGAACACAAACGTCAGTCATACATTAACTTACTATCTTGCAGGTTGTATTGAAGACATGTTAAAATTTGTTACATTGCTGGGACACCCAGATATTGACATCGGCTGAGTGGGATATTTGGGAGGATGTACCATTGCTCCTATACTGATCCAAGTGACTGTCCAAAAGCCAATAACAACTCCAATCCATACACCCTTTGCATTAGCACGGGTTGTTAAAATACCAAGCGAGAAGAGAGCCAACATTGGGCCTCCTGTGGTCCCAAACATGGTTGCACTCATCTGAAAAGTGTTTACAAGAATGTAGCTATTTAAAATACCAACAACTTTAAAACTTAAATAGATAGGAGGACTGCTGTCTACTGTTAAAATGCTGTAACCATAAATTCCAAAATAATATACTAGGTCCTTGGACTTTCTTTTAGCAACTTAGTTTGGGAGAGAGCTTACTACAAAGGAGCAGGGATGGCGCAGTACTAGTGTTGAGAGTATTCACGTCCCACTAAAGTGTCCTGGGTTAGATTCCTAGTGTTGCATGATGCCAAATGTTGGTTGAGTTTGTTGTTGCTTCTCCTCCCTGCTCCAAGGGTTTTTGTCCAGGTACTAATGGTTTTCCTCCCTCCACAAAAAAACAACATTCCCAAATTCCAATTTGACCTGGAAACAGTGGATGAAAGAGCCACTCTGCAGAAGCCAGTGAAATTCCCATTTATAAATCTAATATCTATTTAATATATAATGATACAAACCTGTAATATCATCCCAAGTTTTGACACCACAAAAGCCAGTCCAAGAGAAATGAGTCCATAAACACACACTGTGAATTTCAGCAAAGTAAGATGTTAATTTGACATGTATTTTCACTGAACTGTGGAAGTAGAAATGGAGGTGTCCAAGCCACCAGAGAAAATGTGATAAACTTTGACATGCACACTGACTATAAATTTATACTAGATAATTGACTGTAAATAATTATATTAATAATTTTAATCTAGTTTATTTTGACACTTTTACCATGCATCTAGTCAGTATTAACTGTACATGAGTCCTGTGATGATAAACTGTTTTGAACAGGGAAAGGAAATTGCCATTAGGCAATTAACTCATTAACAATTCATGAAGAGAAAGACAAAGGAAATCACTAACGCAAATGAGCTGTTGGGAACATGATCTTAATTGTCATAAAATCTGGTGAATTTTTTCTTTTGAATTTTTCCAAGAATTATTGATGGCTGGAAACAATTCATGTTTATTCAACACTTAAAGAGCATCTCATCTGATTTCCAAACAACTCAAAGTTGATTAAAAAAAACCCCTTAAAAATCACTTCTCGGTGTTTGGAAATAGAATGAAAAACTCTTCCTGGTGTTTGGTATTACTGTACATCAAAGTTTAGTATATCAACTAGGTCAGTTACTTGTCAATTAAGCATTAACAATTTCCATGTCTTTCTGCATTGCTCATTGAAATGATAATAGGTAATGCGCCTCAGAATATGATTATCTGTGATCTTTTTACCTGTTCATCTGACGTTCATACATATAACACTAGATTTTCTGATGCTGGCAATCTATATGTCAATAAATCAAGACTGAGTATTCAAGTTAATTCAGTTTCCATTTTGGAGCTAGGTTGTGGAATTCCCTGAAGCATGATCTACGTAAACTTAAAAATTCACCAATTTTTACTTGCTATACTTGATAATGAGGATGATTATGTTGATGTCTCTACGTTAATGTTAAAAATTACTAATTATTATTAACCAAACTCTACCTATTATAACTATTACGTCCTTTTCATGTAAATACTTAGTAACTATCTCTGAACGCATGTGTATACCTATTTATTCTATTTATTTACTTGGTTTTACTAATAAGCTGTTTTGCTTAATTTAGTTTAAGTTATACAACCCGCCTCGATTAGCTTTGCTATATGCGGGTTGTACATTTTTCTAATTTGTTAAATTTTAAATTATTGAAATAAAATGATTGATTGTATTTCTCAAACTATTACCCAGCAATTTGGACACCAGTGCCTCCCTTTCAGTTGGGATGTGCCGCACCACTAAAGGAGCAAAGTCTTCCACTGTAACTGCCGCCAGAGCATTAAGTCCTGATGCCACAGTACTAAGGACAAAAGGAGAAATAAATCATAATATTAATTACAGCAGTGTACAATCATACAAATTATGTACATTGTTATATACCTAGACTCAACAAAATAAGCACTGTGATTGGTTGATTCTTGGTCACGTGCCCCTGATCAAATACAAATGTATCCCGACCGGGATACAATTCCGCAGTTGTTGTCCTCTCAGTTGTTTGTTTGCTTGTTTTGCTGTGATTGTTGAAGGGAAAGTCTAAATATATAACAAAGCACGTAATATAAATTATGGTCCCTCTGGAAACTAGTTAGTTTTGTTTTCCCTCAAGCCCTGATGGACTCTCGGGAAAACAAAAGTAACTGTTTCCCTCAGGACCATACATTAAGTGTATATTGTTGACCCTCAGGGAAAAGTGTGGAAGCCACATGTACAACATGAAAGGACCCATATGTCAGCTGATATAAGATGGTTCAAACATTGAGTCCTAAAGTGTGACATCACAAACATTCCAATTTTTGAAATTACGGCATTTATTAAAACGTTTGGAAAGATCTTGATCAAAAATGCCTACCTGCCAAAAATCAGCATCTTATTGCAATTTGGGGGTGAGATATTGGCACCTTTCTGCTCTAAATCACTCCATACAAATCATTCCAATTTTGTCTCATTTTTCTAAGAGAAAAAATTAGAGAGATCTGTATCAAGTGCAACATCTCACTCCCAAATTGCGCAGTTCCAGAAAAAATCCACACCAACCCCATGGAAGGTCATTGGAAATTCCAACAGGGAGGGGAGTCTTAAAAGTCAAAATTTTAGAAGCAAAGTATGAAGCTAAACTCGAATTTCCTGGGGGGGGGGGGGATGCAAAACAAAAACACCTTCCATAGGGGGAGTATGGATATTTTCTGGAACCGCACATTGAAATAAGATGCTGATTTTTGGCAGGTGGACATTTTCCATCAAACTCTTTTCGAATATCTCAACAAATCCCACAATTGCGACGTCATCAATGTTGAACTCTCTTATGCAGCAGCCTCATACACATCAGATATTTTTGATTTTACCAATTGGTTAAGATCACTTAGGACAATAATATTTGAATGAGTTACCAACTATTACCTTAAAGTGCCACAGAACAGGGAAGCCACAAATACTCCAGGCACCCCATGGAACTTGCCTAGAACCTCCATAACAAAGTATGGTAAGATCTGCAGAAAAACAGCGTCAGGACTTCTGTAAGTTGAAATTTAAAGGAAGCACAGCCGCAATGCTGAGTCCAATACATTAACCACAAAGTATGCCGCAGAAACTATTATGCGCTCTATGGAGCGGATCAAGGATTTTTGTGAGGGGGGGGGGGTGGGGGAGAGAGAGGAGAGAGGGGTGGGGGGTATCAGCTGAAGTGAGCTTTCATGGAGACTAAGGGACATGCAACAACAGAAACATTTGATGAAGTAGGTTTTAAATCATGGAAACTGACTTAAAATTCTCCCTGAATCTGCCACTGCCCTGCAAATCGTGCAGGCTTTCATGGTCTTGAGGGGGGGGGGGGGGGGGAACCCCTTCCGGATCTATATTTATTTTTTTGGTTGGGCTTGACCATAAAACAGTTTAAAACCATTTGAAATACTAAATATTAACAGTATTAAACAACCCTTGAAACAGCTTATCCCAGCTTCCTGAAGCAGGGTAAAAAAAGTTTTAATAATTAAGTTTCTCTTTTTCCCAGAATGAAGCAATGCTTGAAGTCTCAATGTCATCATATAAATTCTCCTGATTTTAAATATTTAAAGCTGCAGTTGAGAGAAGCTCTTTAAAAATCAACTAAAAACAATTTACTTTAGTTGACGAAGAATTTCCCTTTATTCTCATGAATTGTATATTAAAATTTTGATCTTGTATTTAAATCACAAAGACGAACAAGATGCTGATCTCTCTTATCACATGATGTACCTCGTCATCTGTGCTTATCTCTCCAGTGCTCAGAGGGTCACAGGATGCGTAGAATGCATAGATAACTAATCCTGTTAAAACTGTAAGAGTTGTGCTGAAGATGTTAAGTGGGATATTCATCCATACAGCCCTGAAAGAAATCACCACATACATATTAGTATCCATAACATCATGTACCAGTAGATTCTCATAAGAATGCCAAACTACGTTAAAAGTAGTATGCTTAAGCTAAGTAAACACAATCATCTTTGTTTCAAAGCCACAAGGAGTTGCTGTGCAACCTTTCACCATCCTTGGGTGGTTTCTGTCCATATTAGACCCATATGTACTGCCACAACTAGAGTTCTAGCTGGAATTGCCATGAGATCTTGAAGGTACATGTATAGCTACAGTAATCCCATTTTGGTTCCCGTAGCAATACCCACCACAGGACACCCAATATGGAGCACAAGGAGACCACAGTAAAGTTTATTAGATCCTTCGTGGCACTTGGCCCCTCACCCTGAAACTTACATGATAACTAGTCAAAGCCCAGCATAAGAACTCTCGCTGTCTACAGGACACACAAGTCATTCAACCACAACAATGTACATAGTCAACAGAATCCCAACAATAAAATATTGCTTATGCCTAACTCAAACCATCAGAGGACACTTTTAAATTACCTAGAGTTGCATTTTGTAATGGAACAAAGCATGGAAAACTGCTTTTGGATTGAGTTGGAAATAAAACGCTTAAGTTTTTACAAGGCTCAAATATACAGTTAACAACAGTCAGGTATGAAAAAACCCTATACTTTGATCTGCGACTGGTTTCCATTTTATCCAAAATTACACTTGGAGTGTTTTCTCTTGGAACAATGTGCAGAACACCATGTTTTCCTTACTTTAAAACATTCTGAAGGGTTCAGCAGGTTTCTAACACTTAATTTACATGTAATAATCATGGGTTTTGAGTTAAAGTTTACCTCTTTGCTGATTTGAAAGATCTAGTTGTCAAAAATCTTTGAACAGCTGTCTGGTTGGTTGCATAAACTGGCAGCATTTGAAATACACCACCGATTAAAAATGTCCACAACGTTGCTCTATGAGTTGGATCTATGGAGAGACTACAAACAAACACAGTTATTAGAGCGGCAAAATTCATTCTTATCTATGGAATGTATATATATCAACGTGTGTAAATTCTTTCTTTGGCAGTTCACGAACACCTGGACAGGATGGGATACTCAGTTTGCTGGGAACAGACATCTACCCTCGACAGAGAGCCTACTTATTTCAAGTGCATTTAGTTAAAGAAGTGATCTTAATTAGGACAAAACAATGTGAACTGAACTGAGACGTAGGATATAAAAAATTAAAGCCGTGTTTGTACATTTCATTTCACTGATGAGGCTTCTGTGATAGAAATAAAAGCTCCAAATTAAATTTAAAACCTTTTTCTCTGAAGAAAAGAATTTTACACACATTTACACGCAGTTTAGGTTATGCTGAAAATTTGTAACTTGGACTAGATTCAAACACAATTTTGTTAAATTAAAGTGGCCAATCCTATCGCTGAAAAATAACTCTAATTGTACAATCATGTGATATCGATCTAGTATAAAATCTATTAGGATTAATCAGATCTTCTGGATGAATTGATGTGACTAAGATGCATTTTATTAGCACTTCCACTGGATGTTGGTAAATCCATCACAAACTTCCCTATCATTTTATCATGCTCCCCTAAAGTTTGCTAGTTCCTATGTACATGTATTGGGTGGAGGGAGACAATGTGTACAAATGAAAAGACAAGATGACAAAGATTAATATTATTATTATATGTTGGTTATGTAACAAGCCTTTCATCTAACATCTACATCAGTAACAGGACAGTTTGCAAGTTGTATAAAAATAAAAAATAAAAATAATAATACTTTTATCCCATAAACAGCAGATCCCTAGTCAGAAACAATGATACAACTATTTTAACTAGGGATGGGACTATTATTGTTTTAGCATTTTATAAATTTCATGTGCTACAAGGACTTTTTTTAAACCAATTATTAGGTTTTGGGTTGATTTTATCTATCAAGTAATTTTAAATTTTTCACTGGAGAAATTTCCCAACATCCTTTAGGTTACGCTATAGCACCCTTTAGTGCCTTTTTAGCTTCATCAGCATATAGATGTTTACACTGCTGTATAATTAAGAAACATGTCACAGTGCATGTTAGCAAACTTACTCAACGTCAAGTCTGTGTCCCTTGGATGCGATATCAAACACTTTGCCAAAGCTGCCAACCTTCACAGTCCCAACGATAATTATTGTTGTCATGCCTACCAGCATAACGACACCTTGGAACACATCTGTCCAAATGACAGCTTTCATTCCACCCTGAGGAGATACAGTGCACTGTTAGTAACATCTAATTTAATCACTACACTAGCATTGTATTCTTTCAGTAACTGTAAAGTCAATCAAGTGTAGCAGGTGGCATGGGGAGAAGGATTTTAATAAATTGTTTGATCAGTGTACAGTCATGTAGAAATTTTGAATAACAAATCTGGGAATTCTCCACTGTCTACAACACCATTATCATAATACAAATTCAAGCTGGATTGTTTATACATGTAATATTAAAAGAACTTCTAAATGACTAAAACTCTTGCACTTTTGTACTGCAAAAAAAAAAAAAAAGTACCACCAGACTACCAATTGGCTATTTAAACTAAACATTTTTATCAACAATAATTATTAAATTGCTATATTTACCACTGTGGTGTAAAAAGTGCAAACGAGTCCTGTTACAACTGTGGACAGCCATAGTGGAAACTCTGTCACTGAAGAGTAAAAATATAGCATGTTAAACAATACAATAATGTGTAAGTTCCACATGAACCACAGGCAGCCCACACTGTTGGAACGTAGCACAGTTTTATAACATGGAGCAACTAGGAGTATTGTTACTCCTACCCAGCAATCCCCTGGATGGAATGCTAGTCCATCACAGGATACCCAGAATGAAGTGACTAGGAATGTTGCTACTCTGCCCTCCCCATCCCCCCTGGATGGAATGCTAGTTCATCACAGGATACCCTGCATGAAGTGACTAGAAATAGTATTACAACTCTCCCCTGGATGGGATGCTAGTCTATCACAGCATGTACCAACAAGAAGTACCTTGGAGCTATTACAGTACTCCCTCCTAGATGGGATGCTAGTCCATCACAGGATACCTACTGTACCTGTATTTTGTCCTTTATCCCAAACAGGGTCATAAAACCAAGCATGTTGTCCTACACAGGGAAGGTACATGTATTTTGGGTCAGGGTTTTAAACCCCCAGTGGCCCCCCTACATCCAAACATAAGTCAAGTTCCCCCCTGGAATTAAAATCTAACAAGGGCTACAAATTATTAAAATTTCTGTTGTATAACCTTGCTATATACATGTAACATGCCTTTTTATTTCTTACCTGACTCTAATGTTAGAGAAGGACCATACAAAACAATAGCAGTGTAGAGGACCTGAAAATAGACAGGGAACATAAAATTTTTATTGCGAGATTTTTCATTCATAAAACATGGGAAATTAAAAGAGTTAATTTTTGTTACATTTTATTAATTGCAGAGAACTATGTATGTGCACATCAGGCATCTTTTTTGGTTATTATTAATAGCAATTTTTTGGGTTGTTCGTTTGGTTACAAGTACTATAACTATTACAGTACTTGTTGTCTTAATCAAACCTGGTTATTTGTTTTACAGAGTTCATACTCTTTTGAGCTTTTAAAATTCCATGACTTTCCAGGACCTTTTCCATGACCTTTCCGAGTTTTCCACAACCTAAGTTAAGTACAGCATGTAGTTGTTCTCACAGTATTGTCAAAACAATCATTTATTTAAAGTATTTTCTGACATTAAAATGCATAAAATGTGTGCTTGTGTTTTTTTCTACTGAAATTAAAGTCTGTTTCCAACTCGTGTTATTTTTTTCAGTTTCTTATCAGTTTCGTTTTCTTAAATTTTATTCTCACAAGGCATATTGCTTTTCCATTACTTCCCATGACCCTCAATTAAATTCCATGACTTTCCAGGCCTGGAAATTGAAATTATAAATTCCATGACTTTCCAGGTTTTCCATGACCCCAATGAACCCTGTTTTAGCCTTTTTTCACAACAGTGCTAAATTTTTAGCTACTAATAAAATCACTGAAAGGTTTTTTTGTGTCCTGTAGTACAGAGGGCATGGATGTTGTCATTCAAATTTGTTTCTTTTCATCTCAGATTCATTTACTATAATCTCAAACAAAAGAAAATAAAAAATCAGAACCAAAAACATACATGCAGTCTCTCAGAATATCCATCTGATCGTGTTAATGCAAAAGGCTCTCTTAAAATTATACCTACCGTTTGTATTACGAATACTACAGAGCCTAACATCCGTACACTAAAGGAAAATCTTCTTTCCAAATACTGCAAGGTATAAATGTATGATTTAAAAAATAGTTTTATATGAATAATGGGGAATTTCTGCAATTAAAGTCTTATTGGCCATTAATTTCCACTGTTAGAATCAATACCATAAATACAACAAATAAATAAATAAATAAAAAACAACATGTAAAAAAACATTGATATAGTTTTATGCTATCTCTACAGTTTTTGGAAGAAGCATAAAATGATAAAACAGAGCACCTTCACCTGTTTTATTAACAACCAGTTTAATCTGCCAATTTGCATAATCACTTGAACAATCTTTGGTTGGATTGTATCTATCCTGTACTCAGTGATCAGAGGTTACTCAGGTGCTATAATGGTCCGGGTTGCTTGAAAGCTGATTAACAGTAATTATCCATGATAACTTGTTAACCAAGGTGTTCATCTCACTCGTTAACATTGTCTTTAAAGGCTAATGTTAACTGGGGGATAAAATAAAATTTGAAGGAAATTTATTGATTTGTAAATTTTTAAACTCGAATAAAAGTTCACGTTCACCCAGGAACAACTGGGTTCTGGTATGTGTACCAGGTGTATACAATTTGGTATGTAACCTCTGACAAACATCTCTGAGATTCTTTGATCTGTTCCCAACCAAAGTTGACAACAACAACAGTGCTTTTTAACTGGATGGTAGCCTTTCAAGGTTACCGATTCGCCCATTGGTACGTTTGATGACTAAAGAACCCTCCTTGTGGGGTATCAATAAAAAATGGCAGCAATTAATTCAATATTTCCACAATTGCTTGCAATCAAAATTTCCTATATGGTCTTGTAAATGACAAATACTTTATTTGAAGATATGAGTGCCGAGACATTTTATTTCAAAAACGAGTAGCTGACTAAATAAGCATTATTTAAAGGTTAAATGATTAAATGATTAGGTCTTAAAAGTTAATGATTTTAAGCTTATGACCGATATCGTCGAATCGACTCGATCAACCCACTTTTGAGAGGACGAAATAAAGTATCTGAACCTTTTTCTCTCACATTAGCTTAAAAAAAACAAAAAAAAAAAACAAAAAAAAAAAACAAAGAAAATCGACCCACGGGACTAGATATAAATCTTCTTATATAATATTGACTCATTCGTTCTCATCTCACCTACCTCGTAACTGCTCGTCAAACGAAGGTTATAATACACGGGTAAAAACAAACATGCCATAAGAGGCACAGAAACAAAGTTCGTAAAACACTGCGTCCAGTACTGAAATCCAAACGTGTAAACTTCGGCTGGATTTCCAAGAATCGCGATTGATGACACAAACGATGCGAGAACAGAGACCGCCACTGGAAGACTTGCCATACTTCTACCAGCCATTAGATATTCGTTATTATTTTGCTGTGCTCCTCCGGATCTAGAATAAAATATTCCAATACCCATGGAAGCCAGCAAGGTTAAAGAAAATACAACGAAATCCACGGCAGTGAAATGTGCGTGAAGTGCCATGTTGAACAAAGATTTTGTTTTTTTTTCCTTTTTGAGCCTTCCTTCTCCCGTTGTCAGCGTACCATATTACCTCGTTCCCAGGATCCTCTCTCTTTCCCCGTCGAGGGAGGAAGAGAGGACCCTGGAAACGAGGTTGCGCGGATTCAAGATGGCTGCTTCAAAGGTTAGTATGTCTGCTGTTAATAAGCTCGACTATGATCAATTTGTCCAGAACTTTGGCAATGTTGTCGAGATGACGCCCTCTTGTGCGGCTGGTGTATTCTCTGAAAGGCCATTTGCATCCTTTGATGGTTTCGTCGCAGCGATGTGCCAGTTTATTGACAATCTTCCCGAGGATGGAAGGACGCAGATACTGCGAAGTCATCCAGATCTCGCAGATCGCTTGGAGTCGCTAACACCCGAATCCCAAAGAGAACAGACACAAGCTGGAATCACAACACTCAACGCTGGGGAAATTCAACAGCTGAAGCATTACAACAAACTTTACAAGGAGAAGTTTGGGTTTCCTTTTGTGATATGTGCTCGATTGAATAACAAGGATGCAATTTTATCAGGGATCAGAGCGCGCCTGAGCAATTCTGGTGATCAAGAGTTAAAGTGCGGGATTGAAGAGGTTAAAAAGATAATGCATCTCAGGATGAAAGATTTGGTTGAATGTGATGATTCAAAACTCTAACATTCTACATCTCGCCTCTGTTATTTTTCCCTGTGCACGATCGAGATGAATATGATAGGTACACAAAGCACAACTGAAAAAAATCCTCCCGCAGGGACACAAATGAACAAAAATCAATGGGGATGAGGAGAGTTTGCACGTATAAAGTTTAGGGGGGGGGGGGGCTATGAAAAATTGGGGGTGGGTCACTATTTTTCAACATATCAAAAAGGGTGGGTCAGGAAATACAATGCACTGCATTAGGGGCAGGTCTTGTTTTGATTATTCACATCTCATAATTGTATTAGCAAAAAGGTGTTTGTATCCGAATAACAGAACTTTATTTGACAGCTGGAATTCAGTGAATGGTTGAATATAATGACTCGAAACTCTAACGTTAGATGTATCTTGCCTCTTTTACTTTCGTATGGTTAAAGGTTAATGTGATACGTGTACAAAGCACAACTGAAAAAAAAACCTTCCGTAAGAACCAAGTGAATAATGGCCTTAGCTTCCACAAGTCTCCTGTAGCTCAGTGGTAGAGCATCTGAACTAGTAATCTGAAGGTCTTACGTTCGACTCCTGATAGGAGCACTCAGATTTCCTTTTCTCTGAGTATGCTGGTGTCACTCGCTGAATAATACATCATTCTCAAGGATAATATAGTGGAGCAGGACTCTTGTAGTGTTTGAAACTGAGTAAGGTTCATTGATACCAAATGGTCTAATATAACAGCTTTACTCAACAAATTATGTAACTCATTTAATTCGTCCCAAAACCCACACACTTCTGTACTACAGAAGAATAGATATTCCACAGTCTCCAGCTCTTTTCAAAAAATACATTGAGGAAAGTCAACGTTTTGAACCTTAACATCACTGCATTTGTATACACGATCCTTTTTAATATCTTGGTCTAGAATTCCTTTACTTTGGTAGCAATGTTAGTTTGGCAATACATTTGTGCTAAAAGAAAAAAAAATGTACGAACAGCTGTATTTTATCAAGTTTAAAAATTCGAGCACAATGCGCGATAATTTTTAGGCTTGATAAAACACTTGCTGTGAGTGTTTTCAACAGCTTTAATGACTACTCCCTGAGTATTTTCTTTCCATTGCATTGTTTATTCATGTAATTTTGTTTTAAAACGTGATTGATGGAAAAATGCTAAAGAAAAGCAGTCAAAATAACAAAGGATGGTGAACTATAGTTGTGCAAAAGATTCTAGAACACCAAGCAGTCACGTCAAGCGGTTTGGAAAATTGTATTCCAAGATGCCGCCAGCTAAAAGACGTTTTCGGCCCGTTAAAACTGTAGAAGAAGAACGAAAGATGCTTGAGGAAAGTGTCCCCAAATCCACCCAAAGTGCTTCTAAATGGACCTTTACAATTTTTAAGGAGCGAAGGAGTGGCAAATTGGGAGAATCAACAAAGACACAACTTCTCAGAGAGAGCTGCTCATTCGCAATTGACAAAGAAAAAGTGCAGAGTTTGGACACAAAAATCGTCAACATGACTGCAGAATCGCTGAATTTGTGGTTGACTTTTGCATTGCATTCTGTTGGTTTCTTCCTTTTTTTTGGGCTCTCTGAATTTGCTCATTAGGATGTTCATTAGCAGTTTTTATGTAAAATGTTCAATCCTAATTAGCATTCCGCCGCATTTTCCCGAAGACTGAATTCAAATCCCTCGGTATAAAGGTCCTTGCACGTGATTAATTTGTCAGCAAGTCAGTTAACAAATTGGAGCAAGTACAATGAAATGCTTGTCATAGAGCTTCGTGCGTTTTCCCGATAATACATACAGCGCCTCCAAAACAGTTACCGGCTGGACTGTTGAAGAAAGACTGAAGCCAGAGGGTAAGGATGTTTCAACCTTTTTGTTTTTAACTGATTTATCGTTTATATATGTATAAAAAATAACTGCAAAGCAGGATTAACGAAATTTCGAGCAATCGAGCTCGGCCAAAGCAAAGTTTCTTTGCTACATTGGCGAACAATTGAATGGCAATACTGCTGCTCATACTTAGGTATAAAAATCAAAGAAGCAAAAACCATGATCCGAATTATCATTTCATTCACCTGTTTAATTCGGACGAGTTCGCTCTGACTCGCTCACGGAGCGCTTTGATTTTAAATGAACACTATGAATGTAGGTAAAATAAAAATGTAAAACTTAAGTTTCTATTCAGTTCAATTAACCAAAATGCCGATAGTTGGCTTGTATCTTGCATGTAACATTAGAGTAAACGGTACAGACATGTCACAGGTACCTTGATACCACATTGCAGCAAATAATGCTCTTCAAATGATAGCGGGTTCCGATCCTGGGACCAGATTTTTAGTTCTGATGTATCATAAGTATTGCTTATTAACAATAGTTGTTATAATGACAATGGACTATTGTTTTAATGACATGACAATAGACTACTGTTATGATGACAATAGACTATTGTTAAGAATACTTAGAATACATCTCAACTTTGGAAAGCTTGGTGAATGTGGCCCTCAGGGCGCGCGTCCTCGTGAAAAATATTGCTTTCGTCTTCAAGAAAGAAACCCAATGACTTGGTGCAATCCTAGCATGCCATCGGCCAAGGACTTTTCTACGTACGTACGCAAGAGAAACTTCTGATGCCCAGCGTATAGTAGACTATGAGCGGTCCTTTATTTTTCTTTGGGTTCATAAAACAAGCAAACCAAGCGAGCGCGCACAAGAAGAAGTTTTTTTTAATACAGCTAGTTGACCGTTATGGAGGCCGATGCTGCGTTTATTTGTGCCCGGTAAACAACTGTTTTTCACTTTGATCACGGATGAGACACAAGTTACAGGATGTCTTTAACGGAAAGTACACATAAATAGCCACCGTCATTGATACTTGACTTTATGGCCAGTAATTTATAAATGGTGCTTTCACTGACATCGAGCAAGTTTGATTTATGAAACACAGTTGTGGTTGCCAACATTTCTTCTTCTTCTTCGAGTTCATCCATCGTCATGTTCCTCGTACTTAACAGTAGTTAAGACAAGTTTTAAGTTTAATTTTCCTGGAAAATACTTAATCAAACCTTGTTAAACCTCGTACGGATGCTTTTAGTTCGTTTATACTTAGGGACTGTTCATTTTTTATGAGCATGGGGGGGCTGGTGGGATTTAGGGGGGACCACGAGAAAAAAATGGCACTAAAGGGGGGGGGGGGGCTACCAAAAAAAAAATGAGTGAAAGAGGGGGGGGGGGGGGGGTCACCAGAAATAATTGGCTAGTAGGGGAAATTGAAAGTGGCTCAACACAGAAACAGATGAAGAAATTGAATATTATTTCAATTTTATTTAATGCGATTTTCCTAACCACTTTTATTGTTTACATACTGAGGTCGAAATCTGCATTTTATATTAAAAACAACTGAGGAAATGAAGCATATCTGTTGGAAAAGCAATAATGAATATAAACTGAGGTAGACACCTATGTTTGTACAAGTTCAAATTAATATAAAAACGTATCAGTCTCACTATTGAATCATCCTTGGGGGAGTAGTTTTCTACAAAGTGGTTGTACTCTGAACTATATCAATAGATTGTTTAATGTTTTTTTTAATAGTACTCACTTTTATAAAGACTGTTGATTAGTAAATTATTTGAACCCAGGAGTATCAGTAGACTCAGTAGTATGCCTAGTGTGAACATCCAGATTAGTTTTAATAATAGAACTGTTGTTGGTGACTTCAGTTGACGGTAAATCTGAGCCGTAAGCCATCTTCAGAAAAGCTTGTAACTGTCATTTTTAATAGCAGTACTTTAATATCTAGGCGCGTAGGAGGGGGGGTTCGAGGGGTTCGAACGAACCCCCTTTACAGATCAGTAATGGCGGAAGAGAAAGCACTTAATGAGGAGGTTGAACAATTACATGAGGTGTACCATGCGAGAGAGTAGAATGTCTGCCCTGGTTCTAATGCATATCAAATATGATATGCCTGTCAATTTTGACGAGATAGTCAATTTGTTCGAAGGCCTACACCCGAGAATGATGCAGTTTACCAGCTTGGTGTATGACTATCAGTAGATCGAATAGCTATCAGAACTCGACAGGGCGCGGAATGTACATTGAACTTTCTTGTTTAAGTTGAAACAATTATGCCGTAGGAATGATGTATATAGCTCAAAAAGCTGCTGTAAAACAAATTTGTGATTTGCCTAAAATAGGTCTCAAAATGCAGGAAATGAGGTTTCTGGGAACCTAGATTTTCAAAAATTTCGGGGGGAACATGCCCCCGGACCCCCCTAGTAAGCAAGATTTGGGGCTCAACGAACATCCCTATCTAATCCCTACCTACGCGACTGATATCTGTGCGTCCGCTGTTTTTTTCTGTTTAATATGACTCGTAATCGTTGATTGGTATGCTTTGATCCGTATTTTGTTAGTCAGATCTGTACGTGTATTAATTGTTTCTACTCGAAGGGGAGTAATTTCACGTTAACCATTTGCTTGATTAATTTTTATAGTTTCTTTGAGAATCTAAATGGAAATTTAGGGTTTGTCGTTGCCGTAAACGTGTTTCTATCTATAAAACGTTTTTTTGAACAAGAGAAATCTTTAATTAAGTAGAGAACGGTTACTTGTTAATAGTACTGTAAAGAAATCACAGTAACAATTACGTTTATCTTTGATATAAACAGCACATAAGCGTTTTGTTAAAGTTAGGAGTATGATTTGTTTCTGATTGGGTGGGAGGGGGGGGGGGGTCATCAGAAAAAAATAGTTCTGCTAGGGGGGAGCCATGTGGAAAAAAATTGCATGCTTGGGGGGGGGTCATACAGTTTCGTAGTGGCAATTAACCAAATCCCACCAGCCCCCCCATGCTCATAAAAAATGAACGGTCCCTTAACAGAATGGCCGATTTTCTTCGGAAAATAGTGACTAAGATCTTTCTGGTAAAAGCTGCTAAAAGATAGTTGTCTCTTTGTATCTTAGGAGTGCCTTCTTCTTCAATTTTAGTGATTTGTGCGACAGAAACGTGAGCAAATTTAAAAGCATTATTCACCTCCTAGAGGGTCCCCAATAGGTTTTTCGGGATCCGGGATTTGGCATTTTTAAAGATCGGGATTCGGGATTTTAGCGGAAAAGAGCGACGATATTCGGGATTAGAATTAAGGACGGGACGCGGGATTTGACGATTTTAAGAAGCGGGATGCGGGAAATATTACTACAAAGAAACGAGATCCGGGAAGTCCAGTGTCAAAAATGTACAATGAAAATCTAGTTGTCACCGTCCTGGACGAGAAAATAAATTTACAGGTCCTATGTCTTTACAGATAAAATTTCTTTGTGCTCCCTGAGACCTTGCAGTTAACTTGAGCCGATAGATCTAAACAAATGCGACAGAGCTAGCGTACACAACGGCAGAAAGGAACTAATTCAAACGGCTCCGGATGATAAGAAAACCTCCATTCGGTAAATTTGAGTAGTTTCCTTCATGATCAAAATCAAAAGGTCAACAGAGAGACCTCACCACATCTTGATCGAAAAGAAAAAATCTCTCAGAAACGTACTCAGGAAAGCGCTTAATCCAAAAGTCTAAGGTACATTAAGCAACCAGCGAGAGTCGTGTTTGGCCTGTCACCTTTTCAAATATCTGTTGCAGTCCTACGTTGTGTTACGTGAGTAGCAATGCTCTTCAGACTTTGATGGCCATTATGCCTGACTGAAACGTTTTCCCAGGATCAATGTGATGAGAAAGACAGCCCTCACCATTCAATTAGGAAAAAAGAAGAGCAAGCTCTAAAAGAAATTGCTAACGACTTTTTGACTGACGTGATTCGTGGGAAACTTTGAAAAAGTCGTAAGGACGGTGCCTACTAATACAGAAGTATTTTTGTGCAGTTTATGACTATGCAGGAAAAGCAGATCGTAGCAAGGGCTCTTGAAACCACGCATTTTTTTTAGAGATAATTAAGCAACAATATTTCCAAAAAGTGCCAAAATATAAAGCAATGTATGGCGGTCTTTCCTAGATAGAAGCTTAATTATCTCTGAAAAAAAAAATATATTTATTACTTATATTGCGAAAATTTGGTTACCCCAAATTTTCTTTTTGGATACCAAGAGCACTTGCTAAGTTCTGCTTTCTCCGCATAGTTTTAAACCGCGCAAAATATCCCTGTATTCAGTGAGCACTACCCACAGGAAACCCGAGTATCTCGAGATGTGCAGAACGTATGCGCCGCAACAATAGTAGGCACCGTCCTTAAATGAACGATGTCGTCGATATGGTAGAAAAAATAGAAGAAATAATCTTACAGCTAATTTCTCGCGTGACCAAAGACCAGTACAAAGATCAGTGCTCAGATTTGCAGTGGAAATTTACATCCAACTAAAAATGCCATTTTTCGTCGAGGAAAGGGGCTTGACAAAAATTATGACCTGACCGGGATCGGGATTGGGCTCAAACAGCGGTCGAGATTACGAGATTGAGGGGAAATTTTGTCCGGGATGGCGCGATTGAAGAACCCTATTGGCTACCCTCCTCCTAGGAGGTGGACAATTCCGGCCCGGAGTGAATGTTTCGAGCTCGAGGGTGAGTGGTCCAAATCAGAATGCGTAAAATGCCAAGGTCGTTGAGTTGGTATATACTAATGCATTTTATCCAATGGATACATACATACATAGACTTTATCATATAAATTTAAGATAGAAAATGTAACAGAGTTACTCGAGTTTCACGCACTAAGCGATCATCAGACTGTACCGTTGGAGTTTCTAGAGTTATAATTTAAGGAGGGCGGTTGGAGCGATCTTGCTTCTGATTGGCTGCGTAGAATTTATTTTCATGCCTGCATTTTGTAATTAACTCAGATCGTTTATTGAGGAGGGTAGATTTGTCAGCAGATAGGTTGCAGTGTCACTGTTCTCTCCAAATACATCTGGGACCAGAAGGATAATGGCACCGGTTACACGATCAAATGGTCCTGAGTTAATTACAAAATGCAGGCATGATCTGATGATCGCTTAGTGCGTGAAACTCGAGTAACTCTGTTACATTTTCTATCTTAAATTTATATTTCGCTCTGCATGTTTTTGCATCGAGCACTCCTGCGACTGAGTGAAGCAATCATTGTATTGTTTCTTTGTTTAGACTTTATCATATTTATTTTAACTCGAATTTAGAGAGTAGCAAGTTACATTACTGTGTATTCAATTACAACCAGCGATTCATCCACTGGATAAAGTGGAACAACTGGAGCCAGTACTTTTCTTTAACTCTACGCAAAATTAAGCAAGACGGAATTTAAATAAGCCATAAAACCAGTTTCATCTTTTTCCTCTTTGACCACAAAAGCCGCTTTGAACGGTCAACCGTTCTAAGCATTTAGGAAGACGGCTTTTGGCTTCGTAATTACCGTCTGTTTTCCTAATGAAGTGGTTATTTTTCATTAAAATCATCCTGTTGACATGCTTTCACGCATCTGAATGTGATCATTCCCGTCCTTTTCTTAAGTTCTGTGCGAGCTAGGCCTTGCCAGTGACGTCATCTTTCGTCACATATCCTTCATATCGTACTGCAGTGAGCGACAGTAGTAAAAGGTGACGGCCTGGTAACGAGGTTAGACGAAACGCAGAATGCTCCTGCCCCTGAATGAAAGAAAAACCCTGATCGTCTAGGTTGTGGAGGGGAGGGGGGGGGGGGGGTAGGGCGTGGGAAAACTCAACTCAAAATA